>NC_132915.1:41633275-41951400 GCF_047675955.1 Chlorocebus sabaeus
GTTTTGTTGAATATGATCCTACTACCCATCTTTCAGTTTACTCCTTTTGTCCTTCATGTAGTAAAGGCAGGATCTTAAATACCCAGTTTAATTTCAAGATAGAAACAAAATGTCCACAAAGAAATAGATAAATAATAATAATAATGTATCCTTATTTAACTATATCAAACAAATAAATAGCTTAATTTTAGAAAGAAAGGTACCTCCCCACACTGTAGTGGACAACAAGAGTTCTAGCACCTCCGTAGAGACGATAAGTGTGGCAGTGAGCAGACTCCCATAGGGAACTACAGAAGAAATCCTTGTGGAATTCTTAGGCATGGAAAGGGCTGCCTCTTCATTAGAGGAGATTAGAAAATCTCTGTGCACCACTCCTATCCCCGTGCACAAAATTGTGTCTTCTTCCTAAGGTGCCAGGTATGAAAAACAATTGACATTTCCTTGGTAGAAGAAAACCTGACTGCAAATGAACATAGAATTGTCACTATAGTAAAATTATAAGTCAAATGAGGGAATCAATAATGGAAGAAAACTGTCAGACTCTCCCAAAAAGAAAAGCAATTCCTCAAGGACTGGCGATAATAAAATATTTTATATAATCTAAAAAAAATTGTTAGCAAGTATGCCCACAATAATGAGAGGAGGAACTGAAACCATAATAAAATAAAACACACTAAGAGATGACTTGGGAGACAAACTGCCCAGGTTTAATTCCCAATTCCACCATTTGTGTGTTATTAGGAACTTTTCTTACCTGCTATGTTTCTCAGTTTTCCCCATCTGTGAAGTAGGGATAATTATAGAACCTGTCTCATTAGATTGTTGTCAACAAGCATCGAAGATCTAATATATGGGTAATCATTTATGTTCATAAAAAAATAAACTTAGGAATGAATAACAAGAATAGAGCCAAAAATATTACATACTTTTAAAATTGTTTTAAAATGCAAACTATTATATAATCTATATGTAAAAATGCAATTATTATAAAATAAACTTTTTAAACTGAGAAATAAGAAAATAAGAATATATATAGATATGTGTGATACAGCTATATTCATAGTCATATGAAAATGTATAGTTTTAGATATTTCTATTAGAAAAGAAAAAGATGAAAAATAATGAGTTAAGGTTCTGAATCTAAAAATTAGAAAAGACATAACAAAATAAGTCCAAATAAAGTGGAAGGAAGGAAGTAATAGGATTAAAAGCAGAGATATGTGAAAACAAAGAAACAGTAGAAAACATCAAGAAGAACAAAAGATGCATTTTTAAAAGAAAAAATGTATAAATTTGTAATATTAGACATTAGAAGACACAACTGAAAACAGGTGAATAATGTAACAATTTATAAGCAAATATATAACTTTCTAACAAAATATACAGTTAAAGTATGTTCTTTAAAGTAGGGTAACTATAGCTTGCAAGAATGTATAGCATATTTAAAAGCAGCAAGAAAAGAAGATTTGGTATGTTCCCAGGACAAAGAAATAATAAATGTTTGAGGTGACAAATATCCCAATTATCCTAATATAATGTAGGCATGTGTCAAAAAAGTACCCCATAAATATGTAAAACTATTATATATTAATTAATTAGCTAAATGAATTTAAAAGGAAATCTGATTCAAATTATTACTGTTTAAGGGTTTAAATGCATAGTCTAAAATTAAAGTAAAAATATCAATTATTAGGCTACACTTAATAAAGTTCACAAACTTCAAGAAGCAAAAAAAATTAATAAAGAAAAAAATGAAGAAAGAAAAATTATTTCTCATATAAACTTCCAGATACAGTTTAGATTCATTTTATGAAAATAATTTGTACTAGCTAAAAATCAGGACATTGAATGTATGGATGGAAATGTATGAATGTTTCCCAAGGATAGGAAAAGAGAAGAAAACTGAATTCAAAGTCATGTTTAAATAGAAGAAAATAAATAAAAAATTGGAGACAGTATCATTCATAAATTAATAATACATCAAATATGGGATTACTCAGGAAGTACAAAGATCATTTAGTATTAGAATGCTCTGTAATGCAGTTTATCACATTAACAGTTAAAGAAGCTACTGCATGTATTTTTTTCATTGACTATTTATTTGTTTTATTTTACTTTAAGTTCTGGGATACAAGTGCAGAACATGTAGGTTTGCTACACAGTATATGTGTGTCATGGTGGTTTGCTGCACCTATCAACCCATCATCTAGGTGTTAGATGTACTAGCTATTTGTCCTAATGCTCTCCCTCTCCTCGCCCACCTCATCCCCTGGCTGGTCCCGGTGTGTGATTTTCCCCTCCCTGTGTTCAAGTGTTCAACTCCCACTTCAGAGTGAGAACATGCAGTTTTTGGTTTTCTGTTCTTGTGTTAGTTTGCTGAGGATGATGGCTTCCAGCTTCACCCATGTCCCTGAAAGGACATAATCTCTTTCCTTTATATGGCTACATAGTATTCCATGGTGTATCTGTACCATATTTTCTTTATCTAGTCTATCATTGATGGGCATTTGGGTTGGTTCCATGTCTTTGCTATTGTAAACAGTGCTGCAATAAACATACATATGCATGTGTCTTTACACAAGCATTTATATTTCTTTGGGTATATGCCCAGTAATGGGATTGCTGGGTCAAATGGTATTTCTGGTTCTAGATCCTTGAGGAATCACCACACTGTCTTCCACATTGGTTGAACTAATTTACATTCCCACCAACAGTGTAAAAGCATTCCTATTGCTCTGCAGCATCATCAGCATCTATTGTTTCTTGACTTTTTAGTAATTACCATTCTGTTTGGCATGAGATCTCATTGTGGTTTTTATTTGCATTTCTCTAATGATTAGTAAAGAGTTTTCTTTTTTCATGTTTGTTGGCCACACAAATGTCTTCTTTTAAGAAGTGTCTGTTCATATCCTTTGCCCACTTTTTGATGGGGTTTTTTTTTTTTCTTGTAAATTTGTTTAAGTTCCTTATAGGTTCTGGATATTAGATCTTTGTCAGCTGGGTAGATTGCAAAATTTTTCTCCCATTCTGTAGGTTGCCTGTTCCCTCTGATGATAGTTTCTTTTGCTGTGCAGAAGGTCTTTAATTGAGTTAGATCTCATTTGTCAATTTTGGCTTTTGTTACAATTGTTTTTGGTGTTTTTGTCAGGAAGTCTTTGCCTGTGCCTGTGTCCTGAATGGTATTGCCTAGGTTTTTTTTTTTTTCTAGAGTTCTTATGGTTTTGGGTTTTACATTTAAGTCTTTAATCTATCTTGAGTTAATTTTTGTGTAAGGTTTAAGGAAGGGGTTCAGTTTCAGTTTTCTGCATATGACTATGACTAGCCAGTTTTCCCAGCACCATTTACTAAATAGGAGATCTTATCCTCATTGCTTGTTTTTATCAGGTTTATCAAAGACCAGATGGTTGTTGATATGTGGTGTTATTTCTGAGGTCTCTGTTCTGTTCTATTGATCTATATATTTGTTTTGGTACCAATACCATGCTCTTTTGATTACTGTAGCCTTGTAGTATAGTTTGAAGTCAGGTAGCATGATGCCTCCAGCTTTGTTCTTTTTGCTTAGGATTGTCTTGGCTATATGGGTTCTTTTTGGCTCTGTATGAAATTTCAAGTAGTTTTTTTTTTCTAATTCTGTGAAGAAAGTCAATGGTAGTTTGATGAGAATAGCACAAATTACTTTTGGCAGTATGGCCATTTTCAAAATATTAATTCTTCCTATCCATAAGAATGGAATGTTCTCCCATTTGTTTGTGTCCTCTCTTATTTCCTTGAGCAGTGGTTTGTAGTTCTCCTTGAAGAGGTTCTTCATATCCCTTTTTAGCTGTATTCCTAGGTATTTTATTCTCTTTGTAGCAATTGTGAATGGGAGTTCACTCATGATCTGGCTCTCTGCTTGTCTATTGCTGGCGTATAGGAATGCTTGTGATTTTTGCACATTGATTTTGTATCCTGAGACTTTGCTGAAGTTACTTATCAGCTTAAGGATTGTTTGGGCTGAGATGATGGGGTTTTCTAAATATAGAATCATGTCATTTGCCAACAGAGACAATTTGACTTCCTCTCTTTCTATTTGAATACTCCTTATTTCTTTCTCTTGCCTGATTGCCCTATCCAGAACTTTCAATACTATGTCGAATAGGAATGGTGAGAGAGAGCATCTTTGTCTTGTGCCAGTTTTCAAAGGGACTGCTTCCAGCTTTTGCCCATTCAGTATGATATTGGCTGTGTGTTTGTCATAAATAGCTCTTATTATTATGAGACGTATTCGATCAATACCTAGTTTATTGAGAATTTTTAACATGAAGCGACGTTGAATTTTATTGGAAGCCTTTTCTGCATCTATTGAGATAATCATGTGCTTTTTGTCATGTGATGGGTTACATTTACAGATTTGCATATGTTGAACCAGCCTTGCATCCCAGGAATGAAATTGATGTAATCATGGTGGATAAGCTTTTCAGTATGCTGCTGAATTTGGTTTGCCAATATTTTAATGAGAACTTTCACATCAATGGTCATTAGGGATATTGGTGTGAAGTTTTCATTTTTTGTGGTGTTTCTGCCAGGTTTTGTTACCAGGATGATGCTGACCTCACAAAATGAGTTAGGGAGGAGTCCCTCCTTTTCAATTGTTTGTAATATTTTCAGAAGAAATGGTACCAGATCCTCTTTGTACTTCTCATAAAATTTGGCTGTGAATCTGTCTTGTCCTGGGCTTTTTTGGTTGATAGGCTATTGATTACTGCCTCAATTTCAGAAATTGTTATTGATCTATTCAGAGATTTGACTTCTTCCTGGTTTAGTCATGGGAGAGTGTATGTGTCCAGGTATTTATCCAATTCTTTTAGATTTTCTAGTTTATTTTTGTAGAGGTGTTTACAGTATTCTCTGATGGTAGTTTGTATTTCTGTGGGGTCAGTCATAATATGCCCTTTTTATTGTGTCTATTTGATTCTTCTCTTTTCTTTATTAGTTTAGCTAGTGGTCTATCTATTTTGTTAACTTTTTCAAAAAACCAGCTCCTGGATTCATTCATTTTTTAAAGAGATTTTCATGTCTCTACCTCCTTCAGTTCTGCTCTGGTCTTAGGTATTTCTTGTCTTCTGCTAGCTTTTGGATTTATATGCTCTTGTTTCTCTAGCTCTTTTAACTGTGATGTTAGGATGTTGATTTGAGAATTTTCTAATTTTCTGACCTGGGCATTTAGTGCTATGAATTTCCCTGTTAACACTTCTTTAGCTGTGTCCCAGATATTTTGGTACATTGTCTCTTTGTTTTCATTGGTTTCAAAAAACATTTATCTCTGCCTTAATTTCATTATTTACCCAGTAATCATTCAGGACCAGGCTGTTCAATTTCCATGTAAGTGTGTGGTTTTGGCTGAGTTTCTTAATCCTGAGTTCTAATTTGATTGCACAGTGGTCTGAGAGACTGTTTGTTATGACTTCAGTTATTTCTCATTTACTGAGAAGTGTTTTACTTCCTTATGTGGTCAATTTTAGAATAAGTGCCATGTGGCACCGGGAAGAATGTATATTCTGTTGATTTGGGGTGGAGAGTTCTGTAGATGTCTATTAGGTCCACTTGATTCAGAGCTGAATTCAAGTACTGAATATCCTTGTTAATTTTCTGTCTTACTCTGTCTAATATTGACAATGGGTGTTAAAGTCTCCCACTATTATCATGTTGGAGTCTAAGCCTCTTTGTAGGTCTCTAAGAACTTGTTTTATGAACCTGGGTGCTCCTGTACTAGGTGCATATATATTTAGGATAGTTAGCACTTCTTGTTGAATTGATTCCTTTACCATTATGTAAAGCCCTTCTTTGTCTTTTTGATCTTTGTTGGTTTAAAGTCTGTTTTGTCAGAGAGTAGGACTGCAACCCCTGATTTTTTTTTCTTTCTATTTACTTGGTAGATTTTCCTCCATCTCTTGATTTTGAGCCTATGTGTGTCTTTGCACGTGACATGGGTCTCCTGATTACAGCACACCAATGGGTCTTGAATCTTTATCCAATTTGCCAGGCTGTGTCTGTTAACTGGGTTGTTTAGCCCATTTACATTTAAGCTTAATATTGTTATGTGTGAATTGGATCCTCTCATTATAATGCTATCTGGTTATTTTGCACACTACTTGATGAAGATTTTTTGTTGCACCATTGGTGTTTATATTTTGGTATGTTTTTATAGTGGCTGGTATAGGTTTTTCCTTTCCATATTTACTGCTTCCTTCAGGAGCTCTTGCAAGGAAGGCCTGGTGGTGACAAAATCCCTCAGCATTTGCTTGTCTGGAAAGGATTTTATTTCTCCTTTGCTTATGAAGCTTAATTTGGCTGGATATGAAATTCTGGGTTGAAAATGATTTTATTTAAGAATGTTGAATATTATCTCCCACTCTCTTCTGGCTTGTAGGGTTTCTGCTGAGAGATCTGTTGTTAGTCTGATGGGCTTCCCTTTGTAGGTGACCTGGCCTTTCTCTCTGGCTGCCTTAACATTTTTTCTTTCATTTTGACTTTGGAGAATCTGGTGATTATGTGTCTTGGGTTTGATCTACTTGTGGGGTATATTAGTGGTGTTCTTTGTATTTCCTGAATTTGCATGTTGGCCTGTCTTGCTAGGTTGGGGAAGTTCTCTTGGATAATATCCTGAAGTGTGTTTTCCAATTGGTTTCATTCTCCCCATTACTTTCAGGTACTCCAGTCAATCATAGGTTTGGTCTTTTTTCATAGTTCCATATTTCTCTGAGGTTTTGTTCATTTCTTTTTGTTCTTTTCACTTTAATCTTGTCTGCATGCCTTATTTCAGCATGATGGTCTTGAAACTCTGATATCCTCTCTTCTGCTTGGTCGATGTAGCTATTGATACTTGTGTATGTATTACAAAGTTTCTGTGCTGTGATTTTCAGCTCCATCAGTTCATTTATGTTCCTCTCTAAACCGGTTATTCTAGTTAGCAGCTCCTGCAAATTTTTATCAAGGTTCTTAGCTTCTTTGCATTGGGTTAGAACGTTCCTTTAGCTCAGTGGAGTTTGTTATTGCCCACTTTTTGAAGCCTACTTCTGTCAGTTCCTCCACTTAATCCTCCTTCCAGTTCTGTGCCCTTGCTAGAAATGTGTTGCAATCATTTAGAGGAGAAAATGCACTCTGGCCTTTTGGGTTTTAGCATTTTTTTGTTGATTTTTTTCTCGTCTTCATGAGTTTGTCTAGTTTCAATCTTTGAAGCTGCTGACGCTAGGATGGGGTTTTTGTAGGGATTTTTTTTTCACCGATGCTGTTGTTGTTCTTTCTGTTTGTTTGCTTTTCTTTCGATGGTCAGGTCCCTCTTCTTTAGGCTGCCTAAATCTGGTTCACTCCCATGCCCAGAGATGTCACTCAATTCTGCAGATGTCACTGCAGAATAGCAAAAATGGGTGCCTGCTCTTTCCTTTGGGATCTATGACCTTGAAGGACACCAACCTGATGCCAGTAGGAATGCTCCTATATAGGGTGTCTGACAACCCTATTGGAGGGTCTCACCCAATTGGGTGGCACAGGGAGCAGGACTCATCTAACAAAACAGTTTGACTGTCCCTTGGTGGAGGGGTGTGCTTCACTTTAGGGAAACCCATTTGTCTGGGCTCCCCAGATTCCTCAGAACTAGCAGGAGGAAAGACTAAGTCTGCTGGTCGGTGGAGACTGTGGCCGACCCTCCCCTAGGGACTCAGGCCCTGGGAGATCAGAGTCTTGTCCTTGAGCCTTTGGCTGAAGTTATTGGAGTTCTTGCAGGGAGAACCTGGCCAGTGAGGAGGGATGAGTCAGGGTCAGGCCTGAAGAGGCACTCTAGCTATAGTCTGTCACAGCCAGTGTGTTGGACTGAGGGGGATACCTCTTGGGAACAAGTTGTCCAGCCTCCGTCGCTCCAGCAGGGGAAAAGCTCAGCCTGGAGCTATGGAGATGGCTGCCGCCCTTCCCTCGCCCTGGCAGCTTAGTGTGTTAGGCAGCTGTCAGTCCCAGTGTTGGTTTCTGCCTCTCTCTCAAGGAGCTCTAATGACTTAAACAGCAGGTAGCCACAGCTGTGGTACTGGCCGCCCCTCCCTACAGGAACTCAGCAGGCTTAAGCAGATTGTAGCTGAGTGCTGAGAATCTGCATAACTCCATAGTTGGGACCCTAGACCCCAGTGGCGTGGGCTCACGAATAAAACCTAATTCAGTTTCCCAGGCTGGGTGGCATGCTCACTCACCACCTCCCTTGGCTGTGGGGCGGGAACTTCCCTGCCCCATGTGGCTCTCCAGTGGGCTGCCACACCACACTGCTCTTCCTTCCTCTCCATGGGTCATGCTGGTTGCCTAGTCAGCGCCGATGACAGAACCTGGATACCTTGGTAGCCAGTGCAGGATTCACACTCTGTTATGGTTCTTTTCGATGGGAGCCTCTGATTGCTGCTGCTTCCGGTTGAACATCTTTGTAAATTTATATTTGAATACAAAAACCATAATTGATATAAAGATAAACTCATCATAAAACATAAACAGTCAGCAAGATAGTTATAGAAATTACCAAAACCAAATAAAAAACTAGTAAAAACCTAAAACACACACAATACCTAAAAGTGAAATATTAAAATACCCTCTTTAAAATCCATAATGTTATATGATTATATGATACCAGAGTTCAAAATCAATATTTACATGAGATTCTACTGATTAGAATAAGACAAAAAAGTACATACAAGTACACTATAAAGAAAAATATTTGTAGACAATGTGCATATCAATATTAAAAAACATTAAAATGTATAAAGACAATATTCAAACTAATAAAAAATTTCAAGAAAATTGTTGGATACAATATCAATATGAAAATATCAAGAGCATGCCTACAAGCCATTTGGGATACATCAGTTGAAATAAAAGACAAAAGTGTATTTTGGGGGACATTACATTCAGTAAACACAATTAGAAATGCCCAACGACAGCACATAATGTATTGAATTATTTCAATTACTTGATAACCTCCAGTCATATTTTGCCTTTTTAAATATATAATCCTCACATAATTCACCATAAAACTCAAGTGTACACTTCAGTGGCTTTTAGTATATTCACAAGGTTGTTCAGCCATCACCACTATCTAATTCCAGAACATTTTTCTAGAGAAAAATGAGATTCCCATAAAGAGACCTCATCTCCATAGCAGTAATACCTTATTGCCTTCATTTCTCAATACTTGGTAATCATTAATCTATTTTCTGTCTCTAAATTTGGTATATTCTGGACATTTGACTTAAATGGAATTATACAGTACGTGACTGTTAGTGTGTGGATTCTTTCACTGAACATAATGTGTTGGCAAGGATGAAGAATAATTTGAACCTTGTACTTTGCCAGTGGAAACGTAAAATAGTATCATCATTTGTGAAACAGTTTGAAAGTTTCTCAAAAAGTTATACACGAGTTGCCATGTGACCTAGTATCTCTGCCTTTTATGATCAATCTTCAAATAACCAACTTGGCCAATATTAACCAGCCACTCCCTCCATCACTTGCAGTTATTCTATAGATTGAAAGAAGGCATAGTGATGCAGTGCTTCAATACCAAGACTCTGAAATCAGGAGTATCTACAATTGAGTTCTCGTTCACCACCTTACTTGGTATTGACTTTTGTAATGTCAATAACATTGCCATCTTTATTTATTCATTCACCAAATACTGTTGAACTTCAACTACATGCTTTACACTATCATAAGTGACATAGACACAGTGATAAAGAGGGAAAGCAGTATTTTTCATTCTGTTGGAGAAAGCATAAAATCATTACTTTAATGTTACTATATTTATTTATATTAAATATATTAACATGTTAAATATGTTTATTATATAAATATAATGAAATGAGATATTGATAAAGTTCATTAAAAACAGAAACAAAGCGATAGAGATAGTGTGATATGTGTAAGTTTGTGCAATATTACAGTGTAGTTATAGACAATAGCTGTGTTAAGGTGACACTCTTGCAGAGATGTGAATGAAGTGACACAGAGGGTCAAGCAGATATCCGCAGGCACAGCCTTAGAGCATTAGAGACCAAAGTAAAGAAAAAATGCAAATACTCTAACAGTATTAGTTGTAGTGGTCCAGATGCAGCATGGAGACCAGCATGGCATGAGCTGAGTGACTGAGGTGTGGGATAAAAGAAAATGAGATCACAAAAGTAGAATCCACCAAAACAGTGGGCTATGATGCAGGAAAAAGAATATGACTTTTGGGTTCCTTAAAGCAAGTTAAGAAAGCAGTTTAAAATGGAGGAGTTGACTGACTGTCCCATTTTACTGAAACTTTCCTGGTTTCACTACTGGCACCCTGTGTCCAAAAAAACTATCAGTCCCAGGTCAGCCAGGATATCTGGTCACTCATTGATGAAATCTTACAATTGCATTAGAATTGGCAACATGGAAACCTTTCCTGGCCTTGAAAAGAACATAAGTAAAGTGGTAAATAAAAGCTGATATTTTGTGCATTCAAGAAAAAATAGGAGTAACTGCCAGAATAAGGTTCATGAAGAATATGTACACGAGTCTTTTGGACAGTATCTATAAAAGAAAACTAAAAGTGGAAAAGTAGATCAATGGTTTGGGGGTTGTTTACTTATGTTTTTGTTAAAAAAAATAGATTCCCTACCCCACTCTCACCATCCAGTGACTTTCTTGATTCAGCAGGTATGGCATGGGATATCTATCTATCTATCTATCTATCTACCTACCTACCTACCTACCTACCTATCTATCTGTCTCTGTCTCACTTCTTACATTCCCTCCAAGCACTTGTTGCTATTAGGGAGTTTTGGAAATTCCATTAATATTGGATAATCTTGTGGGAAAGTTCCCTTTTTCTCTTCTTTCTAATAATTTGGCTCCTACGTTTTCTTCAAGGCCTATTTAAAATTCTACTTTTACATAACACAGATTCTGACATACTTTCTAATTCTTTTGTTTTCATGCTGCCTTTAATTGACATCTCTGTACATCACATTCCTGGGTGCTTGGCATATTTTAAAGTTCCCTTGGTAATCAACACATTTCTATTTCTTCCTTCTTTGTGCTCAGTATATGATTATGTATATATTGCATATTTGCTAAATGCCTGCTAACTTGATTCAAATTGGGGATGCAATTCTAGTACATCTGCAGTAGTTTGCCATGAGGTTTTGGAGACTAAGAAGGTCTCAGTTTTAACTGTAATTTTCTATGAAGATACATTGTGTTCTGGGTCACTTAATAAATTTATAACATAAAATCACCTAAAGGGTATGTGCAAATTCTCTCTACTCACTTCACTGACCAGGTACAGCATACGAGTACACTGCACTGCTCTGAGAGATGCCATGCTGCCAATACCCAATTCATTATTATTTATCTCAAAGTAATAGGAATACATTCTTCTCTCGTTTCTGCAGTGATGTCCAAATAGTCAAACCACAATTGCAATGCTCTCTTCTTCTCCCAGAGGTGTAATTTAAATTCCAAGATACTCAGAATGAGAAATTAGAATGCCTTTTGCTCCATTTATAAAACCTGACAGCTTAATTACAAAGACGCTGGACATTTAATTAATGAGAAGTGAATCAACTCTTCAACATTAAAAAGAAAATCTATAATTTGGCCTCTTCTAGCAAACAGAGTGAAATGTCAAATTATTTTACGTCTTCAGACAGGATTTTTTTTATAACTTTTACGATGTAAGTGTTTCATAATAATGTCAAAATTCTGCTCTATTAAGCCAGAATGCAACTGATCCAATACAAATTGCCTATGACACTAAATTGTATTGATGCCTTACTACAGAGATAAACCTGGCTGTGGGAAGTGAGCCATGCCGCATCAGCAGCAAAAGAAAGATATCTTGGAAATGGCATGACCAAGCTACTTACCACTCCTGGAATTGCTCGCCTGTAGCAGCAGCTCTGAGGTGCACCTGCTTAACCCTGAGTAACCAGGAGTAGAAGGATCTAAATTGGAACAGACAGTCCAGTTTTGTATGGTAATTCTCCATTTGCTCCAGCTTCTCTTTTTACTCAGCCATCAAATATATACAGTATGTTCATTAAAGGCACTCTTAGTGGCAAATTCTGTAGGATCCAATATCTGGCCAGGACAGCAAATGAAAATGTTGACAGATATTATTTCCACAAGTTGGTGCACTTGCAGTACTTTTCAAAACATGTAAATCTCCTCCAAGTGCCAGGACTGATTAACAGCTACAAATAATTTGAAAATACTTTACATGATAATACTGTGTACACACATCTGCAATTGTAGAAGATTCCTGTAGATACTAGAGAGCCTTTAGTTTGTAAATCATGACAGCTTCTTCTCCAATTATATATTTATAGATTCTAGGAAAAACAAAAGTGTAGGAATACTGGATATGAGAATGCTTTGTTCCTCTTAGTGGGCAAATGAAATACAAACACTTACCCAAGGTAAGATGATGTTGAAGATAACTTTTATTTATGATGTATTCTGATATTTACTATTTTACAGTTTCCTCAAGTGTAAAATGGGCCTCAATTCTATATGGTTGTTGTGAAACTTAAGCCATAAGCCAGAGCCATACACATGAATATATATACACACACACACATTCCACATGTATGTATGTGTACATATGTATGTTATATATTATTAGATTTATTATATTACATTTTATTTTATTATATATACACTATATTGTCTGTATTATATACATTATTTAATGTATATATGTATTATACATATAAGCATTATACATATATAAATATTATATATGTATTATGTATATATGTGATGTATACATTATATAATATTACATATATACATATTTTATATTTATTATGATGTATATATACATTGTATTTGTATTTATTATATACATGCATACACATATATGCATGTATACATATATACATTATATATACACATACATTAGATATGTATGTATATGCAATAATCTATATATACACACATAATCAATACATATACACATATGAATGAGCTATATATACATAACAATGCACACATCATATATACATATATGTATATATACAGACATCAGAATTATATATGTATATAAGATATATCAATAGATATAGATATGTAGATATTTTAAGAATTTCTTGAAACTTCCTAAGAGGAGCCTAAGGCAAACAAAATGTAATATGATATCCTGGGTGGACTCTTGCAACAGAAAAATAGGACAGGTAAAAATTTGAGGAAATATGAATATAGGATAAACTTTAGTTAATAATAATGTATCAATATTGGCTCATAAACTGTGACAAATGTACTAAACTAATGTAAAATGTTAACAATAGGGGAAATTGAGTGTAGGGTAAATAAGAACTCTATACTATTTTTGAATTGTTCTTGTAAATCTTTAAAAAACTCTAAAATTCAAAGTTGATTAAAAACAAATAGTGCCTACAAAAAATAAAATGTTAACAATAAGAGAAATTGTGCATAGGGTATATGGGAACTCTATACGATCTACATAATGTTTTTGAAAACCTAAAAATGTTCTAATATTAAAAGTTTACTAAAAATATCATGTGGAAAAAATAACATAATACAACTAAGTAGTGTATATGTATATATACATGTATATGTATATATATATACATATTTGATCAACTACTCATAAAAGGTGTAGAATTCTGAAAAGTTTTTCTCAACTTTTGAAAATTTCCAACATTCTTGGAAGTTTACATGAAGTAGAATAGAATGAGGAGATATTTAATATTTTGTTTGCTTCTATTTAATTTTTAATTTTCATAATAGATTTAGCTAGGCTTTCTTGAGTTACTGAACTTTCATCAATTACATGGATATGGTTTATATAAATGTGCACTAAAACAGAGACTAAGTGATCTTTCTGATGATGACAAAAATTCAGGTTCTAACGAGATCGTAGATTTACTAATAACAAACAAAGGGACTCAACTAAAGACCAGTATAGATAACTCAACTTAATTGGTTATTAGTAAGTTCACACTGTTGATATTGTGGTTCAGACTCCTCCACACTTATGTGAGAGTTAACTAGCATTTGACATTAAGACTAATTTTATCTCACATTTTCTTCCTTAGGCCTCAAATTATTACTTTGAATCATCAGGTTCGCATTTAATAATATAATTTATGTAGATAAATTTATAATATTGGAATATTGAAAAATATCCACTTAATAATATAACCTGACATCTCTTTCCTAAGTTTGAATAATACACCCTGGCATTTCTTTCCTAGCACCAAAAGTACAAAATAGCTTTCTCAACTTCACCTGGCCTTTCCCAACACGGCACTCAACAGATGTCACATTATTAGGAGCTTACACATGGGAATTATAAGTGAGGTGAGGTGAGGTACTGACCCTACTGCATTGTTTGTATGGGCTTTGATTTCCCCACCTGGGGTAAGTAAGGATATGAAATCCTGTATTTCTACAAAGAATAAACAACTATATTGAGATCATATGGCCTCAGCCTGACACTGTCTTAAGCTTCACCCACACCTTCCCAGATCTATTCCATGACTGAATTTCATCCATAGCTCGGACAACCTTCTCTCTTTCCTGGATTTCTGTAATCAACTCACTGGCTTTCCATTGTTTCTAAAAATTTAAAGTTATGTTTGGAAATATGAAAACTAAACTCCCATCCCACCCTGCAACCAATGTTTATTTGCTGATTAAATGTTTAGATTACTAGGTATATTACTTGATGTATCTGGCAAAGGTTTATGCTTTAACCAATGAATATCAGAACCATTTTGATTTTAAAAGTTAATAAATTTATCTCAACTTTTCTTTGCTTCATCTTTTTATGCTACTATTTCATTTTGTCTCCTGGTTGGTTAAATGGCTGAACCGCAATGATTGAGAGGCATTAGGATGGGGAACTGATTGCACGTTTATTTCCCATCAAAATTAACTGCACAACTATCATGTTTTAATACTTCTTAGTGAATTTTGAAGATCACTAGGTTTAACACTTTACTACTATTGAACCTGAAAATGCTTCAATTGAAGCAATGCAGTAATTTATGAGATTTTATGATGGCTATAGTTATGAAATATTGCATTGTCACTTATAATTTTACCCACATAGCAAGAAAAAACATCTTCTGCTACAGAAATAAATACATAAAGAAGAGCAATTTTAAAAAGTAAAGGTAGCAGATTTGTCCAATATGAAATTAATTGTGTTCTTAGTGGTAGTTTAGTCATGGAAGAATGATAGGTGCCTCCTGAAGAGGGGAGATAGGGTTATATGTTTTGAAGGTAGATGCTTTATTAACCTTACAAGAGTTATGAGGGCTTTATTTCCTAAAACTTAGTCCCTTATTGCAATTGAGTGGACTCTGTGAAAGGAGAAGCAAGAAAGATGCGAGCTTTGAGAAATTAAAAAAACAAAAAAAAAAGGAGAAGAAAATCTTATGTTTTGGATCATTTCTCTGAGGTTGGAAATGAGAATGCAGCTATGAGTTTGAATTGGAGGGAGAGATCTGAACTTCTTTTAGATGCAGTGAATGCTCCAGAGACATTGAATCAAAGTAGGCTTGTAGGAACCCAGTAGAATTCACACTATCATGTGCAGCCTTAACTCCTCAGTGAAAATCTCCGTTGCCCAATGTGGTGGTAACAGAGAGCATAAGCATGGTCAAACTATACCGTAAACTTGCATCCAATAAAGAGTGAAACAAAATGAGGTTAGCCACACAGTTATGTTGTTAAAGAAGCAAAAGTCTGAGGGCAGCAACCCTAGTTTCCTTTATCATTTTTCTAGGATCATAAAGGCCTGGTAATCCTCTAACATCTTTTGGATGAGAGAAAAGTCACAGTAATGCCTGGCATTAAAAATTATGGCTTATTTACTGATTTGTATTTGGAACTAGATTTGACAATATTTTGAGCATTAAAGATGTGGTATTTCTTCCCTTTCAACTGTTGCAGTGAAATTTATATTTGTTTCGTAAGTTTGCTATTTTGTTTTAGTTTTACCTTTAGTTTGTAGCAATTTATCATTATATCTTAGTCAGGCTCACACATTTTATATATTATTATAAAACTTTTTGGAACATATATTCCAAATAAATTATGATCATCTTTGATCCCTTTCTCTAGGTACAGAATTTCTCTGATTGTCAAGGATTTTCTACATCTATGAATCTTTTTATAATGTACCACTTTTCTTACTCTTGGTTTGAGGGACATAAACTTTTGTCAATAGAACATGAGAATTCTGTCAGATAAAATGTGATGAGGTCATTGTAAATTAACAATGCATTGGTACTTGGATATAGTAAAATCAAATTTTAGTCTATTTAAAATCTGTGTAAAATAAGTTAGTTTCTTAACTATAAAATGATTTTGTTACTTTAAAGTAAGTAAAAAATGATATTATAACAAGATGGCAAGAAGGTCAATTTAAATGTTAATCATTTTGAGTAAAAAAAATTAAAGTATACCATTCAAAGCTTAAGTTATTTACTTACTTGTAATTTACTTACTTGTTTCTATTTACTGATCATTTGATTTGTAATAATTGGAACCCTCCTTTATCTTTGCATTCTTAAAATCAAGTTTTCTATGGAAAATCCATATCACTTTTCATGATATAAACATTAGTGGAAAACAAAACTCAAGAAGGTGATAATAAAATAGAAGACCAGAATATTACGACAGAATATTTAAGAGAAAATAGAATACTAAAATATATGTAGTCCAAAAAATATAGGAGAATAAAAATAAAGTAAACAAAGAACATGTAAGACAATATAACATAAGTAGCAAGGAGGCTGAATTAAACCATCTATATTGATAATTCCAGTAAGTTTACATTAGTTTAGAAGGCTAAATGCTAGACAGAGATAATCAAAATGAATGAAAGTATGAGTCAACCTTATGTGTCTATATATAAAAAATAAGATCAAATATAGGTTAAAAGCAAAAAGGTGAAAAAAAAATATGACATGGAAACACCAATTAGGGGCAAGCTGGGATGACAGTTTGATAAATATAAAACAATAGACTTTTGGACAGAGTACTTATTACCATGAACAAAGAAGAACATTTCAAAATGATAGAAATATAAATTCCTATCAGAAAAATTTAACAAATATATTGAAATAATTAAAAAGTATCAAGCGAAAATCTTGGAGTTTAAAAATCCAATTGTCATACTGAGGAATGCATCAGAGTCTCTTACCAGTAGAACTGATGAAGCAGAAGAAAAAAGCAATGAGCTTGAAGACAGGCTATTTGAAAATACATGGTCAGAGGAGACAAACATAAAAATAACAAAAGAGTATAAACACACATGCAAAACCTAGAAACTAGCTTCAAAGAGGAAAATTTAAGAAATATTGGCCTTAAAGGGAATGTGGAGAGAGAGATCTGGGTAGAAAGTTTATTCAAAGGGATAATCACAGAAAATTTCCCAAACCTAGAGAAAGATATCATTATTAAAGTACCAGAAGTTTACAGAACATCAAGTAGATTTAATCCAAAGAAGACTACCTCAAAACATTTAATAATGAAACTCCCAAAAATCAAGGATAAGGAAAGAATACTAAAAGCAGCAAGAGAAAAATAAACAAATAATATACAATGGAGCTCCGATATACCTGACAGCAGACTTTTCAGTGGAAATCTTACAGACCAGAAGAGAGTAGAATGGCATACTGAAAGTGCTAAAGGAAAAGTTTTTTTTTTTGTTAGAACAGTATATCCAGTGAAAATATTCTTCAAACATAAAGGAGAAATAGACTTTCCCAGTCAAAAAATCAACACTAGATCTCTGCTAAAATAAATACTAAAGGGAGTTATTAAATCTGAAAGAAAATTATGATAATGAGCAATAAGAAATCATCTGAATATGCAAAACGCACTAGTAATAGTAAATATACAGAAAAACACAGATTATATCACTGTAATTATAGTACATAAACTATTCATACACTGAATAGAGAGGCAAAAAATAAACTGATCAAAACAAATAACTACAACAACTTTTCAAAACATGGACAGTACAATAACATATAAATAAAAAAGTTAAAAAGCACAGGGACAAAGTTAAAGTGTAGAATGTTTACGAGTTTCTCTTTGTTTCTTTGTTAGATTGTTTATACAATCAGTGTTAAGTTGTCATCAATTTAAAATAATGGCTTATGAGATGTTATTTGCCAGCATCATCGTAAACTCAAATCAACAAAACATACAACAAATACAAAAAAAAAAAAAAAAAGAAAGAAAGAAATTAAAACATACCACTTGAGAAAATCACCTTCACTAACTGGAAGACAAGAAGGGAAGAAGGAAAGAAAGAAGACCAGAAAACAAATAACAAAATGGCAGAAGTAAGTCCTTATTTACCAATAATTGTATTAAATATAAATGAACTGCACGCTCCAATCAAAATATATAGAGTGGCTGAATGGATAAAGAAAACAAGATCCAATGATCTTTTTCCTACAAGAAACACATAATAAAATAGAATAACAGAATATTAGGACAGAATATTTAAAAGAAAATAGAATACTAAAATATATGCAGTCCAAAAAACATAGGAGAATAAAAATAAAGTGAACAAAGAACATGTAAGACAATATAACATAAGTAGCAAGGAGGCTGACTTAAACCCATCCATATCAATAATTCTGGTAAGTTTACATTATTTTAGAAGGCTAAATGCTAGTCAGAAAAACACACGTAGAATGAAAATAAAAAGGTGGAAAAAGATATTCCATGTAAGTGGGAACCAAAAAAGAGCCGGAGTAACTATACTTATATCAGAACAAGATTCTTGTAGATTTCAATACAAAAACTATACAAAAGAGACAAAAAAGGTCATTATATAATGATAAAGGGTAAATCCAGCAAGAGGATCTAAAAATTATAAACATATATGCACCCAACATTGGAGAACCCAGATATATAAAACAAAGTTTTAAAGCTAAAGAGATAGATCCCAGTACAACTATATCTGGAGACTTCACTCCCCAATTTCAGCATTAGATAGATCATCAAGATAGATAATCAACAAAGAAATATTGGACTTAATCTCCACTGTAGGCCAAGTGGATCTAATAGATACTTACAGAACATTTCATCCAACATCTGCAGAATATACATTGTTTTCCTCAGCACATCAATCATTCTCAAGGACAGACAATATGTTAGGCCACAAAACAAGTCTTAAAACATTCAAAAAACTGAAATGATATAAAGTATCTTCTTTGGCCACAATGGGATAATGCTAAAAAATAATAGTTAGGAATTTTATAAACTGTACAACCACATGGGAATTAAGCAATATGCTCCTGAATGACCAGAGGGTCAATGAGTAAATAAAGCAGAAATTTTTAAAGATTCTTATAACAAATGACAATGGAAATACAACATAACAAAACCTATGGTATACAGAGAAAGCAATACTAAGAGAAGGGCTTATAGCTATAAATGCCTACATCAAAAAAGTAGAAAACCTTCAAATAAACAACCTAACAATGTATCTCAAAGAAGAAAAGCAAGAGCAATGCAAACCCTAAACTAGTAGAAGAAATAATAAAGATTAGAGCAGAAATAAAATTGAAAGAAGTAAACAATACAAAAGTTTAATCAAATAAAAAGTTGTTTTTTAAAGATAAATAAAATCAACAAACCGTTAGCCAGACTAAGAAAAAAAAAAGACTCAAATAAATAAAAACAAAGATAAAAAAGAAGACATTAAAACCGATACTGCAGAAATTCAAAGGATCATTAGAATTTATTATAGGCAACTGTATATCAATAAATTGGAAACCAAGAAGTTGATAAATTCCAAGATACATACAACCTACCAAAATTGAACTCTGAAGAAATCCAAAACCTGAACAGACAAATGACAAGTAATGAGATCGAAGCTATAACAAAAAATCTCGCAGCAAAGAGCCCAGGACCTATTCACTTCACTGCTGCGTTTTGCCTAACATTTAAAGAAGAATTAATACCAATACAACTCAAAATATTCTGAAAAATAAATGAGGAGGTAATAGTTCCAAATTGTTCTATGAGCTGGTATTACTCTGACACCCAAACAAGAAAAAGACACATTAAACAAAAAGAAAACTACAGGCCAATATCCCTGATAAATATTAATGCAAAACCTCAGCAAAATATTAGCAAACCAAATTCAACAACACATCAGAAAGACTATTCATGACCAAGTGATATTTATCCCAGGAATACAAGGATTATTCAACAAATACAAATCAATCTATGTGATACATCATATCAACAAATGAAGGACAAAAACCATATGATTATTTCAATTGATGCCCAAAACAAACTTGGTAAAATCAACATCCCTTCATGACAAAAACCCTAAAAAAACCTGCAGATAGAAGGAACATACATCAACATAATAAAAGCCATATAAGACAGAACCACAGCTAGTTTCATACTGAATGGGGAAAAACTGAAGGCCTTTCTTCTAAGATCTGGAACATGATAAGGATGCCCACTTTTACCACTGTTATTCAACATAATACTGAAAGTCCTAGCTAGATAAATCAGACAAGAGAAAAATATAAACAGCATCCAAATTGGAAAATAAGAAGTCAAATTATCCTTGTTGGCAGCTGATACAATCTTATATATGGAAACACTTAAATACTCCACAAGAAAACTATTAGAACTGATAAATCTAGTAAAGTTGTGAAATACAAAATCAACATAAAAAAACCAGTAGCATTTTTACATGCCAAAAGGAAACAGTCTGAAAAGGTATCAAAAAAGTAATCACATTTATAATAGCTACAAATAAGATAAAATACCTAGGAATTAACCAAAGAAGTGAAACATCCCTACAATGAAAACTATAAAACACTGCTAAAAGAAATTGAAGAGGACACACAAGAAAAAGTGAGGGAAGATATTCCATGTTCATAGATTAGAAGAATAGATAGTGTTAAGTGTCTATACTACCTAAAGCAAACTACAGATTCAGTGCAACCACTATCAAAATACCAATGATATTCTTCACAGAACTAAAAAAAGAACCTAAGATTTACATGCAACAAAAGACTCAGATTAATCAACACTACCTTAAACAAAACAAAACAAAATCACCCAAAAATGAGGAATCACATTACCTGACTTCAAATTATACTACAGAAGTAATGTAATTAAAACAGCGTGTTACAGACATAAAACAGAAACATAGACCAATGGAGCAGAACAGAGAACCCAGAAACAAACTGATACACCTACTGTGAACTCATTTTTGACAAAGGTACCAAGAACATACATTGGGAAAAGTATAGTCTCTTCAATAAATTGTGCTGATAAAACTGAATATTCATATGCAGATGAGTGAAATTAGACCCCTATCTCTCACCATATGCAAAATCAAAATGGATTAAAGACTTAAATCTAAGACCTCAAACTATGAAACTACTAAAAGAAAACTTTGGGGGAGACTCTGCAAGACACTGGACTGGGCAAAGATTTCTTGAGTAATACCACACAAACACAGGCAACAAAAGCAAATATGGACAATGGGATCACATCAAGTTAAAAAGCTTCTGCACAGCAAAGGAAACAAGAAACAGAGTAAAGAGACAATCCACAAAATGGAAAAAAATTTGCAAACTGTTCATCTGATAAATAATAACCAGAATATATAAGGAGATCAAACAACTATATTGGAAAAGGTATAATAATCCAATTAAAAACGGGCAACAGATCTGAATAGACATTTCTCAAAAGAATAACATATTAATGGCAAGTAGTCATATGAAAAAGTGCTCAACATTATTGATAATCAGATAAATGCAATCAAGACTACAATGAGATATCCTCTCAACTCAGTTAAAATGGCTTTTATTAAAGGCAGGCAATAATAAATGCTAGTGAGGATGTGAAGAAAAGGGAACCCTAATACACTGTTGGTAGGAATGTAAATTAGTACAACCGCTACAGAGAACAATTTGGAGTTTTCTCAAAAACTAAAAATAGACTTACCATATAATCCAGCAATTCCACTGCTACGTAAATACCCCAAACAAAGTGAATCAGTTTATCAAAGAGGTATTTACACTCCCATGTTTATTTCAACACTATTTGCAATAGCAGAATATTGGAAGCAACCTAAATATCCATCAAGAGACAAATGGATAAAGAAAATGTGGTACTTGAACACAATGGAGTATTATTCTGTCATAAAAAAGAATGAGATCTTGTAATTTGAAACAACATGGCTGGAACCGGAAGTCATCATGTTAAGTGAAATAAGCAAGGCACAGAAAAACAAACGTCATATGTTCTCACTTATTTGTGGGAGCTGAAAATTATAACAATTGAACTTATAGAGACAGAGAGCAGAATAATGGTTACCAGAGGCTGGGATGGTAGTGGGTAGTGGGATATGAGGGAGTGGTTAATGGGCACAAACGTACAGTTAGATGAAATGAATAATATCTAGTATTTGATAGCACAACAGGTTGATTGCAGTTAACAATAACTTATCGTACATTTAAAAGTAACTTAAAAAGTATAGTTGGATTGTTTGTAACACAAAGAAATAATAAATGCTTGAGGTGATGGTTACTCCATTTACCCTGATGTGATTACTATGTGTTGTGTTTCCGTATCAAAATATCTCATATACCCTAGGAACATGTGTATCAAATATATACCTACAATTTTTAACAAAAACCAAATCAGTAAAAACAATAATATGAAAATAAAGGAAAACTAGCAAAATAAAATAAATAATAAACAGGTAAATTTATTATGAACACCAAAGAAGGCTAAAAGTGTATGCATCTAATAATAGAATTCCAAAATGCATTAAAAAAAAACTAGCAGACCTCTTTGTTTCTTTGTCATCTCTCTGTTTCTCTGTCTTGTCATGAAAAGCAAAGCAAATATCTATATTAGACTGTTTTCACAGTGCTATAAAGAACTACCTGAGACTGGTTAATTTATGAAGAAAAGGCATTTAGTTGATTCACAGTTCCACATGCTTAATAGGAAACATGACTGGGAGACCTCAGAAAACTCGCAATCAAAGCAGAAGGCAAATGGGAAGTAAGGACCTTCTTCACATGGTGGCAGGGGAGAGCAAGAATGAGAGGGGAAGCTCTACATGCTTTTAAACAACCAGATGTCGTGAGAGCTCACTCACTATCATGAGAACAGTAAGGAGGAAATCCGCCCGCATGATTCAATCTCCTCCCACCAGGTCTCTTCCCTCCTGACACCTGGAGATTACAATTTGACATGAAATTTGGGTGGGGACACAGAAACAAACCATATTAGTGCCTGAACTCCATTTGTTCCTGAATCATTTTATAATGCCGGTAAAAGTGATCTGTTACTCATTTTCACAACTATTTGTGTACATTTATCCCACAGGTAATACAAAGTCAAATTTCCTAAGAGCTTTAGTTTTTTTTTTTTGTTTGTTTTATTTTTGTTTTTGCAATCCATGCACACTTAGTGTCTTTACTTCAGAAGATTTGGAGTGGACACTTTTAGGAGATCAGTCATAGTGGTGGGAAAAATTATAGCAAAGAAGCAAACCTTCTTGGAAGACCGGGATGTTTTGAAAAAGCTTTGGGAAATAATTGTGGCTGAAGGCAGCCAAATCCTGTTATCCAGAGGCTGAGAGCAAAGGGCAGATAACAAGGGAATGTAAAGGAACTTATCTACATAAATGTGTTTACTCGTGTCTCCAGAAACCAACCTTTGATCATTTGTGCGCAGGACTGCTCTCTCCTTGGGGGATCGACAATGTTTATTACCCACAAATTGTGTTTGCTCCAGGCTTTTGTCATTAAATCTGTACTAAATAAATAAGCACGGCCGGCTTATGGGGGCTGCACTCTAGTCAGCAGAGCGGCACTTCTCATTGGCGGTGCTGAGTGGTGCATTGCCCTAGCAGTGCTGTCAGGCAAAACACCTGTGTCAGTGTACTTCTTTCATCCATTGCTTGGCCGGAGTCTACGGGACAGACTCAGCAGACTCTTCTTCTTCTTCTTCTTCTTTCTTCTTCTTTCTTCTTCTTCTTCTTCTTCTTCTTCTTCTTCTTCTTCTTCTTCTTCTTCTTCTTCTTCTTCTTCTTCTTCTTCTTCTTCTTCTTCTTCTTCTTCTTCTTCTTCTTCTTCTTCTTCTTCTTCTTCTTCTTCTTCTTTCTTTCTTCTTCTTCTTCTTCTTCTTCTTCTTCTTCTTCTTCTTCTTCTTCTTCTTCTTCTTCTTCTTCTTCTCTTCTTCTTCTTCTTCTTCTTCTTCTTCTTCTTCTTCTTCTTCTTCTTCTTCTTCTTCTTCTTCTTCTTCTTTTCTTCTTCTTCTTCTTCTCCTTCTCCTTCTCCTTCTCCTTCTCCTTCTTCTCCTTCTCCTTCTCCTTCTTCTCCTTCTTCTTCTCCTCCTCCTTCTTCTCCTCCTCCTTCTCCTCCTCCTCCTTCTTCTCCTCCTTCTTCTCCTCCTCCTTCTCCTCCTCCTTCTCCTCCTCCTTCTCCTCCTCCTTCTTCTCCTCCTCCTCCTTCTCCTCCTCCTCCTTCTCCTCCTCCTTCTTCTCCTCCTCCTTCTTCTCCTTCTTCTCCTCCTTCTTCTCCTCCTTCTTCTCCTCCTTCTTCTCCTCCTTCTTCTCCTCCTCCTTCTCCTCCTCCTTCTTCTCCTTCTTCTCCTTCTTCTCCTCCTTCTTCTTTCTTCTCCTCCTTCTTCTTTCTTCTCCTCCTTCTTCTTTCTTCTCCTTCTTCTTCTTTCTTCTCCTTCTTCTCCTTCTTCTCCTTCTTCTCCTTCTTCTCCTTCTTCTTCCTTCTTCCTCTTCCTCTTCTTCTCCTTCTTCTCCTTCTTCTCCTTCTTCTCCTTCTTCTTCTCCTTCTTCTTCTTCTTATTATTATTATTGTATTTTTTGGCATAAAAACAGCAAGTAGTTCATTAGGTAAGATTTTGTTTCATTTTCCTTCTTAGATACTGCATGGCAAATTAATTTTTCCATTAAAAATGCAATAACAAAACTCCTTGCATTATAAAGCAATAAAAATTCTTGCAGAATTCTTTATTCAGGCCATGCATTGGATCACCTGCACAGGTGTAGACTCCCAATCTACTTAGTTAGAGTCATCGGAATGTTCACATGTGAGACCTCCATAAGCGATGCTGACACACACTTAGGAAGATTGAGAGTGACTGAAATCTAAAAACATAATGTCAAAACCTAATATTATTTTTAAACTTTCATTGGAAATAAAATGAGCTGTAGACCAAAAGATAAATGAGATAAAACACACTCACCTTACTTCTTCTCTTTTCCATCCTAACTCTACTAGAAATGAGACTGAGGATTGCTTTTTATGTAGTAATGCTCCTCTCATGTTAAATCAGTTAAAGAAATGTATCTAAACATTTGAAATTGTGACTTACTGAGTTCATATCTGATTTCTAAATAATCAACTTTAAATCTCATACCCTATTTTATAAATATTCAAACAATTCCCCTGAAAGGTTTATTTTAAGTATCTCAGTTCAAAAGTCATCAATCTATAGTAAATATAAGCAAATATATGATCTTTCTTCTGACTTTCTTAAACTGAATCTCAAGAATTTAGTATTTGTTAGATAAATTATGCTCTACAGTTTTTATTTTCATAAATATAAATTCTAACTTTAAAGACACATATTTTATCACAATAAATTTATATCCTACACTTAACTGATGGAATTTAGATTGTTCTAATAATATACAGATATATATCTTGATTAACAAAAAATGAAGTTCATTGTAAAAAATGATACTAGAAAAATAATGCTTCCATAGTCACTATTGTTCCGTAGATGCTTCCTAAGGTTATTTACAATATTTAGTAAACTAAAGATTCATATGTTATTTCATTTTTATAGAGAGATATTATACATGTATTGTGGAATAAAAAACAAAAATAACTTATGTTGATATCATTAAAAATTCTTATGTGGGATTTTCCACATTGGACAAAGGATAAAGAGATGTAAGTTCAATGAAATTAAGAAATAGCCATGGAAAACTAAATTTGGTTTGGAAAAATTAATATGAACTAATAATGATTTTTAAAATATCTATTTCATTTGCTTTGGCCCTTGAAAATGGCATACACAAAAAAAGAAAAGGCCAATCTAATGCCCAAATTGTGGTCTCTCAAACTCTTTTCAAATAAAGGAAACCATAGTTTCTCAGACAAATGGCTGGTTCCACATCTAAGACAAGAAATACACTACATAAGCCTAGAACACCTTATCACACAAGAAAGCAAAATAGTCTTCTCTGACCCATGGGATTATGTCAATGATCTCAGGTGTCAACTTAAGTACTTTCTTACTTACTTAATAATAGGAAATTTGATCATCACTGAAAAGAAAAATTGCAATGGGTTGAAATATGTCACATGTTTTAAATCCATAAAATAATAGTGGCATTAAAGAAAATGATAGTAATCATTGACCATCATTATAGGATATGAAGGACCAGTCATTATTTTGAAAGCTGGAAAGAAGGGTAAGAGTTAAAAATGTTTTGCCTTTCCTATATATAAAAAGTGTATATGGGCAAGTAAGTAATTGAGAAAGGAAATCTCTCTCTCTCTCTCTCTCTCTTTCTCTCTCTCTCTCAATCTCTCTCATCTAAGAGACAGGGTCTCACTCTGTTGCCCAGTCTGGCCTCAAACTCCTGACAAAGGGATCCTTCCACCTCAGCCTCTCAAGTTGGTGGCAGTAAAAGCATGTGGCCCTGACCCTGGCTGGGAATTTTTCTTTATAAGAGTATCTCAGTCTTAATGAAGAAGAAAGTATAGAATTATAATATTGCAATTTACAACCACTAATGAAATTATGGATTTAGGTAATGATCACTGAAAGGAAGCAACTAGACCTAGAGGTCTCCTGATAGGAAAAATACAATAGCAACGACAGTATATTCTTGTCAAAATCGTTCTTGAATTGATCAAACATCTGGATCCAACTGTCAGTTTACAGAAAATATGTGGGACACAAGGAGATGTCAAATGTCATCTTAAGGATATAGTCAATAGAGTCCAGGCTATGGGCTACTGTTTTTAAAAAATTGATACTTTCAACAGATAAACTGCAAGTAAAACATGAAAGAGAGTTGGAGGGTCAGTTATTTGATATTCACTTCCAATACTATAGCCATTATCCATATATTGCTATTTAAATTTAAATTAACAAAAATTAAATAAAAATAAAAATTTAGTTCTGTGATTCACAATAGCACATTCAAGGGAACAATGGCCACATATGGAGAATATAGATACAGAACTTTTCTATCATCACAGAAAATGCTATTGGGCAGCAATTTATATAAACTGAAAAAAAATTCAGAGCTGTCTCAATAAAATATAATATATAGTTTTTATTTGCAGGTTAATTTAACAAACTTAAAACACTCACATTTATGAGACAAGCAAGAAAATGTTCACACCTGATATTTCATTGTATTAAATAATTCTTGTTATTTTTAATGTTTTATGATGGACAGTGGTATATTTTGAAACAGTTTTTGTCTTTTAAAGCTAAATATAGAAATATTTGCAGATAAAAATAATACGATGTTTTGGGATTCCTTCAGAACTAACACAATTGGAAAGACCAGGTGAGGGTATAGATGAGACATTTTTGTTCATGTGCTGATCACTATTAAAGCTGAATATTGTGAAATGTAGTTGAATATTGTGATATTAATTGCAATATTTTCTTTGATATTTGAGATCATGCATAATAACATTTTAAAAATACTATTACATTAGGATAAAATTATGCCAGGCGAGTGGATTATAAATGCAAGTCCACGAAGTAAAAGGAATAATTTCTTTTTTTTTTTTTTTTTGAGACGGAGTCCCGCTCTGTCACCCAGGCTGGAGTCCAGTGGTGTGATCTCAGCTCACTGCAAGCTCTGCCTCCCAGGTTCATGACATTCTCCTGCCTCAGCCTCCCGAGTAGCTAGGACTACAGGTGCCCGCCACCGTGCCTGGCTAATTTTTTTGTATTTTTAGTAGAGACGGGGTTTCACCGTGTTAGCCAGGATGGTCTCCATCTAAAAGGAACAATTTCTGACTATAAGATAAAGCTTTTAAATGATGATAGTGAATATCAAATGACAAGTTAATTAGATGCCCAGGATATATTTATAAGAATGATATAGTTTTATTTAATATGTCAATATGAACAATTCACCAGAAATAAAATTATTTGAATTTACTTAAACATGTTAAAGTTTTGTGAAGAAAATTTTAAAATGTACAGGAATACAGGTTTTTCAAATTTAAGAGTAAGGTGAGTAGAAGAAGTTTGTTAACTTGATCGCATAACAATCATTGTAGAACTGCAGATTAAGAATTCTGCAAACAGATATTGTAATTTTATGGCTCTGAGCTTGGAGTTCAGGATTCTACCCTCATAACAAACTTCCAAGTAGACTCGGAACTAGTTTCTTTGAATACAAAATCGAGAAATGATACTTCTCTAAGCATCCGCATTGCCCTCTCAAACCACCTCCTGCTGCAAATAGGATCTTTGTTCCAACCCTGGAAAACTCCGCAACTTAGCAGTTGTCCCAACCTAGATATATACTTTCCTTAGCCCTTTATATCCTGAGAACCATCCCCAGGACCTAAGATCTATTGGGATGCCAAAAATAGGATTTTTTCTCCCACATGAGCTAACTCCCCTTTCTCTACGTCACTTACTTCTAAAAGTGGAGGACACAGATGAGTAAATGTTTTCTTTGTAATCTCTCTAGTATATTTCTCCCTAAATGGTTAGTAATTAGAGAAGCTTAACATATATCAATCCAAATACTATAGAAATATAGATTGATTGTATTATTTTAATCATTGTAAATGCACTGGCTTAAATCCCGACATCTTCATATGCTGTAATGTAAATCACCATTAACTATTTCTACACTAACATAGTATTTGGAAAATACTATATTTGTGTTATTTTTGTTTTGCTGATAAGTAGATAATAGGAAAAACAAAAAGAGAACTGGATTTATAACTCAAAAGTTGTATTTTATATAGTGTGTAAATACAATATTTGAGCCCAATCAAAATTTTCTGTTTAATTATTTTAATGAGACTCCTGTTTTTACTACTTTGAATGTATCTGAGATCTAATTATCCATCCTTTCATCTATCTGAATGACAATGTTGGACTTACAAAGGATGGCAAGTATCATTTTAATCTTTGCTAAGCCACCTACATATTGATTGAAGAGTCAAAGAAACATGTCACTGTCTCATGCTCTATTGACTGGAGGATTAGAGTCAGATCAGAAGGAAAGAGTGATGTACTCGGCAAGATGCAAGTGGTACAGAAAATAAACTTACTGAAGAAATCTCATGAAGCAGCTAATTTGTAGAACTGAGGGGAAAAATGGGGTAGGTAACATGAAGAAAGAAAGCATAATCCTGTCTCAAAAAAGATAATAGTTAAGTTTGATATTATAGATAGGATATACATGTCCTCCATGTCCACTTACTCATGTCTTGATTTTAATAACTTCTTCACTGTTCTTCTACCACATTTTTTTCTGTCATCTTACCATCAATGACACATTCTGAAACTATCTATTTGTTAATCTTGTCACTATAATGAAAATCTCCAGCATGTTTTCATTAGCTATTAATTGAGACTTAAATCGTTTTTGTTAAAGAACAAGATCCTTCATGAAATGGAGGATCCATCAGCATCCTTTCCCTCCACTTTCCAACAGCAACTTTTTACTTTAGCCCAGCCTGGAAATGCTTTTCAAGTTTCACATCATTCACTTAGAATGTATGTCTTTTTATCATCAGTCACTCAAGACTCAGTTCTGTGCAATGTTTCCCTGGTGCTTTCTCAGGTCACACGATCCTAGAAAGAAGTATGCCTTTGACGATCTCTTAGGCTGCTTTGTGCAGCACAGATATAATACTTGTCACCTAGTTTCTTTTACTTCGCTTTTTGTGTGTGAATATATTGACGTGTTCTCATGACATGTTTGGAAATAACACATGACAGTTCATCTTGTCCTTGAAAGGTGATTAATCATTTGAGAAAGGAAGAAGATATGTGGGAGCTCAAGAAAGGATGCAGAGACAGAATTGCAAAGATATGCATATGCAGTGGTGTATACAGGCCCTTTCATGAGGCAACTGGCAGTAGAAAGAAAACTAATTTAAGTCAGGTGTCATCTCTGAGTTCGTGATTATTAAATATGAGACCACATTATAAAGAATGGAATATAGTTGGTTACTAACACACAGTAAATGTCATTAACTGCCAGTTTTATTCCTTTCCTTCCATCATCCTTTTGCCTAAATTATGTTCCCCTAACTGAATCAAAGTGCCTGATTCAGCATTCCTAAGATTGTTGATTATACTAGTGTTATTTTTTTCAAAAGTAGAAAAAGTATTATACTGAAATTAAGTAAAACTGTATTCTAGTCTTCTTTTAGCTAGAATTATCCTCTTGAATATGTTAGTTCACTTCTCTATCACTCTTTTTCAATTCTAAAGTGATAATATTAGGTTAGAATGCCATTTAACTTTTCAGCCATAACATTTCATGACATTCTCACAGGTATTTTCCATAACCTAGAGGATTTCATTAGGAAACACATGTGACCTCTTGGAGGCCAGAGACATGGGCAAAGCAGTCGCATCCTTCTGGGTTCAGTCTATTTCATTCTATACAAGTACATGGAAGAAAATGATGAGCAACCCTAGGTGCAGGAGCGGGTAGATTTTCTGTGAATCCAGAGAAGCTCAAACTTTGAGACCCCTCATTCTTGTGGGTCCCTCCCAACTTTCCAGGCATTTTTGATGCTTGTGGCCATCAACAGTCTAAATTTGTAATCATTGTGCATGGTTTCTCTTAACTCTAGATAAATATTAACATTGTACCTAATTTTTCACTTGCAATTTCTTATTATTTTTCCTTAAAAAATGCCATCCAAATTTTAAAACATCCAGGCACACCAAAATTGGATCTTCCTTGCTGATTAGAGCCTTGACAACCTGCCTTTCTTTCTTGAAATGTACCATTAGGAGTACAAATAAGTAGAGAAGATAACATTTCATGACTCACTGAAATATGCATATTAATATTTAAAATACTAAATTTTAATGTAGTTAAAATGAAATGAACTTTGGATACAAAAGTTAAAGCATTTATGTCTTAAGTAGGATGGTATATTATTCAGGGTTATCTAGAGGGATAGAACTAATAGGATAGATGTATACATAAAGGGGAGTTTATTGAGGAGTATTAACTCACACGATCACAAGGTCCCACAATAGGCCATCTGCAAGCTGAGGAGGAAGAAAGCCAGTCCGAGTCCCAAAGCTGAAGAACTTGGAGTCCAATGTTTGAGGGCAGCACAGGAGGAAGAGGAAGGCTGGGAGGCTAAGGCAGTCTAGTCTTTTTACATTCTTCTGTCTGCTTTTTATTCTGGCTGCATTGGCAGGTGATTAGATTGTGCCCACCCAGATTAAGGGTGGGTCTGCCTTTCCCAGCCCACTGACTCAAATGTTAATATCCTTTGGCAACACCTTCACAGACATACCCAGGAACAATACTTTGCATCTTTCAATCCAATGAAATTGGCACTCGTTATTAACCATCACAGATGGGGTGGGGTAAAAGGTAGTTTGCTTGGTATCACTTTTTGTAAATCCTTGTTTTGTCATAATTTTGCAGTAATAATTATTAAGCATTGTTTATTTTCAATTCCTTAACAAGAACAAAAAATCTTTTAAATATATTTGAATGAAGAATAATGTTTAGGACTTCTTACTTCATTACTCTAAAACCATCTTTTTATATCCAGTTTAACATTTCTTTTTTTTTTTTTTTTTTTTTTTTGACGGAGTCTCGCTCTGTCGCCCAGGCTGGAGTGCAGTGGCTGGATCTCAGCTCACTGCAAGCTCCGCCCCTCGGGTTCACGCCATTCTCCTGGCTCAGTTTCCCGAGTAGCTGGGACTACAGGCGCCCGCCACCTCGCCCGGCTAGTTTTTTGTATTTTTTAGTAGAGACAGGGTTTCACCATGTTAGCCAGGATGGTCTCAATCTCCTGACCTTGTGATCCGCCCGTCTCGGCCTCCCAAAGTGCCATTTCTTAACTGATGGTCATTTGGCAGTCATAACATGGTTGTCTCTAACTGCACATGTGAAAACTTGACTGGCAAAAATAACATGAATAATATGAAATTCAAATTGAGAAGAACATGTTTTGTCATAGTTTCATTGGCAGGGTTTTTCTTCTTAGTAGACCACATATAAGGGTAAATCTTATCATCAATGGCATCTTTCCTGAAATGAAATACAGCATAAAATTCTTTGGAGGGGTATTGTTTGGTTTAAAAATCATGATTAGTGATTGGCAGACAGAAATTTAAATCGAGTTTTTTTCTCCTGAATGTTTCTCCCTGGAAACAGAACTAAGAGCAGAAACTTTGGGAACAAAATCTTGGCATAGTGGAGCCCAAATTAAGGTGTTCTTACGAAGCAAGTGCACTGGATTTTAATTTTGCAAAAAAAGCTGATGGTCTTAACCCCTTGATATCATGGGTCATTTTCTGCAGTTTCTTCTCTCGTCCCATCTTAACCTTCATTCACTGCTCCTGTCTACTAAAAGTTTATACTATATTAACCTGGGAAAGTGTAATAATGCTAACAAATGTAGTTCAAATGTTAGGTTATTTGTAAGGATTTACAAAGGATGTTTTTGATCTTTTCTTGATGCTGATTTCTTATTATCTAGACCTTCCTATGTGAACAAAGGGATGGGGATTCCCTTCAGAAGGAAGAGTCATAGAGAGCAATGTTTCCTACTTGGCTTCAAAGTTTCTAGATAATTTAGATTAAAATGTCTTTTACATAGATATTTAGTGCCTATTTTAAATTTAACCAAAAAGTCCATATGTAAACTAAACATCAACTTGAATAGTATAGGGCTATAATCTAATTAGTTGCTAGCATAGTCTGAATATGTTTAGGTTTGCAATATCAGTATCAACTATACTACTGATATTATCTCTATGGTAGGGTAACAATAAAACAATCAACTCCAATATCATGGAAACTGTCTTTGAATCTGAAAAATGTTAACCAAATAAGGTAATTGTAGGTATAGCAAACAACTATTTTCAAGTGCCCAATATTGAATGTTTACATTTGTGTATACAATGCTTTTTAAAAAAACTTAAAAACGGCTTAAAGTATAAGGATTTTCACTGACAAAATTTAGCACACACTCAAATTAGACATCTGAACACAACTTAAGGCTATTGATTTATTTTATGAAGACTTATAGCTATGCCATAGATGTCATTGGAATATTTAAGAATTTCTGGGTAAAATTATTTTAAATGTATAAGGAATACGGGTAATGGATTATGTCATTTCCTCTAAGCACTTCTCAGAGTGTGTATTGCAGAGGAAACACAGACATAACTCATGAGGAGACATACTGTTTTTTTCTCCTCAGATTTCTGCAAAGGTAAAATGTTTGCATTTATTCTAGAGAGCACTTTCTGTACTTCAATTGACCTATTTTTACTATTTCCACATCTATTATATGTTTTACAATTCATTTGTATGTTATGCTTAGACAAGATAATTTGAGGCTTGTTGATTGCAGCTGCATATGTGGGAAATTGAGTTTCTGATTCTTTAAGGAGATGGAGTTTTTGAAGAAATGTGTTTCAAGGTTCAAATGCACACATTTTCCTCTTGAACAGGTAATAAATTTCAGAGATTTTTACTTGCAAGTTTGTAACTTTGTTTGACTTGTTTGTTTAACAGAAGTAGTCATAATGAAGTCAATGATAGCCACTTCTTTAACAAAGGTGATTAGATAATAAATAATTTGTTTACATAACAAACAAGTTCTTACATGTTAGAAATTAATCAGAATTAGAATGAATATGAATGCCAGTCTTAATGTAACTGTGTACTTAAGTATATACTTACGAGATAGTTGTTTTAAAATGCAGTTGACCCTTGAACAAGGCAGAGGTTTGGGATGTTGACTCCCAGTTGCAGTCAAAAATTTATACATAACTTTTGACTCCCCCAAAACTTAACTACTAAAACTACTAATAGCCTACTGTTGACCAGAAGTCTTACCAATAGCAGTCAATTAATACATATTTTGTACGTTATATGTATTACGTGTTGTATTCTTAACAATGAAGTAAGCTGCAGACAATAAAATTTTATTAAGAAAATCATAAGAAAAATATATTTACTAGTTATTAAGTGTCAGTGGATCCTCATCAAGTTCTTCATCCTATCATCTTCATGGTGAATAGGCTAATGAGAAGGAAGAAGAGGAGGGTCTGGTCTTGCTGTTTCTGGAGTGGCAGAGGTAGAAGAAAATCCACTTATAGGGGTATCCATGCAGTTCAAAGCCACGTTGTTCAAGGGTCAACTGTAAATATCACTGCTTTTAAAAACATTCCCTTTTAGATAAAAATTTCCACAGCAGGGTGAAAATTCATTCCTGAAGATATCCCTAGATTCTGTTCTCTTTTAACCCAAGGCACAAAATTATGAAGGAAACTATGGTACTGTTCAGGGATGCAGAAATATTATTGAAAATATTAAATATATAATATGAAAAGATTTGCCTATTCTTAAACTCAGCAGAACTATATTATATCTGGTTTCTGGTTTGTTTTCTGCTAAAGTATTTAAAATTTGATGATACATTGTAGTTATATTTTCATTGCTTTCTGTATTTATAGCAAAATTCATAACATACAGACCATGAAAAAATCTCACTGAAATACATGTCCTGATTACCTCCAAATACCAAAATTGTCACTCAAATATCATGGGCCTTTTACACCGTCAAAGTATCAATATTAAGTCAAGACATTTTGATAGGAATTATAATAAATAAATTATAAAAGTTAGATTTTTTTTTTAAATCATTGAAACTCTACTCCCTAATGAGAACCGCATATTTTAAATAAACATACTTAGAGGCGATAAACTTCAATACTTATGGAGTGACTTCCGATGCCAAACTTATTTCTCCCCACTATGCATAAAAAAAAAAGACTCATAAACAATGTGGTCAAGAAAATATTTCTACTTTTATGGGATAAAGTTTTCTCTTAGAAGGTTCTCAAAACCTAACAGGATGTTCTATATTCAGTTTTCCCCTCACTCTTTGTGTTCTAGAGATGTTTACTGTTATTTAAAAAGTTTTTATTTTTGCATTAAAAACTTGGCCTAGAGCACAGTGTTTTGATTGTATTGTTATACACTAAAATACACGGAAGACTTTTCTTCCAAATTTTTATGTAAAATGTGAATTGCTTGTGTTACTTATTTATAGGAATGATAAACTAGATTTTCATTCGCTTATTGTTTCTATTCTCTCTCACTCTCACTTGCATGTGCGCACGCTTTCTCTCTTTCTTGGTCTCTCTATTTCCTGAATGCTTTGTCTTGCATTTCTATATGGTTTTACAATTTTGCATCTCACAATCACTTTTCACTCAATAGTAATATGTTTTTTTTCTCTGTGGTGGTCAAGGGAAGGGCATTTTAATCTCTTTGGGATCAAAGAGTCATTTTCTCCTTTGAATTCAGATGAAAACTGATTCCCTGCTGTGCAGTGGTGTGGAGCTTCCAATGAAAATCCACAAAGCTTCTCCTTAGAGCTGAGAAGAAGACAAGTTTACTATTTAATTTACTTCATATCATTATTCCCTTGGGCTGTAATATACTTGAACTTTGCTGTTTTCCTTGCTCTTAAAAATTTAAGAGAAAACAGAGATTTTTAACTAAGAAACTGTTCAAAAAGCAAAGGAAAATACCTGAAAGAAGCATTTCATATGTGTTCCCCTACTACTTCCTGATGATATTTATAACTTGAAAGAGTCTGTCAGTTCAAGATGATTTCTCTTTAAAAAGAGTGGTTAAATTGCCTGACGTCTGGTTGCTATTTATAATTTTCTTAACAGAAATTCTATTGATTCCATAGGTGTTACGAACTATGGAAAATTAGTGTGGCAAGAAAAGAAACAAGATTCGTCTCCAAATATTTGAAAACTAGAAATTGATTTTAGATGATAATTATCTAATATATTTTAGATGATAATTTTTAAAAATCTGATCATAATCAATATGCATTTGCTTCAGTAGCCTAAAAAGCTTATATTAATCTTTCTAATGTCCCTCAATTATCATTTTTGTTACACTAACATAAATAAGCAAGTCACAAAAAATTATTTCAAATTATTATCTTTGTACAATATCTGCTATAGACAAAATTTTAAATAGATTTCATTTTAAGCATAGATGCATTAAATATATAGTTGTTCCCCATCAAGATGAAAATACATATATAAATTATTTATTTTTTTAAAAGTCTATTGGGTTGTAAATCCTGTTAACAATTGCTAAAATTGCCTACCAGTATTTTTGCAAAGTAAACATGAAAAATTACAAGTAAAGTAATTCTAGTTTAGTGCCAACATCTAATGATCTTGGAAGCCATCACTTATATCCTTACTATAAAAATGCTGGACAAATTAAAATTTAGTTTCAGGGCAAACTACTATTGTCTAAATCTGGAGACACAGGTGCATTCAGAGAGTCACAGCCAAAAAATGCTAACCTGGAGTAAAAATTGCTGGAGCAATAAACACAATAGGAACATTCATATGGTAATTTTGATAAATCACTGGAGGCTGAATGTGGACAAGCACAAAAGTGAGAAATTCCTAGGGATCACAGTATTAGGAAGCCCCCCACCAATTCATGGGCTTCATCTCCAGAAGGCCCACCAAGTTCTCACTCTGAAGATCTTAAAAGATATCCTCATAGCTCTGGCAGGAGAAGAGGAAGAATAATCACTGTGAAATGATTATTTCAGAGCCTTTTCTACAATAAAGGCCTACCCTTCAGGGCAAAAGACTTTGCTGGAGTCTAATCCCATCTGGGGGAAGAATATTTCTTTCACCCAGCTGTGCTACCATTGCACTTTCACCTCACTGGGAGCAAGTGTCAGAATTTCAAGAAACAAAGCGGGGGGAGGTGGGAGGATGCCATACTACTGGAGAAACACTTGTGAACGACCCAGGACCAAGACTCAGGCCTAAACAATAAGATTTAATTCGAAAATTAGAGAACAGTCTCCTTTATCTGTACCTTACCATAAGACAAGTAGGCTCCAGCATAAAAAATAGATTACAACTGAAAAAGTTGCAAGATACAGGTTCTGTCTGAGGAGGAGGGCTTAGAGTAACCAGGGTCAAGTAATAAGACAAAAATAAAGTGTGATAAAGGAATTTAAATACTCTGTCACCAATAACTGCATTAAACATGAAAATGAGCTGAAATTCTAGAAAGATTAATGTAAATCATCCCACAAAAGACCTATTTCATTAGTATCCTATAAAACATGTCTAGTTTTCAAGAATAAATATGAGGCAGGAGAAAAGACCAGAAAAAAGCCACAGGCTAAAGAGTAAAGCATTTATCTGAATCAGATGCATACATGACACAGACACTGGAGTTATCAGAGAGAATTTAAAATAAATGAGTAATTTGATCCAGGATCTAAGTAAAACATAGACAACATGTAAGAATAGATGGGTAATTTAAGCAGGGAGATGAAAATTCTAAGAAGGAATCAAAAGCAAATGCCAGAAAGCAAAATCACTGTAACAGAAACAGTGCATGCCTTGGATGGACTCAATGGTAGACTCAACTTTGTAAAAGAAAGATTCAGTGATACTGAAGATAAGTACATACAAACTTTCCAAGTTGAAATACCAAAAGAAAATAACAGAAACAAAGCAAAACATGTAAGAACTACGGCATAATTCTGAAAAAAAGTTATATATGCACAATTTGAATGACTGAAGTAGAAGAAGGAGAGAACAGCATGGCAAAAATGTTTGAAGTATTAAAGACTGTGAACTTTCAAATCAAAAACGTACATGAAACCACAAATGTAGGAGCTTGGAAAACACCACTCATGATAAATAACATTTTTTAAAACATTCCATGCCTAGGCATATCATATTCAAACTGTAAGATACTGAAGATAAAGGAAAAAGTCCTGAAAAAAGAACAAAACCCATTATCAACAGAGGGAAAGGATAATAATCACAGCATACTTCTAATCAAAAACCATTTAAGTAAGAAGAGAATAGAATAAAACATTTAAAGTGCTGAAAGAAGAAAACACTAATCTTAAATCTATATCCAGTGAAATTATCCCTCAAAAGTAAAGAAGAAATGAAGACTTTCTCAGACAAACAAAACCAAAGAAATTTATTGACTTTAGATGCACCCTTGAAGGAATGTTTTTATTAAATTTAATTTTATTATTTTTATTAATATATAATATTGTACTTATTTTGGTGGTATATATAATAATTTGATACCTGCATACAATGTGTAATGGTCAAATCAGTATAATTGAGATATCTATCACCGAAACATTTGCTTTTTCTTTGTTACAATTCTTCTCTTCTAGCTATTTTGAAATATACATTATTGTTAACTATAATTTGCCTATTGTATTATCACATGCTTGAACTTATTTCATCTAACTTATCTCTTCACTGACTTCTCCCCATGCCCTCTGTCCTTCTTAGCTTCTGAGAACCACCATTTTACTCTTCACTTCCATAAGATCCACTGTTTAACTCCCACATATGAGTTGGAAATGCAATTATTTGTCTTTTTGTACATGGCTTGTTTTACATGATATAATAACCTCTAGTTCCATCCATGTTGCTGCAAATGGCAGAATTTTATTTTTTGTGGCTGAATAATATTCTGTTACGTATAAATATCACGTTTTCTTTATCCATTGATGAATGCTTAAGTGGACTCCATTTCTTGGCTATCGTGAATACTGCTGCAATAAAAATGTGAGTTCAGATATTTCTTTTACACATTATCTACTTTCTTTTGCATATGTACCAAGCAGTGGTAATTCTGTTTTTAGTTTTTGAGGAACCACCATACTGTTTTCCATATGGCTGTACTAATTTAGATTCCTACCAGCAGGGTACAAAGGTTCCCTTTTCTCTGCACCCTCACCAACATTTATTACTTTTTGTCTTTTTGATAATATCCATGCCAAAGGGGATTAGATGATATTTCATTGTAGGTTTGATTTACATATCCTTGATAATGGAGATACTGAGCATTTTTTAAATATACCTCTTGACCATTTGTATATCTTCTTTGAGAAAAGTCTATTCACATCTTTTTCTCATTTTCAAATTTGATTTTCTTCTTTTTCCTTTTTTTAAAGTTTCTTGTATATTCTAATTATTAATCCCTTTTCAGATGGATTGTTTGCAAATATTTTCTCCTACTCTGTTAGTTGTTTCTTCACTTCATCGTTGTTGTTGTTTCTTTTCCATTTCAGAAAAATTTTAGCTTAATATAATTCAATTTGTCTACATTTGCTTTTCTTGACCATGCTTTTGAGGTCTTACCCAAACAATCTTTGCCCAGGCCAATATCCTGTAGCATTTCCCCAGTGTTTTATTTTATTAGTTTTATAGTTCAAGTCTTGCATTTAAGTCTTTATTATGAGTTGATTTATAGATATGTTGAAAGATAGGAATCTAGTTTTATTTTCTACATATAGATACTAAGTTTTCTCAACACCATTTATTAAACAGACTGTCATTTTCTCAATTAATGTTCTTGGTGTCTTTGTGGAAAATGAGTTGACTTTAAGTGCATGGATTCTGGGTTCTCTATTCTCATTAGTCTATGTGTCTGTTTTTATGTCAATACCATGCTGTTTTGGTTACTATAACTGTGTAGTATAATTTGAAATCAAGTGGTGTGATGTCTCCAGCTTTGTTTTTTGCTTAGGATTGCTTTAGCTGTTTGGGGTCTTTTTTAGTTCTACACAAATTTTAGTATTGTTTTCCTATTTCTGTAAAAAATGTCATTGGTATTTGACTGGGATTGCCTTGAATCTGCAGATCACTTTGGGGCATATAAACATTTGACAGTATGAATTATTTTAATGTATGGGTATGAGATATTGTGTGTGTGTGTGTGTGTGCACGCGTGTGTGTGTCCTCTTCAATTACTTTCATCAGTGTTTTATAGTTTTCCTTGTACAGATATTTCACTTCATTGGTTAAATTTACTTCTAGGTATTTTTATTGTAGTGTTGTAAATGAGATTGTTATCTTGATTTCTTTTTCAGATTAAATGCTGTCGGCATATAGACATGCTACTGGTTTTTATATGTTGATGTATTATTCTGCAAATTCATTGTTTATCAGTTCTAAGATTTTTGGAGGAATTTTTAGGTTTTTCTAAAGATACTATCACATCATCTTCAAACAAAGATAATTGGACTTCTTCTTTTCTAATTTGGATGCCCTTTATTTCTATCTCTTATCTAATTGCACTGGCTAGAACTCCTAGTACTATGTTGGATAGAGGTGGAGAAAGTGGACATCTTTATCTTGTTCCAGATATTAATGAAAAGAGTTTAATTTTTCCCCATTCAGTATGATATTAAGCTGTTTTTGTCATATATAACCTTAAATGTGTCGAGACATGTTTCTTCTGTAGGGTCCAGCCCTACTGGATCTGTTGGTTTTTCTCCTTATGTGAGGAAATGAGAGATCATAGAAATAAAGACACAAGACACAGAGATAGAAGAAAAGACAGCTGGGCCGGGGGAACCACTACCACCTAGATGTGGAAACCGGTAGTGGCACTGAATGCCTGGTTGTGCTGTTATTTATTGGATACAAGGCAAAAGTGGCAGGGTAAAGAGTGTGAGTCAATGATTGATAATGTCACGTGAGTCACGCGTCCACTGGACAGGGGACCTTTCCCTTTTAGGTAGTCAAGGCAGAGAGAGAGAGAACAGCTTACGTCATTATTTCTTCTATGCTCTTCTCAGAAAGATCAAAGACTTTAATTCTTTCACTAATTCTGCTAATGCTATCTAGAAGGCGGAGTCAGGTGTACTGAGTGGAACATGAGCCAGGTATACAGAGCAGACCAGGAGCATGACTGCTGAAGCACAGCATCACAGGGAGACAGGCCACCGGATGGCTCTGGTGGGCCTGACCAATGTCAGGCCTTCCACAAGAGGTGGTGGAGCAGAGTCTTCTCTAACTCCCCCCGGGAAAGGGAGACTCCCTTTCCTGGTCTGCTAAGTGAGGAGTGCCTTCCCCAGGCGCTGATGCTACCACTAGACCAAGGTCTGCTAGGTAAAGGGTGACTTCCCAGGCGCTGGCGTTAGACCAGGGAGCCCTCTAGTGGCCTAGTCTGGGCATAACAGAGGGCTCACACTTGTCTTCCGGTCACTTCTCACAGTGTCCCTTTAGCTCCTATCTGTGTATGGCCTGGTTTTTCCTAGGTTATAATTATAGAACAAAGATTATTATAATGTTGGAATAAAGAGTAATGCTACAAACTAATGATTAATGATATTCATAAATAATCATAACTATAATCTATTTCTAGTGTAATAATTCTTACTCTATGTATTTTCTTTATTATACTGGAATGGCTTGTGCCCTTGGTCTCTTGCCTTGGCACCTGGGTGGCTTGCTGCCCACATCTTCTATGCCCAGTTTGTTAATAGATTTTATCGTGAAGCGATGCTGAATTTTACCATATACTTGATCAGCATCTATTGAGATTATCATATGGCTTTTGTTCTTAATTCTGTTGATATGATCTATCATGTTTATTGATTTGTGTATTTTGAACCATCCTTACATCCTTGGGATGAATCTCACCTGATCATGGTAAATGATCTTTTTAGTGTGTTGTTGAATTCTGTTTGCTACTATTTTGCTGAGAATTTTTTGCGTAATGTTCATCAGGAATATTGGCCTGTAGTTTTCACTTTTTGTAGTGTCCTTGTTTGTTTTGGTATCAAGATAATGCTGGCCTCAGAAATGAGTTTTGAAAAATACCCTCCTCTTCAATTTGTTGAAATCACTTTAGTAAACTTAGTATGAGTTCTTCTTTACGAAATGTTAAACTAATTTCTTCAGGCAGAGAAAAAAAAGATGTTGGTCAGAAGGTTGAACCCACATGAAGTAAGAAAGAAGTGCAACAGGAAGGAATTAATAAAGCAAAATAAAATATCTAATTTTTCTTCTTAATTATATTAAAAATAAATATGTGTTAAATTCTTCACAATATTTTTTTCAGAAATTAGAAGAAACAGGTCAGGCATGGTGACTCACACCTGTAATCCCAGCACATTGGGAGGCTGAAGAGGATGTATCACTTGAGGCCAGGCATTTGAGATCTTCCTGGCCAAAGTAGTGAAAACCTGTCTCTACTGAAAATACAAAAATTAACCAGGTGTGGTGGTGCCTGCGCCTGTAATCCCAGCTGCTCAGGAGGCTGAAGTACAAGAATCACTTGAACTGGGGAGGCAGAGGCTGCAGTGAGCCGAGATCACGCCATTGCACTCCAGCCTGGACAACAGAGCGAGACTCCATTACAAAACAAACAAACAAACAACCACTTACTGACTCTTTAAAAGAAATATGAAATAGCTACGTTAAGTTCATACAAAGCTGACTTCAGAACAAGGAAAGTAATCAGGAACAAAGGGCATTAAACATGATAAATACATACATTATCCAAGAAGAAATTCTAGGGCAATAGCATCCAAATACTGAAATCAAAATACCTTGCAAGAAAAGAAACTACAGATCTATAAATCTTGTGCACAATAAATTTAAAACTCCTCAAAAAAATTAACAAATCAAATATAACAATGTATAGAAAAAGTTATATACCACAAGCAGGTGTGATTTATTATAGACATGCAAGGCTGGTGTTACATTTAAAAATCACTTCATGTAAACAGGATAAAGAAGAAAAATCATATCATCATATCAATTCTGACAACCATTTTATAAAAGCTAACACCTACTTGTGATAAAAGACAATTCTTGAGCAAATACAAGAGAACTTCTTCAATTTAATAAAGGACATCTCCCAAAAATCCTACATTATTCTTAATTCTTAATGGTGATAAACTGAATGTTTTTTCCCTAAAATCAGAAAAAGAATCTATTTTGTAATCATTGCTAATTCAACAATGTCCTAGAAATTCTATCTAGTACAATAAACAAGGAAAGGAAATAAAGTATATAGTTTGGAAATGGATAAATTTTACTATGTTTATTTGCAAATGGCATGCTTTGTATATGTAGAAAATCTCAAAGACACTATATTAACAAAAAAAAAAAAAAACTCCTGAAACTACTAATTGAATTTAGAAGGTTGCAGGACACAAAGTCAGTATACAAAAGTCAATTATTTTTCAGCATAGCAACAATGAAAAATTGAGATTTGAAAATTTTATTTATAGCAGCATAAAACTAGTGAAATGCTATGGTATCAATTTGACATAAATATGTACAGGATATGCATGCAGAGAAATATAAAACATTAAATCAAAAATGACTTAAATGGAGAGACTGTCCATTTAATCCATATTAACAGATTGGTAGACTCACTGCAGTTAAAATGTCAATTATTCCCAACTTTATCCATAGATTCAATTCCATCCCAATTAAAGTGTTTATTCCAGTTCACAAAAAGGTTTACATAACAAAATTAATCAATATGATCACATCAACAGGGTAAATAATAAACATCATATGATCATATCAATTGATAATTGTGATGGTTAATACTGAGTATCAACTTGGTTGGATTGAAGGATGCAAAGTATTGATCTTGGGTGTGTCTGTGAGGGTGTCGCCAAAGAAGATTAACAGTTGATTCAGTGGGGTGGGAAAGGCAGACCCACCCTTAATCTAGGTGGGCACCATCTCATCAGCTGCCAGCACCGCTAGAATATGAAGCAGGCGAAAAAAGTGAAAAGACTAGACTGGCCTAGCCTCCTGGCCTTCGTCTTTCTCCTGTGCTAGATGCTTCCTGCCTTCGAACATCAGACTCAAGTTCTTCAGTTTTGGAACTCAGACTGACTTTCCTTGTTCCTCAGCTTGGAGATGGCCTATTGTGGGATCTTGTGATTGTGTGAGTAAATAATTAACAAACATCCCTAAAAATGTGTCCTATTAGTTCTGTCCTTCTAGAGAACCCTAAAACAATAATTAAAAATAATTTGTCAAGCCCTAACACTCATTTGAGTTTATAAAAAATACCAAAGTGAAAATAAAATCTTCACTAAGCTATTTTGCACCTATCAAAAAGAAAAAAAAAAATCTTAGGTGGAAAGGCAAAAGACCTGAAAAGAAGAAAAGTGAAGAACTCACACTATGATTTTTAAACTTCTATAAAGCTATAGGAACCAACAGAATGTGGTATTGAGATGTATGTATGTATATGTGTATATATATACACACACACACACATACATGGAAAAGACTAGACATTTCAGAAATTGACCGACTTAAATATAGTCAACTGATCTTCAACAACGGTGCCAAAGCAATTCAATAGGTAGTCTTTTCAACAAATGGTACTGAAACAAATGAACATTCACATCGAAAAATTGAACCTACATGCACACCTTAAACTTTTCTAAAACGTGAATTCAAGATGGATCATAGAGTAAATATAAAATTACGACTATAAAATTTCTAGAAGGAAACAGGACAATATCTATGTAACTTTTACTATGATGATAAGATTTTAGACCACCAAAAACAAAATCAAGGAAAACAAAATTGGTGATTTGGACTTTAGTAAAATTAAAAATGTCTGCTCTGTGAAACATACTGTTAAGAGAATGAAGTGATGAGCTAAGACTGAAAGAAAATATTTGCAAAACTCCTATTTTATAAAAGACAGGTATCCAAAATATATATAAAGAAACATAAAACTTAATAAGAAAAGAAACAATTTATACATGGGGAAAATATCTGAATTAACACCTCATCAAAGAAAATATTTGAGGAGTCATCAAAATGGTGGAGTAGAGGCAATTTTGTTTCACCCTCTCCCACAGAAAACTACAACCAACCTTTGTTGCTAAGATTATCATCACCAATATCCTAGAACTCAAAATTAAGGCTATGAGAAACCCTGGGGCCATAGAAAAGTAAAAAACTGCAAACAAAAGCAAGAAGAGATTTGTAATGTTCCTAACACAAAGAAATAAAAAATGTTTGAAATGATGGATATCTCAAGTATTCTGATTTGATTACTGCACATTGTATGCATGTATCACAATATCACATGTGCCCTCCAAATATTATAGAATAATTATGTGTTAACTTAAAAAATACAAATGACAAATAAGAGTATGAACACATGCTGAAGATGTTTTGTCATTAGGAAAATCCAAATTGATACAATGATATCTCTGCACACTTGCAAGATGATCAGAAGAAATGAAAAGGAAAATACCATAGGGTGAAATAAGCCCATCTGAAAAGATTACATACTGCTTGATATTGCTTATATTGCATTCTCAAAAAGACGAAACTATAGTGACAGAGAACAGTTCAATGGTTGCCCTTGAAATTACTAAACAAAGAAAACATTTTCAATGTATCTAGGTAGAAAATAAATTCAAGAAAAAAAAACTGTCTTTATCCTTTTATTCAATACAAAAAGCCAAATAAAGCAAAACAATGCTTATAGAGGGCTGAAGGATAGGGCACAGATGTCTGATCCCAAACTTAACTTATGGCTTAACATTTCTATTATGTGTAAGGGAAGCAAAAAATGTAATATGAGATATGCAAAAGTGCAAAAATATATTATATAACTCCCCATGAAAACTAAATAAGTAATTAAAAGCAATTAAACAAGTCTCAAGGAGCTAGAATATAGGCAAAGAAGAAATTATAATTGGCAATGTTACAGTTAAACACATGCATTAAACCTAAATAGCTATTATAGTTAAAATTTGAATCCAATATAAAAATTGAATCATTCTGGTAAAATATACACTATATAACAATTTAGTAGTAGTCATTAATAATATTAATAAGCCATTTGTTAACAATAAGAGATTATTGAATTTTCTGAAAAGATACTGAATAAAAACATAGAGTTTGAGTATGTTTTTAAAATTTAAAGAATTTATTAGTAAAGTTCAAAATATCAAAGATATTATTTTGGAATACTGGATTTCCCCAACATACTAAGCAAGTATAGATAGGTAGATAGATAGATAGACAGATAGATAGATTGATAGATATCACATTTTCTGAAGTTTCTGTGTAGTAGATTGAATACTACTCCTACAAGGAAATATGACTAATATTTTTAACTTACCTCTTTTCCCAGTCTATCTCTACATCCCATATTGATGGACGTTATTGTCTTGGAATAACATGCAATAAGGCAGAAATTGTTTAACTGGAAGAATCTTGAGAGAGAGACCCTACCCAATAAGAAGTATGAAAATTCTAATATGAAACTTTCTTTGAGATTTATCTGAGACAAAGAGATAAGGAATAGAGAAATTCTGTTCTGTTTAGTTTATCCATGAAACAGTAGTTTAATAGTTAATTTGACTGAGTTAATTTTATATTGGCTAGATTAAATTTTCAGCTATTGCTCAGAAATAATTGCTTGAGTTTTTTAAAAAGTTAGTTGTTTCCAGAAAATAAATGTGTATTGCTTTTCTGCCAACTTTGAGAATGCAGCTGTATAAAACTTATAAACCAGTTTTTTTTTTTTTATTTTATCCAGGTAACATCATATTAAAATAATCAAAGTTTAATTCCTGGGTATGTAAGATTCTTTTTTCCTTTGAATACAGTTAAATACATATATGTTAGCAATTTTTGACAATCACCACATTAACCTATTTTTGAAAAGCACAGGTTTGAGATTATTATTCTGGTTGCTGTCTCTAGATACTCTCTGTTGTTCTCTACACAGTGAGTTGCAATTTCCCTTAAGAAATGCCAGACACACGTGTGCAGTTATGATCTTCAGTCTTTACAACAGTATTTTGTTTTGCTATGTTTTGTTTTGATGCAGCTTCAAAACATTACTAGCTCATAAGAAATGCTATCAGGTTGAATCTTTCTACCTTGTGTTTGTGTTGCCTTAAAAATACCATGGTTAATCAAAACTACAATGAGACACCACCTCATGCCAGTCAGAATGGGAATTATTAAAAAGTCAGGAAACAACAGATGCTGGCAAGGCTGTGGAGAAATAGGAACACTTTTACACTATTGGTGGGAGTGTAAATTAGTTCAACCATTGCGGAAGACAGTGTGGCAATTCGTCAAGGATCTAGAACCAGAAATACCATTTGACCCAGCAATCCCATTACTGGTTATATACCCAAAGGATTCTAAATCATTCTACTATAAAGACACATGCACATCTACGTTTATTGCAGCACTATTTACCGTAGCAAAGACTTGGAACCAACCCAAATGCTCATCAATGATAGACTGAATAAAGAAAATGTGGCACATATACACCATGGAATACCATGCAGCCATAAAAAAGAATGAGTTCATGTCCTTTGCTGAGACATGGATGAAGCTGGAAGCCATCATTCTCAGCAAAGTAACCTAGGAACAGAAAACCACACACTGCATGTTCTCACTCGTAAGTGGGAGTTGAATAGTGAGAACACAAGGACACAGGGAGGGAAACATCACACACCAGGGCCTGTCATGGGGTGGGACCAAGGGGAGGGAGAGCATTAGGACAAATACCTAATGGATGTGCAGCTTACAATCTAGATGACTGGTTGGTAGGTGCAGCAAACCACTATGGCACATGTATACCTATGTAACAAACCTGCATGTTCAGCACATGTATCCCAGAACTTAAAGTAAAGTTAAAAAATAGAATACTTGGAATTAATTTATTGAATTATCTTATGTATTTTGTAGCTGAACAATGAAAACTGAATATTTTTCAAGCAGAGGTTTGTGATGGAGAAAAGTACATTAAGAAAACACTGGATAACTTTATTCCATGAATAAACATGGGGCAGACATTTGGTTCTTCTCCCAGTCTTTCTCAGGGGAAGAACACCGACCTTAGGCAATCTGTAATTTTCTCTCAATAGACTGTTTAGCACCATAAACATCTAAATTTGTTGTTTAAATTTTCCTGTCAGAAGTGGTTTAGAATGTTCTTCTTCTCTTTAAAGTGTTCATTCATTAACTGTTTCCATTTCTGAACAAAATTCAACATTTGGTTAAAGCACTTCTAAGATTCACGCTACTAAATTACTGGAATTGAAAGTAGTATGAAAAAGTACACAGTTCTTTATGTTTTCTTTTCCTATAAATAGGCTTTAGTTTACTCTTTATAGAAATGTACTTTTAAAAATATAAGGTAAAAATAAATGTAGTAGGCAGTGGAGTTGAGGACATATTCAAGAAATACCAAGTTTGAATAGTTATTATTTAAGTGTGATGAAATTTGCAATTACTTTTTTGATAATACATCTTAAAGTATTTACGGAAATTCTTTATTTCACTTTGCTATATCCTTTTTATTGATATGTGTTCAGAAATAAACATCTGACAAGTATACATAAACATAGGTTATATAACAAGACAGAAAGTACAGAAACTGCCCAGAAGATGGTAAAGAAAGAAAAGCACAGTGCAAGACATCAAAGTTAACTCTAAATTCAATCCCAGAAAACCTGACAAAACTTTATGTGTCAAGTTTCTGTTTTAAAAGTTTACTTTGATATAAAGGGAAGCTAGAATTTTAGTCAAACTTAACAACTAGATAAATTTCTGAAACAGAGAACTCTGCTGTGAAATTGTGTGAATAAGGTGTAGAAAACATAATTCAGTGAGGAAACCAAAATGAATTCAATGTTTGTAAGTGAAACGCTAGGAATTCACCGTTGAAAAAATGTGTGATGATTGCACTATTGCAAAATAATTAAATTTGTTTATAAAATAAATAGCTTTAAAATCCCATATTTTTTCAGTTTTTAAATGTTAACTTGGAATAAATATTGTTATAGCCAAATTAAATTAAGATTTTTAGAATCTGATATAATTCACACAATGGATAGAAAAATAAAAGTATCCAGGTAGCTGATTAGAGCAAATGTATAACTGTGCTAGTGTCCAACTCTGACTGAACAAGTGAATACTGTGATTTGAATGAGAAATAGGCTCATAGAAAAATACTCAAAAATTCTACATTAGAAAATTAGACTTTTGATTATTTTATATATTCACTAAAATATGTAATGGAAGTGACAGGGGACTAGCATCTGGCAGAAGTGAAGAGATAATTAATTTGCAATTGACAAGTAAGATTTGGGTGATTTTGAAAAAATTGGATGAAGATATTGAGTAGGCAACAAAGAAAGTAGTCTGTACTAGATAGGAGCCTATTATATTCATGGATAAGAATGAGTGGGCCAAATCAAGAGTAGAAGCTCAGAAATAGGACACTGGAAAGTCAATATTAGAGTATTATATAGGAAATGACACTATATAAAGAACCAAAATATATAGACCAATGGAACCCATAAGACAGCACAGAAATAAATCAATGCATTGACAGTCAATTGGTTTTTGACAAAGCTGCTCAAAAACACAATGAACAAAGGACAATATCTTTAATAAATGATGATTAGAAAACTTAATATTCCCATGCAGAAAAAATGAAATTAAACTCTTATCTCACACAATATGCAAAAATCAACTAAAAATGGACTAAAGCGTTAATCATGAGATAAACCCTTATCTCACACAATATGCAAAAATCAACTAAAAATGGACTAAAGCGTTAATCATGAGATAAACCCTTATCTCACACAATATGCAAAAATCAACTAAAAATGGACTAAAGCGTTAAACATGAGACTTGAAACTGTAAAAGTACTAGAAGAAAACATAGGGGAAAAGTTCCATGACATTGATCTGAACGATGATCTTTTAGATATGTACTAAAAAGCAAAAATAGATAAATAGGATTACATCAAACTAAAAGGCTTCTGTACAGCAAAGGAAACAATCAACAGAATGAAGAGACAACCTACAAAATGAGAATATATCTGCAAAACATACATCTGATAAGTTGATATCAAAAATATATAAGGAATTCAAAAAGCTCCATAGTGATAAAACATAAACAAATTAAAAAATGGACCCCTGAATAGACATTCTTAAAAGAGGCCACACAAATGACAAACAGGTATATGAAAAAATACTCAGCCTCACTACTCAGAGAAACGCAAATTCAAACCACAATGAGCTATCCCCTCACAGCTCTCAGAATGAGTAGCACCAAAAAGATGAGCAATAACAAGTGTTCATGAGAATGTGGAGAAAACAGAATCTTTGTAAACAGCTAGTGGGAATATAAATTAATATAGCCATTATGGAAAACAATTTGGAGGGTCCTCAAAAAACTAAAAGTAGAATTACTATATGAGCCAACAATCCCACTACTGGCTATATTTCCAAAGGCTATCAAATCAGTATGTGTAAGACATATCTGCATTTCAAAATGTTTATTTTAGCATTATTTACAATAGCCTAGATACAGAATCATTCTGTCTATTAAGAGATGAATGGTTAAAGGAAATGTGGTGTATATACCCAGCCAAATAGAACTCAACCTTAAAAAGATGAAAAGCCTGTCATTTGCAACAACATGGATAAACTGAGAAGACATCATGTTAAGTGAAAGAAGCCACAGGAAGACAAATATTGCATAATCTCACTTATATGTAAAAGATAAAAAGTCAAACTCATAGGAGTAGAGAAGAAAATGGTGGTTATCAGAGGTTGGAGGTGCGGGAATTAGGAAGATGATGGTCAAAGGACACAAACTTGTATTTTGGAGGAATAAGTTCAAGAGATGCATTGTACATCATGATCACTATAGGTAATATGTTGAACATTTGAAAATTGATGAGAGTAAACTTTAAGGGTTCTCATCACAAAAATAAAAGTGAGGTAATGGATATGTTAATTAGCTTGATTTATCCATTCCACAATGCATTAGGTTGGTGCAAAAGTAATTATGGTTTTTGGCATTAAAACTAATTGCAAAGACTGCAATTACTTTTGCACTAACCTATATACATATATCCAAACATCATATTGTACACTATAAATATATATAATTTATACCTATAAAAAACAATAAAATATAAATACGTAGAAATAGGAAGACATGTTTTGAGAGGTCAAGGGAGAAGAGAGATAATTTTAAGACCTTTTCTATAATGTTAAATACTTAAAAAGTAAGTGTAGATTGTATGCCATAAATGACAAAATCTTTGCCAACAGATCCTGTTTCATGTGACTCCAGTAAAAGCAATTTCTTTGAAAAAGTAAAACACAAAATAAATTAATGAGGCATAATGGGAAGACGAGGACATAAGAGCAAGGGATTAAAAACACAAATATTATTTTAAGAACACTGGTGATATGGTTTGGATTTGTGTCCCTGCCCAAATCTCATACTGAATTGTAATCCCAGTGTTGGAGAAAGGGTCTTGTGGGAGGTGACTGGATCATAGGGGCGGAGTTCCCATTACTGGTTTAGCACCTTCCCCCACTTGGTACTGTATAGTGAATGAGTTCTCGTGAGATCTGGTTGTTTCAAAGTGTGTGGCACCACCCGCCTCTCTCTCTTCCTCCTGCATTGGCTATGTAAGATGTTTGCTCCCTCTTTGCCTTCTGCCATGATTGGAAGTTCCCTGAGGTCTCCCCAAAAGCAGAAACTGCTATGCTTCCTGTACAGCCTGCAGAACTGGGAGCCAATTAAAGCTCCTTTCTTTATAAATTACCCAGTCTCAGGTATTTCTTTATAGCAGTGTAAGAACAAACTAATAAAATTGCCTATGAAAAAAAGAAGAGCGTGATTGATGAATCCAAGAGGAGATTTTTTAAAAATTGAATTTCAATAGTATCTTAATCTATTCACCCATGGTATTCTGCTTGTAAAATGAATTTAAATGTTTATATTTTTGAAAAACATAATTTTCCTAATGTTTTATTTTCCCCACTTTAATAGCAAAAAATCAGCAAAATGTAGTAAGAGAGCAGCAAGCAGAAGGGGACTGAAGGCTAGAAATCATGCCACTCACAATGATTTTTTCTTTATTAAGCACATCCATATGAGCTAATCTTCACTCACCATTGATTTATACAATTCTAGGAAATCAAAAGGGAAAAAAACCATGAATTCAATGTTTCTCAAGGTAGGGTCAACAGACCACAGGCATCAAAATCATTTGGGCACTTGTTATGAATACATCCCCCAAGGTCTCTACTAATGGCATATACAAGAATTCTATTTATAATAGAAATCTTAAGTAATATATATGGTGAGATTAGTGAGAAAAATAAGATACAATAAAACTGAAGTTTTGGGAAAAAGGACTAAAAATATTTATTTGAATTAGCAAGATTGAAGAAGTTTGAAGCCTTTGTTCCAAAATCTCAATTATTTTCTCACAATAGAGATTGATGAGGAAGAAGTGGTATGGTATATCTTTAAGGTTCTTTATCTCTAACATTCTATGATCTAACAAAGGCCAGGGCAAGCAAAACAGATATTATTTAAATTGACAATAATTATTATAGGAGTCATTATTTTAAGTGAGATCCAAAATATTCTGTTTCTGCTTTTATTTTTCTGTTTCTTGTTTTCTTTCTTGTTATCAAATTGTTATTATTTTAAAAACAGCAACTTTGCAAAACAAAAATTTTATTTTGTAGCCTTACCCAAAGTATGTTAAAATGCTAACTTTTTTTTTCAGACAGTAATATTGATTCTTTTACTTAACATCTTTCTTGAAATACTAGAAGTTTTTAAGTATTTAAATGTTTCCCAAGTTTTGTGGGTATTCTTTCTGTTTATGAAACAACAGCACATTAAATTAAAACAGTATTTGGAAGTTTTTTATTCTAAATCCTCATTTTAGACCACTGTTTCAGACCAAGATGAATAAACAAAAGCCAGATTTACCACACAATCTGGAAAAAAAAAATAACACATAAAAATATATGAAATAATGACTTTTAAGATGTCATCAGTCAACAATGGATAGTGATTTATAAAATATGGGAAATTTAAAAAATGACTCCTTCCATTGATCTAGCTTACTGCCTAAAGAGGGTTTACAAGCAAAGGACAGTGGTGGGGGGAAGAAAATAGGCTGAGCCCAGTAGTTCCCTGAATTGAGAAGATGGGAATAGCTTTCCAGGGAGGTCAATGACAACAGAATTTACAGAATATAGATCCAGACAGGAATAGTCTATGCAGGCAAAGTTCCAAAGATCTGGAGAGGGGAGCCCTTAGGTTTTCAGATGAGTGTTGATCAAACCGTGTATCAGAGGAAACTACCTAGGGTTAGAAAAAACATTATCATTATCCTCAGCACTCATATGGGCTCAGTAACAATGCCTGCTCCTACCAGCGATAAAGAAAAGTCTCAGAATTCTCAGGGCACTTGGTAGAATATTAAGAAGGATTTTGCCTCACTATTTAGGCAAAATTAGTCCTAGATTAAATGGTGCTCTGATGCCACCTCATCAAGCTTAGAAGCAAAAACAGAAAGTATGAAACTATTTCCAAATAATCGCAGCCTACAACAAAGATCAAAAATATTTATAGAATGTCAAATACCTACCACACAAATCATGATGTCAGGCACCTTCTATAAAAATTACCAGGTGTTCAAAATGGCACAAAAAGACAACCCGTATGGAGAAGAAAATTCAGCAAACAAAAGTGACCCAGAAATGACATGTGTTAGCATTAGCAGAAAAGTACATTAAAATAATTGTCATCCCTGAATTCTATATGTAGCCATACAGCCCACAAGCTAGAAGAAAGGTTGAATATATTAAATAGGGACATGGAATATAACACAGACCCATTTTGAATTTTTAGATCTAGAAACAACTATGTCAGAGATTAGTGAATTGGAGAAAACAACCTTAGAAAATAGTCAAAGTAAAACATGAAGGGGAAAAAGAAGACTGAAAAACAGTGAAGAGGACATCAGCGCACTGTGGGAGAAATCAAGTAGCCTCATGTAAGTATAATCGAAGTGTGAAAGGAAGCTGAGAAAGATTAAAGGAAGCAAGAAAAAAATGTGAAGGAGTAATGGCTGACATTTCTCCAAATCTGAGGAAAACTATAGTCAGATCCAACCTCTTCTTTTAGAGGTTGGAGATACTGAGAGACTCATCTATTAATGTTCCTTAAATGGTCAGTGGTAGATTAAGGATAGTTATAACCATGTCTGCTAATCCAGGCAACTTCTATCACACCACATAATCTATTATCTTTTTTTGACTTTAAAATTGTATTTTAAGTTCTGGGATACATGTACAGAACATGCAGGTTTGTTATATAGGTATACAGGTTCCATGGTGGTTTGCTGCACCCATCAACCCGTCATCTACATTAGGTTTATCTCCTAATGCAATCACTCCCTAGACCCCCCACTCCCCAATGGGCCATGTTGTGTGATGTTCCCCTCCCTGTGTCCATGTATTCTCATTGTTCAACTCCCACTTATGAGTGAGAACATGTGGTGTTTGGTTTTGTGTTTCTGTGTTAGTTTGCTGAAAATGATGGTTTCCAGCTTCATCCATGTCCCTGCAAAGGACACGAACTCATCTTCTTTTATGGTTGCATAGTATTCCATGGTGTATATGTACCACATTTTCCTTATCGAGTCTATCATTGATTGGCAATTGGGTTGTCCAAGTCTATTATCTAATATTGGTATTATGTCACAAGAAATTATATTTCATTATGAACCAGATTTAATCTGTATGTTTTATTCCATCTTTCTAATTTGAAAAGAAAAGAGTCTAGATGGGAGAACAGTGGATTTTTATATAAAAAGTGATAATAAGGTAGAGAATTTCATAATTTTTTTCCTCTAAAAGACCTTAAGCAGCACACAAATATTATGACAACAGTATATATTTTTATGTTGATTGTTGGCATCATTCAAGAAAAAAAGCCTTTTAAGCCACCTAGAATAGTTTTTAAGTATATGAACCCTGGACCCAGATTGCTTCAAATTCAAATCTCACCTCCTCCACTTACAACTGAGTGATGTTAGTGACGTCAATTACCCTTTCTCTTGAATTAGTTTCCTCAACAAGTTGATAATTATGTTGTCTACTTTATTGAGTTGATATAAGAATCAAATGAATTAATATTTGTAAAATGATGAGTACACTGTCTCACTTATAGCAAGCACATATATTGGTTTGATAAATGACAAGTGGACGACTTGAAATCCTATTTAACGTTCCAAATTTTTTCTCTCTTCACTACATTTTTTATACACTGTGTCTTCTCTTTTTTTTTTTTTTCCATGTATCTCTCTGCTTCTAAAAATCATTTTACTATAGAAGTCGTTATCATTTGACCCAGCCTGGTGGCTCACGCCTGTAATCCCAGCACTTTGGGAGGTCAAGGCAGGCAGATCACTTGAGGTCAGGAGTTCAAGGCCAGCCTGACCAACATGGTGAAACCCCGTCTTTACTAAAAATACAAAAAAATTAACCAGGTGTAGTGACGGGCGCCTATAATCTCAGCTACTTAGGAGGCTGAGTTAAGAGAATTGCTTGAACCCTGGAGGGGGAGGTTGCAGTGAGCTGAGATCACACTACTGTGAGGCAGAATGAGACTGTAAAAAAAATAAATAAATAAATAAGAAAAAGAAAGAAAAAGAAATCATCATCATTCTAGAAAATTAGGTAACTATACCCTTATTTTTATATCTATTCTATACAGAGTATGGTGTATCATGCCTTTTGACTTAGGCTTTTATTATCAGTATTTTATATATTATTTTTTAATTTATTTGCAATAATTATTTAATATTAGCTTGTTTTGAGTATTTTACATCATGAACAATGCTGTAATAGTACTCTTATGATATATGCATATACTTTCCCTTTTTGCTCAAAGGCCTTCCTGTCCTTTATCTGGCAACGCGTCCACTTCCAAATACATTCTACTGCCCTTTTTCCAAAGTCAAGTTTCTCTCAACCATACCAGTCTTCTGGCTACTCTCTCTCTTCCCTGCTTTTCACCTACTATCTCAAAAAGTGTCCTGTATGCTCTACTTGTTCTTTATCATCACTAATCTACTTCACATACTTTTTTTATAAACCAAGACCTTACTATATCTACCTATATTATATTGAAATTGTGCTATGAAACATCAAAAACACCATATTGGTGACATTTTCTACTCTGCAGTACATGTAACTGATAACTAAAACCTCACCACCCCTCTATTGAAATTCTGTTCCCTTGGATTTTATGACTTTAAAATTTTTTTCTTCCATTGCGTGTGAGTGACTGAAAACGGAAAAACTCAAGATGATTTGACTACCCAGTGAAATGTATCTGCTCACATAATTTAAACATATAGATTATACAGCTCCAGGTGCCAGTGAACATAGGGCTCAAGTGGTAATAAGGAATGATCCGCTCAATCTTTATTTGGGCCTTGTTCCAGTGGGCTCTTCCTTTCTGGTGGTAAATGATCGAGCAGCAGCTCCACATTTATGCCTTATCCTCCCGGAAATTCCAGAACAAAAAGTTTCTCTTTCCCTGTCACTTCACCAAGTTTCCAGAAGAGTCTTGTCAGCCACTTTCACTCACATGTACAGTTCTAAAACAATTGTGATGCCTAAGACTATGGAAAATCAGGTCCTAAAACTGCCTGATTCAAAGTGTCATAAGCTAAAATAAACCTTTTCTCTCCATTCTGTTACTCTTTCAACAAAATTATCATAGTCACAGGTTTTGTTGTCTCCTCTTTAACAAGCATGCAGATCCAACTGATTCATACATTTTAATGATTCTGAATAAATAGTGGATGGATAGCATTAGAGATAGTTATGTATATTAAAAATATGTTAACTTTATTCCATTTAAATGTTCTTCTCACTGTTCTGGGTTCCATACCTCTCATCCGGAATACCACACTGCTCTCTTGATGAGTTTTCTTGCCACTTTCTCCTACCATGCATTTCTGCTGCTATGCTCCTCCTGACACACCATTTTAAACAAGTCACTTCCACTACTTGCATATCTTCAAAGGCTTCTTATTGTCTTTCAAAATCTAACCAACTTAGCCTGGCATTTAGATCCTTAATAATGTGGCCTTAAGTAATTTTCCCGTATTCTATCACAGTCTCTAGGTTCCCACTTACGACTTTTCTGTGAAGGTGCCTTTCCCCTAATCCAAATTAAAACAAAGATCCTCCAAGTGACTTTTAACAAGTCACTTGACCTTTGAGTGCTTTCATTGTGAGGAAAAATAAAAATGTAGCTCCACATATTGTTTGATAGGTTGCACTGTTGAATTGCTTAGTGCAAAGAACATTGGGCTTCTCAGATTAAATGCATTCTGTGAGTGCAGAGCTTTGTGTCTACTAAGCCAAAAAGAGCTGAGGGTTAATAACTTCCAGAGATCCCTAATTGAAAAACCTGGGTCCCCTCTAGCAGACAACATTCATTGTTATGTTTTAATTTACCACATGGAATTGAACTTTTATTCTTTACCTTTGAAGTGCCTTTACAAGTTTAATGCCACCAGATTGTGCTATCCATTTAGATAGTAGATTTTCATTAAAAATCATGTACAGTTTAATCAATCCTCTTTAGCAAGCTGTGAATTGTCTTATGGTATTGATTGCAATATATCTAAACAAATCCCTTAGGAAGAGATAGAAAACCAACTGGGGCTTTTGTGTTATTCCTCTTCTAAAGAAGCTCTATTTTTCCAGCTTTGCTTTTTCAGAGAAGTTGGCAATGTTTCCCAGCTTACGTCCTAAAATAAAATACAGCATGAACACAGAAACAGCATATTTTATTTATACACAGAAAACCTTCTTTATTTCATTATGTGGAGTTTTAAGCCATATCTTTCCTGGACCTGAGGAGGTGGGTTGTGCTCTCCCAGGGGACATTTTGCTCTGTACAGATAATGATTCCTAACTGACTACAAGGCCAACACTCCTGTTAGCACACTTCGTTGCCTTTTTAGTGCCACAGAAACTCACATTACTATAACCTCACCTTCCACAGCTCAGTATGGTCTTGGCAATTGTCTATTGGAACAAGACTTCTGTGGACTTGTGACAACATTTTCTCAGATACCTGTGACTCATGTTCCAGGAGCCTTTCTTTGTACCTGTATTTCTCATATTTCCAGAGTGGAAATCCTATCTGGTCAAGGCAGATTGGTCTCATTTCTCTAAGTACCCCTCCCACTTTATCTCCCACTTACTCTTAATGAACTTATACTATGTTTCAAGAAATATAATTAGAATCAAATACAAACCCCCTGTCTGTCTCTAAAAAGACATTTCTCATGTGTTTTCTCCACGTGCTACACCTTGCATTTTCTTTTCTGTTCAGTTTCTACCCCTTCTTTGAGGTCCACTAATGCAACAGAATCCTCCTCTGAACTCATGGCACTTTGGCACTTAATGTAACCCTTTGCACCTTTACATATAGTCCTTTACATTTTGAGTTCTTTATTCATATAAGTATGTCTTATCTCTTAATAATAAACTCCTTGCAGAACTAAAGAGGCTTCTAATTACATCATTGATCACCAAGATTGATTTTATATATCCTACTGCTTTAACTCGAGTGATAAATATTAAAGTATAATATAATCTCCCTTAGTACATGACCATCCAGTCCATTCTTCTCTAAACTATTGTTTAGCAATGTATGGACATAGTATTTTAAAAATTGGACCAGGCACAGTGGCTCACGCCTGTAATCCCAGCACTTTGGGAGGTCGAGGAGGGCACGTCATGAGGTTAGGAGATTGAGACCATCCTGGTTAACAGGGTGAAACCCCATCTCTACTAAAAATACAAAAAATTAGCCGGATATGGTGGCACACTCCTATAGCCCCAGCTACTCGAGAGGCTGAGGCAGGAGAATCACTTGAACCCAGGAGGCGGAGGTTGCAGTGAGCCAAGACTGCACCACTGCACTCCAACCTGGGCGATAGAGTGAGACTCCATCTCAAAAAAAGAAGAAGAAGGAGGAGGAGAAGAGGGAGAGGGAGAGGGAATCAAATTAAAACTGAAGTATTACACTTTAAGGATATTAGTTCAACATTTCACTGTTACATTGTGCTTTGTTTAAATAATAATTAGAACACAGAAAGCCATTTTCTCTTTCCTACTTTGCTACTGCTTTTTATTCATAATAGTCTCTTGTAATTGAACTTTATTTATTCTTATATTCAATTGAAAAATATGTATTTATTTCTGGCATCAATATTAGTTCTTGCCTGGTCATTTATGCATCATGAAGCTCATACTACTAGATGATTTTTTTTGTGTGTGTGTGTATCTCTCTCTCTCACAACACATAATCAGATTCTAAATATTTAACTTGGGTTATGAAAAGGCACACAATACAACAAGTAGACAAAATTCCTCATATTGTCTAAACTGGGAGCTGTTATTTTTTCAACTCTAATTATAATTTCTTAATATAATTCTAGGCATGAATCAAAATAGAGACTGTTATGAAACTAGATCTTAAAATCGTGTGGTTAGGGCATTTAAAATTAATGTTTTAAAAATGATTACTGTGATAATAAGCGTAAAATTTGTTATTGTTTTTACTATTGTTGTCAGGTAACACAGCATGAGTGTATTTGTTAGGATTATCTAGGGAAACAGAACCAATAGGATGGAGGGAGAGAGAGAGAGAGAGATTTATTATGAAAATTGGTTCATGTCATAATTTGTAAGCTGGAAAACCAGGGAAGCCAGTGGAGTGGCTCAAACCTGAGATGGAGGGCAGCTGGGACTGAGGACTGAGGAGAGCTATGCAAGTCTTGAAGTACCTGGATTTCTGATGTTCAAGGACAGAGAAAATATATGTCCAGGCTCAGAGAGAGAGAGACCACACACACACACACACAGAGAGAGAGAGAGACAGAGAGAGAGAGAGAGAGAGCGAGAGAGAGAGAGAGAGAGAGAGAGAGAGAGAGAATTTCATCTTTCCTCTGACTTTGTGTTCTATTTGGGCCCTCAGTTGAATGGGTGAGGGTGGGTCTTTCTTACTCAGCCCACTGATTCAAATGCCAATCTCTTTCAGAAATAGCCTTCCAGATATACCCAAAAATGATGTTTTACCAACTATCTGGGTGTCCCTTCGTGCCACCAAGTTGACACCTAAAATTAACTGTCACAATGGGAGAGTGGTTAAGTACAGGTTATGAAAACAAACTGCCTAGAATTGGAGGCTGGCTCCACCAAGTATTTTTTATATAACGTTGATAATATTAAATTTTCTAATCTTCTGTTTTTTCATCTCTAAAATAAGCCAATTCACAACATAGAATTATAATAATTAAATGAGGACACATATTAAGGATTCTGCAGAGTATCTTATCAATGTTAAGAACACAGTAATTATTACTTCTTTATTTACCTCTCTTTACTCACTGAATTTATACAGCCCACTAGGACCTTCAGATTACATGAAATAAACTGTAACTTATTAAATATAGATAACACCCAGAGCAGCATGGCCCAATCCAGACTTAATCTTGGGCATTGTAATATCAAGTTGTATGCTGTTTCTACATTGATCATATCCCCTAATGATTTATAATTGCTTTCCAAAAGGAGGGTATAGATGGAGACAGATTATAAGCTTTAGGGCAAGTTCTTGGTTTCTCAGTTTCTATCTTCTAAATAAAGAACAAAAGAAGTAAGAAAATATTGGACCTCCTTAGGAAATAATAAAAGGTTCTAGAAATATCTGACAATTTGTATCTTCTATTTTGCTTTAACTTTGAATATATATATAAAGCTAAGAGTGCAGTTTAAAGTGAACTATAAAGTTCTATAAACTGCATACATGTGCAGTCACATGTAACATGTCTAGCCTATCTTGAGGCCGTTTGCTGAAGCAGTTTTCAAAATTCCAGTAATATAGTATGACCAGTTGTATTACATTAATATGATATATTATTGTTATCATACTTCTTGGGTTGCCATAACAGAATATCACAGACTTGGGAGTATAAACACAGAAATGTATTTTCTCACAGTTCTGGAGGCTGGAAGTCCATGCTCTAGGTGCCATCCTTATTTTCTGCTAAAGCCTCTCTATTCCTGGCTTGCAGGTGGCCACGTACTCACTGTGGTTCTCATCTGACCTTTCCTCTGTGTAGGTACACTCTTTGTATGCCTTCCTTTCACTATAAGAATACCAGTTCTGTTAGATTAGAGATCCACACATGATCTCACTTAAATTTTAATTAGCTACTTAAATCACCTATCTCTAAATGCAGTCACATTGAGAATTAGAGCTTCAGCGTAAGAACTTTGGAGAGACCACAATTTGGTCCATAACACTGACATGTCCTTTTGATCCAAATTAATGATCTCTTTCAAACAGTTGAAATTTCACTATACAAACACACAGTTTTATATTTTAAGAAAAAAATAGGATTTATATATTTCCTATACGCATTAATTAATATACTTCAACAATGTGAAACTGACATTTGTTCACTATTATCCATATTAAATTTAAACAAATTGCAATCCCTATACAATTGCACCACTGTAAAGTTATGTGTAATGAATTCTATAGCCTTAAGTAAATCCATGAGCTGAAGCAACAGATTTTTTTTTTATGTTTCAGTAGTACTTTTTACAAATATACAGCAGTGTCTGTATACCTAATAAATGAAACTACACTGGCTGCTGTGATACATGATCCTAATCTTTGTTAATGACTGCGAGATGTATTCTACACACAGCTGATGGTGACTCCAATTGACAGCTTCAGCTGTCAACCCTCTTAAGAAATAGCCCTTGATTTGAAACAGCTGCCTCATCCAATATTATCTCCCACTCTCCTAGGAAATCTTGCATCCAGTGACTTGCCCACCATAGTATAAGAAGGCCCATTCTCACCAAAATGCAGGACAATTTTGAAGAGTCCAGGACCAGAGAAATTCACATCCAAAATCTAACAGACATACAAGAAGAATTGGTGCCAATCCTACTAAATCTATTCCAAAAAATTAAGGAGAAGGGATTCATCCCTAGTTCATTCTAGAAAACCAGTATCACTCTGATACCAAAACTAGGCAAAAAAACTACAAAAAAGGAAAACTACAGGCCAATATCCCTGGTGAACATAGATGCAAAATTCTTCAACAAAATACTAGCAAACAGAATCCAACAGCACACCAAACAGATAATAAACCATTATCAAGTAAGTTTTATTCCAGGGATGCAAGGATGTTTCAACACACAAATAAATAAATGAGATTCAGCACATAAAATTAATTAAAAACAAAAATCTTATGTTCATCTTAATAGATACAGAAAGCCCAGCATTTCTTCATGATAAAAAAAAAAAACCCTCAACAAACAAGGCATAGAAGGAATATACTTCGAAATAATAAAAGCCCAATATGACAGACTCACAGGCAACATCATACTGAATGGGAAAAAAGTTAAAACGTTCTCCCTAAGAACTGGAACAAGGCAGTAGTGCCCACTTTCACCATTCCTGTTAACCATAATACTGGAAATCTTATCCAGAGCAATCAGGCAAGAGGAAGAAATAAAAGGCATCCAAATGGGACAAGAAGAACACAAATAATCTTTGTTAGCTTAATTACATTATTTTTTACCTAGAAAATCCTAAAGAGTCCTCCAAAAGACACCTAGATTTGATAAATGACTTTAGTAAAGTTTCAGGATACAAAATCAATGTACAAAATCAACAGCATTTCTACACACCAAAAACATTCAAGCAGAGAACCAAATCAAAACCTCAATCCCAAGTAATCCCACTATATCCAAAGCGCTACAAAAATAAAATAAAGGGCCGGGCGCGGTGGCTTAAACCTGTAATCCCAGCATTTTGGGGGGCCGAGACCGGCGGATCACCAGGTCAGGAGAATGAGACCATCCTGGCTAACACGGTGAAACCCCCATCTCTACTAAAAAATAATAATAATAAAAAACTAGCTGGTCGAGGTGGCGGGCGCCTGTAGCCCCAGCTACTCGGGAGACTGGGGCAGGAGAATGGCGTAAACCCAGGAGGCGGAGCTTGCAGTGAGCTGAGATCCGGCCACTGCACTCCAGCCTGGGTGACAGAGCCAGACTCCGTCTCAAAATTAATTAATTAATTAATTAAGCACCTATTAATACATTTAACTTAAGAGGTGAAAGAGCTCTGCAAGGAGAATCACAAAACACTGATGAAAGAAACTGAGAATAGCACAAACAAATCGTAAAACATCCTATGCTCATGGATTGAAGGAATCAATATCATTAAAATAACTATACTACCCAAGGCATTACACAGAGTTAATGCAATTTCTATTGAACTACCAACATCATTTATCATGGAATTAGAAAAAAAAATTCTAAAATTCATAAGAATCCATTAAAAAGCCTGAATAGCCAAAGCAATTCTAAACAAAACAAAGCAAAAAGGTGGAGGCATAACATTACATGCTTCAAAGTGGTAGTAGCCAAAACACCATGGTACAGGTATGAAAATGATACGTAGACCAATAGAACAGAATAGAGGACCCAAAAATAATGCCACATACGTACAATCCATTGATCTTAGACAAAGTTGACAAAAATATCTAGTGGGGAAAGGATATCCTCTTCAATAAATGGTTCTGAAAAAATTGGACAGCCTTATGTAGAAGAACAAAACTGAATCCCGATCTCTCATCATATACAAAAACTTAACTCAAGGTGGGTTAAATCCAAATATAACACCTGAGACTGTAAAAATTGTATAAGAAAATTTTGAAAAATCTGTTCAGAATATTGACCTAGGCAAAGAATTTATGCTAAAACCTCAAAAGTAAATGCAACAAAACAAAGAAATTAATAGAACTTAATTAAACTAAAAAACTTCTGTAAAGCAAAAGAATACTCAGCAGAGTAAACAGACAGCACACAAAATGGGAAAAAATATTTGCAAGCTATGCATTAGATGAAAGACTAATATCCAGAATCTACAAGGAACTTGAAAAACTCAACAAGAAAAAACAAATAACCTCATTAAAAAGTAGGCAAAGGACATGAACAGACATTTCTCAAAAGGAGACATACAAATGTCCAAAAAACATATGGAAAAGATTCCCAGTATCACGAATTATCAGATAAATGCAAATTAAAACTACAATGATCTTGGGCTTGGTTACTAATGCCTGCAATCTCGGCACTTTGGGAGGCTGAAGTGGGAGGATCGTCTGAGCCCAGGAGTTCAAGACCAGCCTGAGCAACATGACAAAACCCTGTCTCTATAAAAAAAATACAAATATCAGCTGGGCATGGTGGCACATGCCTACAGTTGCAGCTACCTGGGAGGCTGAGGTGGGAGGATTGCTTAAGCCTGGAGGTAAAGATTACAGTGAGTTGAGATGACACCATTGCACTCCAACCTGGGCAACAGAGTGAGACCCAGTCTCAAACAAAAACCAAAACCAATGAGATACCACCTTATGCCAATCAGAATGGCTATTTAAAAGCAAAAAAAAAAAAAAAAAAAAAAAAAAAAAAACAGATATTAGTAAGGATGCGGAGGAAAGGGAACTCTTATGCACTGTTGGTGGGAATGTAAATTAGTACAGCCTCTATAGAAAATGTATGGAGAATCCTCAAAGGACTAAAAATAGAACTGTCATTTGATTCAGAAATCCCACTACTAGATATCTACTCAAAGTAAAAGAAGTCATTATATCAAAAAGACACCTGCATTCTTGTGTTTATTATAGCACTATTCACAACAGCAAAGTCATGGAGTCAACCTAGGTGTCCATCAGTGAATGATTGGATAAAGAAAATGTGGTATACACATACCATGGGATACCATGCAACCAGAAGAAAGAATGAAATCATGTTTTTTACAGCAATATGAATGGAACTAGATGCCATTATCCTAAGTGAAATAACTCAGAAATAGAAACTTACACTACATGTCCTGATTGATAAGAGCTACACAATGAGTAATATGTATATACAGAGGGGAATAATAGACAGTGGGAAGTCATAAATTGGGAAGTTTTAGAAGGGGGTGAGGGTTGAAAATTTACCTATTGAGTACCGTGTTCACTATTCAGGTGATGGTTGCACTGAAAGCTCAGACTTCACCACCATGCTGTATATCCATGTATCAAAACTGTACTTCTACCTCATGAATCTATTAAAATTTTAAAAATAAATTATTTTATAAAGCAAGAAAATGAAATATCAATATTTCTTACCAATAGTAAGGAGAATAATTCTGCTGTGATATTTTGTTACAGTTTCATAGATTATTTTTTATGAAATTAAGAGAAATATAAAATCAGTTGTCTAAGCTTTGTTTAGTGAAATATGAATTAAGCAATTGTAGGACAATAATTATAGCAATGAACCATCTTATGCTTTATAACATTTTTGTAAATTGCAAATCTACTTTACTTGCATTAAAATGTATACAAAAGTTACTCTGAGGTTTTTGTTTTTAAAAGGAGAGACTCATTTTTCCCCATGTTACAGAGGTTTATTTAGGGTCTGTCGAATGCTGGTCATCATGTTTGGCACTACTGTTTATGATTGTAAACTCAATGGTTAGGATAGTGTCTGGGAGATCATACTCCCCTGATGACTTCTTCATGCATAAGTGAGTCATGACAGTACTTGGGATCAGGACACCTGAACTTAATTGCCAGACCTTAATTGTCTTGCCTGAGCTATAGAAACTTTTCCTTCACTCTTCTGCTCTTAAAATGATTAGCTGTAAATTAATTCTGAAAGTAATAACAGCTATACCAAAATGTAGATAAGGAAGCTCCAATGAGTAGTTTATGTAAAAAAAGTAATATAAATAATAAATAACAATACATATGTTGGAATTATCTCATCCACACTATACAGAATAAAATGCAAAATTTCATATTATAAAATGCTGACAAAGAAGGCCTTCATTTTCCCCTCAGTTTGGTAAACTTTATATAGGCTTCTTTCGGACTCTAGGCCCCTTACCTCTTAGGTAATTTTATTTAAAACTTTGTCACTCAAATCCTCTATCTCCTTTGAGCTGTAAATATTTCTTAAAAGCCTCTCATTAGTTTCACATACCAGAAATGCCTTTCTCAAAGACCAGGGAGTAATTTAATCATCAACGAGCCCTTTCCCAGTCTTTACGGGAGGGTAGGAGCCTAACTTTGTTGTATATCATTTGTGTATATCTTGCTCCAAATTGTAAAACTACCCCTTGCTCAAGAAGACATAAGAAAGTTTATTTTTTCTTTCAGTAAAGCCAATCAGCAAACACAGATGGCCCATCACCTTTCTTTCATACTAATGTTTAAAAAACCTCGAACCCCTTTTTCAGCAGAGTTGAGTTCAGGCTGAGTTCTGGCCTCTCTCTCCTATTGCAATATTCTTGAATAAAGTTTCCCTTGCCTGTTTAGCTTATTCTAATACCATTTTTTTGCTTTGATAATGCCAAGTAAAGTTTTATTACCAAAAAGTCACCCTTTCTGAAACGTTTCAATATGTGTAAGGGAAAGAAACAAAAGGAGGAAGAATACAGTGGAAGAATCCAATGAGAACCTGGTAGAAGCTGGTTAGAAGCTAGTTGAAAAATATTTTCATTAAACACTGGCTGTTACCCATGAAGTTACGGAGGTGGAGGAGGTGAAGTCACTTTAAAAAATTGTGGTACCTCAGGATACCACAATTTCTTGCTAAGAAGCTCAGACTGAGGATGCACACGCTAAACGATCCAGTGGTCATATTTTTTCCAGACATATATAGAAAAATAAATAATAAAAAGAAAGTAGTGTTCTCCCCAAATTGTACAAATGTCAAAAAATATAGCCACCCTCCTGAGTGTTATTGTGCCTTGCTGTCTAACCCAGGCAGAATCATCATTCCTTCTGTCAAAACACACTGAAAATAATGTGTAAAGAATTGGAGGTACTCTTTCATATTTCCCGTGATGAATTAGCATCATGATAGTCCCCATACTCAGCTGCCTGCTCTCAGCAAAGTGAAGCAAATTGAAGGATCATATAGAAGATGTCAAGAATTAATAATCTCTGGAAAGGGTGGCCACTTTTAAGTAATGCTACAAAGTTACTACTGTTTGCAAGAAGACTAAATAAGAATCTCCTCCCTATAAATAGTCATGTGTATAATTATTTATTATTTTCCAAACATTGGCATTCAGTGTCTCAGAAGCTGACATTAATATGCTTATTAAGAATACATTTAAATATATGTATTACAAGACTACATATTATAGAAAATGTAGAATGCATAACAGGTGAAAGGGGTAGGAATCTAAAATCACTTACAAAACCACAATCTAATTATAGCCACTGTTAACATCTGTGAAATTTACTTCCAGGCATTTACAGATTAAGATTTTAGCTGGTACTATAAAGCAGGCATTGTTCTAACTACTGTGTAAATAGTATTGCATTTAATTCTCACAAGAGTTTTTAAAAATGGAGATTATTCTTATTTATATTTTACAATAAATAAAAGTAAGCATAGCAAGGGCAAGTAACTTCCTGAGTTCACAGTTTTTAAGTGATCAAGCCAGATTTTACTTAGTCAATTTGGCTTCACAGCTCATGTTCTTATGTAACATAATGTCTATAAGAAAACCCTTATTTTGGGAAATTTGTCAAAAATTTTAACTATTATACACAAATAAATTTTGAACTTCTTACGGTCAAATGTATGGGCATGTTTTCCTACATATCTCTTTAGAATGAATTCCTATAAAGAGGCTGATTAGTCAAAGAGCATGCCCATTTTAAAAACTTTGATGCCAATTGTCAAATTGCCCTCAATATAGGTTTTACCAATTTTCTCTCCATTTATACTACAAGAGTCTCTTTGTTTTTGCCCTTTCACTTTAGATTGTTTTATATCCCACTTCCACCTCCACTGTATCTAAACATTTAGACCAACGCAATACATATTGGAAATAAAAACTGTATTAGAATTTTTCTTCATTTATTTCTCAGAAGGCACTATAGGGATACAGTTGAACTAACTTCGTTTTCTAGTTATTTTTCATTGTGCTTTTAATTCATCTTAGTTTAATTTCACTAATTGTAATTGTTCAGGACATAATAAGTGCAGGCTACTCTGTTAGGTACAGTAAATAACACAGAGAAAACTAATATTATTTCTGTCCTTAATTAGCTTAGGGAGAAGTTATCCATGTAAACAGTTTATGTGTAAGACAGAATGAAGACCTTATTAATTACAGATACAAATAGAGTATTATTGTTACAGAAGGGTGACTAGAAACATGTCATTAATTCTGATTGAAGTGATCCAGGAGGCCTTTATCATGGGGTTCTTTTACTGTTGAGACCTAAACAAGAAAGAATATTTGGGTAGGTAGAAGAAAGGTTGAAGGACACACATGAGCCAGGGAACATTAACAAACGAGGAACAAAGACATAAAATTGTATAATGTTTTCTGAAAATAATAAATTGAAATTGTAGGAAGATCTGGTTTTTTTATTATTATTATGAGTTGGGGGCTTTTGGTGGGAGATGCCTTGATTTTTCCAATTATGAGTATAAATTTTATTTATATAAACAAGTTGTTCTATCAGCTGTCCAATCAACACTGCCCCCAAGAGGGCCAGGTGTTTCCATTCACAAAATTTGCTCCATTAGCTAGTCATTAAGAAAAATCAGCTTTTTTTTAACCCTAATGGGACCTAAACTATATCGTCATTCATCAGCACGTATAATCATACAATTCTTCCACTAATGAGAATTTTAAAAATTGTGTGGGCTTATACACAATTTACAGGAGCATCACCCTAAAAAAATGAGAAAAAATTAGCTAACTATTTATCAGACAGCTTATTGTACACCAGCCTTGGCCATTTGAAATCATGTTTCCCAGATTTTTGGAATACTCCTACCATGGCTCTAAAATGACTACTAAGCTTTTGCATTTATGTATCTTGGGGAAGGAACTTGTTTTGGGGGTTTCAAGTTATCTGGAGATTGTCACCTGATGTATTACTTTAATCATTTTGTTGTTTTAATCAATGTGTACATGTGCTCAGAGAGATGTTAGGAGCATAATATAATGAATGCCAAAAATAACATGCAGGAAAACCTCTGGGTCCTGTCGAATTCCAAAATATAATATAATCTCTGAACCAAATGAAAGTGTCCCTGCTCCAATTTGTTCAAAGGAAAATGATCAATTTATCTCCTCCCAAAGAGAAATAAAGGGAAGGAAAATGTAAAGGCAGTTGGAGTCTCAAATATATTCAGAGATGCTCTGAACATGTCAAATAAATGTCACTTTCACCTGAGGAAAAGAACTTTAGAAATAAATGTTTCAGAGATACACAGTAGTGTCCTTTTAGTTACTGTTCTAAAGAAAAATAAAATATGTTTAGGCATCTGAAAATGAATAAACCCTAGCAGAATCTAGTTTTTTAAATTATTTTTTCTCATTAAATGCAACTTTATTTTTTGGTAGGAGTGCACTTCACTCTAATCATTGCATTACATAAGACATCCTTGTTGTATTATAATGTGCATATACTTTTTCCCTTTAGAAAATTTCCCTTTAGAAAATTACATATAGGCTCTCATTATATTTCTTTTTGTTTGTTTTTTTTTAATTGTCAAGTAATCATTACGTATATTTGTGGTGTACAATGTGATGTTTTGATCTATGTAGTCATTACAGAAACATTCAATCAAAGTAATTAAGATACCAATCACCTCATCAACTTATAAATTATGTTGTAATGAGAACATTAACAACTCTTTTAGCAATTTTGAAATACACAACACATTGTTATTAAATGTGGTCACCACATAGTGCAATGAAGCACTAAATCCTATTCCTCCAGTCTAATGGAAACTTTAAACCTTTCTGTCAACGTCTTCCCTTTCCCCACACCTCCCCTGCTCCGCAAGTTCTTATTCAAATGATGTATATAATGAGTTTAACAGTTATGACACCAGTCGCCATTTCTCATACTTTTACTAAATGCTAGGCAGTAAAGTAAGGACATTAAAACATTACCCCATTCTAACTTCCACAAGTATCTGAGAGGAAAGTTAGTTCTTTTTATTTATTTTTATTTTTTATTTATTTTATTTTATTTCAATTTTTTTAGCAAACTGAGGCTTGGAGATTTTAAGCAACAGAGATGAATGAAAACAAATAAACAAAAACAAGCTAAGCTTAGATCAGAAATCCTTTCATATGTTTTGATTGTTCATGTATGTATGTGGTGTGTGTGTGTGTGTGTGTGTGTGATTATGTTTTAACAAGAGATGCAGACATTTCATCTTTAGGCTTCCTGTGTTCCTTACCTTTCCCCCGCTCTCTACCTTACATGTATAGCTCACTCTTTGCACATCCCAACTTGGCAGGTCCCAGCTTCTCTAGGTCTTTGATTTCTCATTTGCTTGATTTATTTAATCATAATGATATTCCTTCATCTCCATTCCCCATCTTAATGTCTCTTCCAGTCCTTAAAAATCAGCTCAGAAATCCTCTTTTCATTAAACTTTTCCTTGACCTTCTCAGTCTATCAGGGAATTCACTGGGTAGGAGTGATATGTTATAACTGGGGTTATTACTGGTGTACTTTTCTATGCTTTCCAGGTATCTTTAATTTTTTTTTCTTTTATCTCCCTAATCCATCATCTACTTAATGCCAAATACATAAATAACAGTTGTTTTGTTTCTTATTGCTTTGCTGCATCTCTTAACAGAAAATACATAGGACAAAACAGAGGATAAAAAAAGAAATAAATTTCCAACCATAATGAATCAGAATGCATTATGCTTGCATTCTTTTAAAACACAAGAATAGATAATAAGGCTTGCAGTACGTCTTAATGAAGTAAAATGTTATTTTGCTCTTGCTTTGAAATTACATAAATAGAATGGTTAGATTATTTATGATGATTTAAAGACCTACCATTTTTCTTCCTGTCCTCAAAACTCATGCTCTTAATTTCAGTGAATTGATAACGCAATTTTCTGAAATAATTGTAAAATGAAAGATTACTTGCCATTTTTAAGGAGAGTATAAATAAATTCAGAGAAACAATTCTAATTTAGAGGTAGAATCACAGTAAGAAAATAAAAAAAAAATTAAGATGGGCAAAAGACATAAACAGTCATCTTAACAAAGAAGATACAAAAAGATGCTCAACATCATGTGTCATCAGGGAACTGCAAATTAAAATAGCAATGAGATATCCCTACCTACCTATTAGAATGGCCAAAATCCAAAGTACTGACAACACCAAGTACCGGCAAGGATGTGAAGGAATAGTAGCTGTTATTCACAGCTGATGGGAATGTAAAACGGTACAGCCACTTTGAAAGACAGTTCGGTAGTTTCTTACAAAACTAAACATACAGTTACAATATGATCTAGCAATTCTCCTTAGTATTTACCAAAATTATTTGAAAACTTAATGTCCTCACAAAAACTTGCACATGGATATTAATAGCAGCTTGATTCATAATTGCCAAAATTCAAAAGCAACCAAGATTCCCTTCAGGAAGTGAGTAAATAAATAAACTGTGGTACATTCAGACAATGGAATATCATCCAGCCATAAAAAGGAATGAGTTATCAAGCCATGAAAAGATGTGAATGAAACTTGAATGCATATTACTAAGTGAAATAAGCCAATATGAAAAGGCTATATACTGTATGAGTCCAACAATATGACTTTCTAGAAAAGGCAAAACTATGGAGCCACTAAAATGATCAGTGGTTGCCATGAGTTAGGGAGAGGGAAGGATGAATAGGCTGAGCCCAGAAGATTTAGTGACAGGAAACTATTCTGTATGATATCACAAGTGGTGGATACATGTCAATATACAAGTGTTAAAACCCATAGAATGTATAATACCAAGATTGAGCCCTAATGTAAGCTATGTACTTTTAGTGCTAGTGATGTGTCAGTGTAGGTCCATTGAATGAAACAATGTACCACTCTGATAGGAATATTGATAGTGGAAGAGGCTGTACATGTGTGAGGGCAAAACATACCGGAACTCTCTATTTTCCATTTCTCTATGAACCTAAAACTGTCCTAAAAGTTAAAGTCTATTAATTTTTTTTAAAAAAAGAGCCAGCAAGATAGGAATGAATATGGCATTAAACATTAAGTTCATGTTAGCATTAGGAAATGTAAGTGTTCAAGTGTTTTTCTCTTTGAATGGCTGGCTCACCTCCAAGTATGATCCAAGTGTTGCTGTTTAAGATTTTTAATATTTAGTATTTGTTAAAAGGAACTATTCCAGCCTGGGCAAAATGGCAAAACTCCATCTTTACAAAAAATACAAAAATTAACCAGGATGGTAGTGTACACCTGTAGTGCCAGTTACTTGGGAGGCTGAGGTGGGAGAAGCACCTGAGCCTGGGGAGGTTGAGAGTGCAGTGAGCTGAGAGCACACCACTGAACTTCAGCCTGGGCAGCAGAGTAAGACCCTGTCTCACACACATGAAAAAGAGAACTATTACACAATTGTGCTCTATGATACTATTCTGCAAGATACTACAATGGTGGATACATGTCAGTATACATTTATCGAAATTCAAAAAATGTTCAACACCAAGTTTGAGCCTTCATGTAAACTATGGACTTTCAGTGATAAGGATGATAGGGACGTGTCTATCAATGTAGGTCCATTGGATGTAACAATGTACCACTCTGAGAGCAGACACAAAAATGTTTGTTGGTAAAAAGATGTATATTGTTATTTCGTTATAAAATATACATACAGGAAGATGATTTCAAATGGTCCAGGATCTTTTCCTATAATTTGACATAATCCATTAGACAGATTTAGAGTTCAATATTATTGAACTCTAAGGGCACTGGGTTGGACTGGGGAAGGCAATGGAAGGCAATGTGAGAAGGACCGTGTATCCGCAGGGTCTTGCCAATCTTTCCCTCAAAAGTGTCTTCTACTCCTTTGTAACAGCAAATCTAAGCATAGATATGTGGTGTGAGTAACACTATTTAAATGCATCAAACAACTGTACCCACCAATGGCATTTTAGCCTTAGACTTAATATAACACTTTACACCTGAAATAATCTTGCAATACTATTTTTCAGAATAAGGTATTTTGTGTTCTGAAGTTGGTAATTCTTGCTAATGATTTGGTAAACATTGAATATTTTTCATTAATTTATAGGGATTAATAAAAAGTAAAAGTCATATTTTAACAACAATATTTTCTTTTAAAGTCTCTTAAATTGTTGCTTTCTTAAAAATGCAAGTTTTTTTTAACTAGTAAACAGTATGGTCATTTTAATTTCCACTATATGTATAAATTCACATGTACATATACTGATAAGTGTACGCAAAAATAGTTCAATTGAAGTAGTGATGCTAATGAGAATTTATTATACTTTCTTAAGATATTCTTTCATAATACTAAATTATGACATTATATAATGACTAGGTTGGCAAAATACATTCTTATGAAATATGCAGCAAGTTTAGTTTTTTATAAATCACTGTATTACTTTTAAATATTACATTTCCTTAAAAAAAGAATAATCATTATGGAACATATACAAACTGAAGTAAAAAAGTCACACAAAATAGGTAAACCCACTACGGACCATCACTCCCACTGATTACAACGAAAATTCCTGATAAAGTATGAAAATATTAATTACCTGAACTCTGAAGAGTAGGCAAAATCAGGAAGACTGTGGGGGATAGTTAATACTTGGAGGATCAGTCAGATATGTTTCTTTTTCTCTTTCTCTTTCTCTTTTCTTTGAGGCTTACCACAAGTGGAGCCCTGCAGGAGCTACAATACAAATGGCTGAAACTTCAAGAGAAGCTTCCTACCTCCCTAGCCAGAGGAACCAGGATAACTTGCCCCACGGAGCTGCAGAGTATAAGGAGACTCCTAGACCAAAAACAATCAGAGAAGGGGATCCTGTAACTCTGTGATGAGCCTGCACAATTTTCTAGCTCTCCCCTGAACTACACTGATCTGGAACAAACCTAAATCAGCACAGCAAAAGCACTGAGAGCTGAACTGAGATTTGAAGCACTGCCCACATTTCAAACTATCCTGTGAGCCATGAGAGCGCAGACAGTTTCACACAAACGTGGCAAATACCTTAAAAAGTGGTATGATAATTGAACTGATGCCCACAAAAAGTGAGACAAAACTTACCGTCTGAAACTAACTGGGGTAACTGCCTGCTAAAAAAAATATCCAAAATATAAAAAAATTTAAAAAAACAGATTTTTCAGAAGATTATAACTGGACCCAGAGTCACACAACATATTCAAAATGTTCATGATGTAACCCTAAATTACTCAAGATATAATTACCCAGGAAAATGTAACCAATTCTCAAGAAAAAAGACAAGGGAAGCCATCTCCAAAATAACCCAAATATTGAAATGATCAAATAAAGATTGTAAATCGGTTGTAACCCACCTATATGAAGCAAAAGAAGACTCACTTGAAATCAGTGGACTACTCAGCCCAGAAATCGAAACTATAAAGAACACCATATGGAAATTTTAGAAATAAAAATTCTAATATCTTAAATTAAATATATATGTTTATATATATATGTCATGATGACAATAGCAGAACACACAGACAGCAGATTTAAAGATAGGTCAATAGAAATTGTGAAATCTGAAGAAATAAAAATAATAATAAAATTAACATAGCTGCAAGGACATGTAGTAAAATATTGTCAAAAGTTCTAACAAATGTGTTATCTGAGTATCAAATGAAAAGGAGAAAGAAGGCAGAGCAGAAAAAATATCCAGTGAAAATATCCTTCAAGAATAAAGGTTAACTAAGAGTTTTCAGATGAAGAAAAACTGAGAGAATTCATCAAGAGCATAACTGTTAGACAAGAAATGATAGGAAAGCTTTTCCAGCTGAAGATAAATAATATCAGATGCCAATATGGATCTTCAGTAATGAAGTAATAACAAGAGAAATGGTAAATACACGAATAAATATATTTTTTTTAAAAATGTATTCTCTTAAGTTCTTTGAAATATGTGTGACTGTTTGCAACAACTATTATAACATTTTCAGGTGTGATTTTAAATATAGGAGGATATAATATATATTACAATTCTAGAATAGTTTTGGAAGGGGTGTTAAAGGGACTTGTAAGGTTATAATTTTCCTACATTTTGCATGAAGTGGTATAATATTAGTTCGAAGTCAACTTTGAAAGTTTATATGTTATACTATAATCCCTAGAGCAAACACACACACACACACACTCTCATGAAATATTTCCAAAAGTCAAGCTAAATTAAAATGAAATAACAACAAAAACAACCAATAACTCCAAAGAGTGTATGCAAGGGGGAACAGAGAACAAACAAAAAGCAAATAATACATTGATGAAACCATTGTGAACAAATGAAAAACAAATAATATGTTAGTGACATATTCTAACCATATGTCATTAATGAAATGTAAATACCTTGAAAACATCAATTAAAAGGCAGATATTAATAACATCGATAAAAATCATGACGTACTATATGCTGCCTTTAAGATAAAAATTGAAATAAGACAGACAAGTGGAAGAATGGAAAAATATACATCAGGAAAAAAGTAAGCATAACACTGAGCTAACAATTTCAACCTCAGTCAACTTCAAGACAAAACATTGTCTGGGATATAGATGAATATAACATAATGACTAAATGGACAATTTATCAGGAGAACATAACATTTATAAATGTATAAACACATACCTAACAACTGTGTCTCAAAATACATAAAGAAAATTGAGGAATTAAAAAGGGTAATACATAGTTCCACAGACAGAGTATGAATTATTAAGGCTCTTGTCTCAGTAATTGATATAAAAGCTAGATAAAATAGCCACAAAACACAGAAGGTCTTAATAATCTTAATAACACTACCAATCAGCTAGAGGTAATTGACACTTATAAAATTATAACCAAGAACTGCAGAATATACATTCTTTGCAAGTATGCATGCTACAGTCACCAAGATAGACCACATAGAGGCTCATAAAATAAGTCTTAATAATGTAAATGCATTGAAAATAAGTGACCAAATTAGAACTCATAGAAAATCCCAAATTCCTGGAAATTAAAAATGTTTAAATATGTGGGTCAAATGGAAATATAAATTTGTTGTAAATGAAAGTATTGTATTTTGATTGGATCATTTCCAGTGTTGCTTATTTGTATATTTTTTCTACAAATTATATCTAATATAGCACAAACTATCCGCTGATCTGTACCCAACGGTGACCAGTAAAGGGGGCTAGTTTTAATGAACCACATCTATCGTAAGTGAAGGATGATGCATATTTGCAATTCAGTTATTTGTTCTAAGTAGTCAAAATTTTGAACCTCAGGGTCAGTTTTGGGAACCAAGCTAGAGAGAGAGGAACAAATTCTCCCTCAGAGCTTCACTAGATTTACTTTAGTCCTTGGGCCCATGACTGGCCTGTAAACAAAATCAAAATTCTTTATACTACATCCTTTACACCTAAAAAATAAAAAATAAGTTTAAATTTAAAAACACAAGTTTTTGCTTTATTTAAGGTCTGATGTCACTTTCTATAAAAGTAATAATAGCTAGTATGTATTGAGTGCTTAATATTGCATACTTGTTTCTAGTTTTTCACTATTATATACACTCTTTTCCACACCTGGGCAAAATTTGTTTTCATGAATTTTTTGAACACTTTAGATATGAACTTACTTACATAAGGACTACGTTTAAAGCTTGTTATTATATGGTTTACTTTCAGTATTTCCTACAAAGTCCTTAATTTTTTCCCTTTGCCTTCCCTTTGTCCTGTTTGTCACTTCATGTACTCTTAAAAAAATAAATTACTTATGCACAAGTTTATCCTTATGGTCTTCACTGAGGACCAACGTATTACTATGTACACATTTTGGAATATATTTTTTTACAAAATAAAAGTAGAAGCTAAAGTGTATTGGATATTCTTACAACAAAAAAATGCACTGGGCAATGTTAAACAGGCGAGAAAGATTTTATTCACAGCAATAGGGAAGAGAGACCAGATAGCATACTGAGTTCAACCTCATTAAAACAAAAGATAGATGAGTTTTTAATACTGGGGGTGGGAGTGGGGTGAATTGTAGACTTTTTGGGTTTGCCAGCTGGCCTTACCTAAAGAAAAAAAACTTTTTCACATCTTCAGGAAAGAAGATATCCACAGAAGAAGTTAGGCTCCTACCCTATGAGAGAGACTCAGAGACAGAGGTGGATAACATTTCAAAGGGATGAATGGATTATAAAACTGGCCAGAGGCTTTTGCAAAGATTTATATCTCAAAGGGGCATAGAAAAATTTCACAGTTTTAAGATTTTTAAAATAAATGTTGTAAGAAAAGGAAAGAGAGGGATCTCTGTGGCTACCCAATCGAGATTCTATAATGGCCAGGGTGAGAGAGGAGTCAAGGTCGTAGAGGTAAAAATGAGCCTAACATGTAGACAAACTGGGGAAAATATTGAGGCAGTCTTGTTCAATATCAATTGTTAAAACAATTTCAAATTCAATTATGAATGATTGTAGCACTTCAGGACTGTTGGAGTTCAGATTTGATAACTGCTCTGAGTTAAACTGAAAAGAAATGAGTGGGATTTTCACTGATTTGCAGCACTCAGCTGATGTAAATTATTATCTTTCTGTACATTATTATCTATCAGTAAATTTTGGTTAAATTTTTAAATTAATATAATAATTTTTATATATAAAATTCAGAGAAGATGTCTTCACGCATTTTATAAATAAGAACGCTAATTGAAGAAACTAACAAAAAGCCTGCAAAAATTTCATATGGTATTTGCACTCTAAAAGAATTTGATCTAATTTGGTTAGCTATTTGAAAATATAAAAATTAAACTATAGGTAACATTGCTGCAAGACTTCTCTCCAACACTTTAACACTTTTTTCCTGAAAGGATGTTAATATTTTGATAATACTTTTCCAGTGTTTTCCCAGTACGATTATATCAACACATGACATATGCATAGGTTATTGAATCTTGTTTCTTTAAGTACCATCAATGCAAATGTTAAAACAGGAAAAAGTTAGGCAAAGTGTTTGCAGATAGAAATTCAAAGTGATAGCTTTTATTTACCTACTGTATTCAAAACAATCTATTTTAAGAATTAAGACTATCTCATTAATATGATCTCAATTTTTTAGTTGAAAACCTGAGGATCGTGAAATTAAATAATTTGACCAAAGCTATGTAACTAATGTTTGAAGGAACATAGATTTAATCCAAGTTTGGCTCACTCCAAATATTCAGCTATTTTCCTTATACTATACCCACCGTGTGCAACAGACTGCTGCAGTGAATATAGTTTTATTTGTTTCTACTCTATACAAAGTGATTATTTTACTTTATAAGAACAAGCATAATAAATGACCAATGAATTATGTAGTTTAGGTAATAGGAATGTCAACAAGATTAAAACATCACTCAATAGTAAGATATTAGCAATTGCTCTACCACAGTTATTTTTAACAGCTTTTCAAAGCTAAAAAGAAACATTGTATTGTAAAATGATAGTTTCAGAGAGGTATGTGAAAAAAATGTCTTTTGTATATACAAGAAAGAAACTGAAAAGAAAGAATAAATGGCTTACAGTCTGCTTGCTGACCACCCCCTCAAGCTCCCATCAAGGAGAAGTAAACTGTAATTATACACACATCTCCCCTCAATGCACACACTCACATGCACATGTATTCCCATACAGATCAGCACTATTGCAGCCAAGATCATACATAGCCAGTCCCTGAAGGCCTTCAATTGAGTGTATTCAAGTTAACGGAAAAGTCTAAATAAGTTTCTTGGGTTTTTTATTAAAGAATTCAGAGAATGAAATGTGTGAGATGTTTCCAAACATAATTCTCCAGCTATACAAAGACCACAATAGATAATTTCTAAGTGAAATAGAAATCTTTAGCTTTGCATTAATAACCTGTTTCTCCACTTGGTTTACTAAGTGATTTTCTAGTCAGACACAATCCAGAGGATGAAAATTAAGATTGTTTCTTTAAATGCATTAGCAAGGGATCAGTGCAGGGGAAATAAAAGAAAGTCATGATTTCAAGTTCTGGATGATACCTGCGTGTCCTCTCTGAGCATGTGCAGAAACAGCTGCAGGCACACAGGGGAGGGAAACTTCATGTAATGCAGTTAAATACTGAACCCCTACCTCTTGGCCCTTCTCTCTATAGTTTTGTTTTTAGTACCTTGTATGCATTTTATTCACAGATATAATATTTTAGATGAAACATTTGTCTAATACTACTCTCTACAAAATATTTGGCCACGTATCTGTACGTGTACTCATAAATACACACACATATCTATATGCATGTCGTGTGTACATATTTATATATATACGCATGTACATATATATGTACATATACATAGTTTAAAATTTTGTCAGCATATTAAATACAAAAATATTCTGAACTTATAAAGGCCCATTATATACATCAGGTTTATCCCTTAAGACAGAATGTAGTGCAAAGGTTTAGAGATTTAAATGTTAACTGTTGAGAATAAAATGAGGAGGGTGTGTGTGTGTGTGTGTGTGTGTGTGTATAGATACACATATATTGAAGCTAAGGTGTAATATTCCCAAGAAAGCTGTATTTTTTCAAGAGCATGTTAATCTTCTATTTATGTATCACAAATTGTTTTTCTCCAAGTGTTATAGCTTTCTGTTCAAATGTATTGCACCTTTTACTTGGCTTTGGCGTTCAGAGGCCAACACAGAACTTTGGTCAGATTTAACAGCACCAGCATTAGCAGCAGCAACAAATAACAACATATCTCTTCTGCATGAGTCTTTGTTGACCATTTATGAGCCAACACATGTTATTTGTGAATTTAATATTTTTGGTAGTAAAATGGTTAGTGGAATCTCAAAAGAGAAATTGTACAGATATTTCTGATATTCAGGCTTAATTGCTGATTGTATAAATAAATGACCTGGTTTGTGAATTCAGATATTCTGAGCACACCTGGAGTCAAAAGCAAGAATCAGATTTAATATCATTTGTCAAATAAATGGTCACCACATGACTATTTTCATATAATCATATGGATTGAACTTGTAATTTATATGGTGAGATCTATTTATTACGATGCTTTCACTGCATATTTTACATGTTAGGAGTAGGTACATTCTCCCTCTTGATCTCTCATATTCTCTGTAACATGATAACAATTATAATAATACAGGTGAATATTTTCATTTTTTCAATATAAAGCATGCGTTTCTTTTCAAAATTACTCTAAAAAATATTAGTTATTTCAAGCAGCATGAAAACGACAGAATGTAAGAAAGGCTTACATGACTACAGGTCCCCGAAGACGGGCGAAAATACCTGGCACATCCTGCAGTGGGCTTACCCACCTACAAGCACAGAGGGGCCAATTATACAGATAGAGGATGGCTTGACAGAATCAAGAATGAGCTCAGGAGCCCCTGAGAGAGAATCGAGGATTAGATCAATACGGTTCTGGCATAAATGGAAAAAGAAGTAATTAATACTGGAGACCAACCAATAAATTCGGCAATCGTTTCAAGGAAATGGTGTGGGACTTTTGCTGTCCTAACATTTCCTCAGTAATCACATTTAAGGGTTTAGGTTGGTCTGTATTTTTTCCATGAATAAATCTTTCTGGCTTAATTTACTATCGGGTATACTAACTAGACACATGGAAAGGAATTAAAATTGATACTAAGACTTTAAATATATAACAAGTATTTAGCACAGAAAACAAGGGAAAATCACAATGCCAAATCATAGCTGATGGCTGTGTGTCAGAAATAAGTGACCAAAAATTTATGAACAAAAATTTCATTTGTAGATATTACTAATTTCTGAAAATGTACAATTGTAATCCTATATACATAATTCCTCATAAAACCACACACATATAATAACTAAATCAAATTTTATAATAAAAAACTAGCAGTTTCAGAAAAAACAATTGTTCTGAATTAATATAAAGGTGGCACAACGTATGAGGACCATTTTATAAATGTTATTAATTGTACATTTTATTACATATTTACTAATAAACAGTGACATGAAAGTCATTCATGACATTTTGAAAAAATCTAAATTTTTCAGAGCCTATGAAGCTCTGAGAAGACTTTAGAAAATCTTCCATCTGCATTTTAAGGTTTTCTCTTTCCATGGCCATGCTATTATTTAGATAATGGTCCACTGAAAAGTGCACGTACTTTCTAAGTATAGCTTGTCGAAACATTCAGAGTTGACTGTTGAATGGCATATTTTGCTCTTTTTTCTTCAAACAATTACTACTTTATAAAATCAGCTTATATATTAATAAAATTATGTTACCAAAATAGTTAAAATAAGTAAAATATCAATATAAAATGCTAATTTTGCATGCATACATTATCTAAAAATTTGGAACTAAATTTTGAATTTAGCTGACAATGTTTAATCACATACTGAGTTCAACCTCACTAAAACAAAAGATAGATGAGTTTTTAGTTTAATGAGTTTACATTAGTAAGAAGTTGCATGTTATATTTGCATTCTAAGATTGTGCAAAATAATTACCACAGTCTTACAGATTGAAACAACACTCAGTTATTATCTCACAATTTCTACAGGTCAGAGTGCAGATGTGATGCAGTTAGAATCTATGTTCAGTGTCCAGCAAGGCTGAAACCAAAGTGATCGCTGGACTGCATACTAATCTGAAAAGTTGATTAGGTAAGTATCTGCATGTAAACTCCTTCAGGTTGTCTGTAGAATTCATTTCCTTATGGCTATGGATTCACGGCAGCCTGCTCCTTCAAAGCTAGCAACAAAGAAAGAATCTGTTTCTTCATGTCTTTAATGTCTCTTGTAAAGGGATCACACGATTAGGTCAGACCCACGCAGGATAATCTCTCCTTTGATTAATTAATTAATTAATTAATTAATTTTTTTTTGAGATGGAGTCTCGCTCTGTCGCCCAGGCTGGAGTACAGTGGCCGGATCTCAGCTCACTACAAGCTCCGCCTCCCGGGTTCACGCCATTCTCCTGCCTCAGCCTCCGGAGTAGCTGGGACTACAGGCGCCTGCCACCTCGCCCGGCTAGTTTTTTGTATTTTTTTAGTAGAGACGGGGTTTCACCGTGTTAGCCAGGATGGTCTCGATCTCCTGACCTCGTGATCCGCCTGTCTCGGCCTCCCAAAGTGCTGGGGTTACAGGCTTGAGCTACCGCGCCCAGCCTCCTTTGATTAATTTAAAATCAACAGATAGGGGCCTTAATTATATTTGCAAAATTTTTCACTTTCTCCATACAATGTAAACATATTCACAGTTTCCACCCACAATTGGAGAGGGCAGAACCCTTCCAGGTTTCAACTATTCTTCTCAAGTTGTCCAAATCAATTCTTCCCTACGTTCCTGCTGACTGTTTTTGAGGCTTTCCTGTTCTCAGCTCCCCAGATCCTCTTCCAGTTGATCCTTCCTCTTCCCACAAAGAATCCATACCATGCAGGATTTGGGCTATTGGTGGCCAAATTGCTTCTATTTTAGAGTTAATTAGGACTTACCACCTGGTTCTGTTGTAAATGTTTACTGATTGTTGGTTTTGCTAACTTGTTCCTCTATAATTCCTTACATTGACAACTTATGTTTTGTTTGTTTTTGTTGATCTGCGTTACTAGAGGCTTATCAACTGTAATAATTTTAAAGACACCCTTTGGTTTCATTGGTTATTTCTATTGTTTTCTGTTTACTAATCCATTTATTTTTGCATTGATTATATCCATCCTTGTACTTACTTTGAGTTTAACTTGCTCATCTTCTTATACTTAAAATTAAAGTTTAACCATCGATTACAAATATTTCTTCTTTTCTAATGTAAATATTAAGACTATGATTATCCCTTTATAGTCTGTTTTAGTTTTATTACAAAATGTTGATTTGTTATGCTTTTCATTATCATACAGTTTGTAATACTTTCTAATTTCTCTTCTGATTTATTTTTAAGTATATTATTAATGCTCAGATAATTAGGGATGTTCCAGGTATGTTTTTAAATTGATTAATAATTTAATTATGTTATGGCTAGAGAATATATTCTGTATTATTTCAATCCTCTTTAAATGTGCTAAGTCTTGTTTTATGGCATAACATATGGTCTGTCTTTGTGAACTTAAACAGAATGTGTATTCTTGTTTATAGTGTCCTGTTAATGTTGATTAGGTCCAATGGCTGATTGTGTTTTTAAGTCTTCTACTGGTTGTCTAATCGTTTTATCAATTGCACAGTGAGGAGTGTTGGCATCTCTAACTATAACTGTAGATTTATCTATTTTTATCTTCATTTCTGTCCATTTTTACTTGATTAATTTAATATATACTATATACATAGCATATCTCAGAAGAGTACAAATCTCTTAAGAATCAACCTTATTATCTCTCTATATCATGAAATATCTCTATTGTTAGTAATACTCCATATCCTGATGTCTAATTTGCTACTTGTTCCTAGAACTACTTCATTTTTTCTCACAATTAGTGTTTGCATGGTATATTTGAGAAAGAGCAAAGGAGCTCCTGACAACAAGGAACAAGCTGGATACAGAGAGGTGGGCACTGGTGTTCCTAAGAATTGCCCTGGCCGTCATAGGTGGGCTGTGCTGTTCTCTTTATCGAATGTAAAAAGTCTCAGAGACTACCAGCATCAGACAAATTACTCTGGACCACAATGGAACAAGACGCAAGCAAGACTTCTCATTAATTATATATAAGCACAAAGGTAAACAAGGTCATTAATCAAACCATAAAAATTATCAAACACCCTTCTCCTAGCTAATAAGAGTGAAAACCGCTTTCTTGCCAGTATAACTTTAGCCTTATGCTGTTTTTTCCCCTCTAGATAAGAGCCATTAATAGACTTAGTCATAAAAGTATCCCAATTTATTAACATCACTCAAACAAATGCAAATTCTACTTCATTGGATCTGTCTCAAATTCATCTAATACAAGCCAAAATTCTACAATAAACCCCTTGAACACCCCCTTACTGAGATGTCCCTGGATCCTCCATGCTGTATTGTGTTGTTTCTTTCAGTAAGTCAATAAAAGAATTTTATTTATTGAAAGATATGTTTTTTATGACATTAAATTGATGAGAATTAACAATATATTTCTATGCTTTTACTTTTAATCTATGTCCTTATATTTAGTATCTGTCTATTGCAAACAATACATAATCGAGTCTTTTCTTTTTATGCATTCTGATGATTTTTACTTTTCAATTGAAAAGTTTACATTTAATATAAATAATAATGTGTATGAATTTAAGTATATCATAATGATAATAGTTTTCTGTTTGTCCCAACACTTTGTTGTCCCTTTTTCTATTCCTGTATATTTGTATTAATTGAATATATTTTAGTACTCTATTTTATTGCCTGTATTTGTTTATTAGCTAATTCTATTTATTTTATCCATTTTCTAAACTTGCTTTAGAATTTTCAGTATGTAGCTTTAAATAACCACTATCACCCTCAAAATACTTTTATACAATTTACCTACAATATAGAATTGCCTTAGAGTAGTATATTTCTGTTTCCCCTCTTTGTATTCTGTGTTCTATTATTTTCATGCATTTTTCTTCTATATATATTATAAAACTCATTTTTTACACTAAAAATCAATTTGAGTTGAGATAAGTAGAAAAAAATGTTATATTTGAATACATTTATCATTTTTAAAAAATTCTTTTTTGTCGACTTTTTTTTAGTTTGGGGAGTACATGTGCAGCTTTCTTACATAGCTAAACTATGTGTCACTGATTTTTGGTGTACAAATGATCATGTCACCCGGGTATTGACCATAGTATCCAATAGGTGGTTTTTCAACCCTCATTTCCCCTCCCATCCACCCCTCACTAGTAGTCTCCAGTGTCTATCGTTCCCATCTTTATGTTCATGTGTACTCAATATTTAGCTCTTATGTATAAGAGAAAACACAAGGTATTTGGTTTTCTGTTCTTGTGTAAATTTGCTTATAATAATGGCCTCCAGCTACATCCATGTTGCTAGAAAGGACATAATTTGTTCTTTTTTATGGCTGCATAGTATTCCAAGGTGTACATGTACCAAATTTTATTTATCTAGTCCACCTCTGATGGGCATCTAAGTTGATTATATGTCTTTGCTATTGTGAATAGTGTTGCAATAAACATACAAGTGCATGTGTTTTTTTTGAAAAAAATTTTCTGTGATCTGGGTTTACTTCTGTTATCTTGCAGAGCTTCCTTAGGTATTTCTTCTACTTTAGATCTGTTTGCAATAATTTATTTCAGTTTTGTGTGAAAAAAGTATTTACTTTTGCCTTTATGTTTGAAGGCATTTTTTCCTGGATGAAAATTCTAAATTGAACTTTCTTCCCCCAGCACTATATTAACTCATTTCATTGTCTCCTAGTTTGCATTGTTTCTGATAATCAGATAAATGATCAATGCTTCATATTATTGTTCCTGGTTTATAATGTGTCTTTTCCTACTTTGGCTGCTTTTAACATTTTCTCATTACCATTTTTTTAGTTAAAAATAAACTTTTTATTATAGAAACATTTGAATATATTCAAAAAATAAAGACATCAGTATAATGAACTCCCACTTACCTATTACCCAGTAGTAATAATTACTGCTATTATATATATATTTATTTAAAAATTCCATATATCAGGGTCATCACAGTATGTAGCTCTAATTTGTAAGAGCATATTTTCAAAACATAACCTCCATGTCATTATTACAGATAAATAACTAATAGTAATTTTTTAATATCACTTAACACTTAGTCCACATTCCATTTTCCCAATGTTATTAGTCAGGGTTCTCTAAAGGGACATAACTAATAGTATATATTAATATGCATATATGAATGGCAGTTTATGGGGAGAACTGACTCACCAAATCACAAGCAGTCCCACAATAGGCCGTCTGCAAGCTGAGGAGAAAGCAAACCAGTCTGAGAATCAAAACCTCAAAAGCCAGGGAGCTGAAAGTGGATCCTTTAGTCTGTGGATGACCACCCAAGAGCCCTTGGAAAATCAATGGTGTAAGTCCAAGAGTCCAAAAGCTGAAGAACTTAGAGTCTGATGTTTGAGGGCAGGACGCATCCAGCATGGGAGAAAGATGAAGGCCAGAAGACTCAGCAAGTTAGCTCCTTTCACCTTCTTCTGCTTTTTTCTAGCCAGTAATAGCAGCTGATTAGATGGTGACCACCCAGATTGAGGGTGGGTCTGCCTCTCCCAATCCATTGACTCAAATGTTAATCTCCTTTGGCAATACCCTCACAGACACACCCAAAAACGATACTTTGCCTCCTTCAATCCAGTCAAGTTGACACTCAATGTTAACCATCACACCAATTGTCTCAAGAATTTTATATATATATAGTTGGGTTGTTCACCTCAGGACTCAAACAAGGTCCTTATATTGCATCTCATTATTTTGTCTCTTAAATTGGTTTTATGCTATAACAGTCTTTTTTGCCTTTATAATTTTATTGTTTTTTGTTTGTTCATTTGTTTGTTTGAGATGGAGTGTCACTCTGTCACCCAGGCTGAAGTGCAGTGCCGCAATCTCGGCTCACTGTAAGTTCCACTTCCCGGGTTCACGCCATTCTCCTGCCTCAGCCTCCCAAGTGGCTGGGACTACAGGTGCCCGCCACCACGCCCGGCTAATTTCTTGTATTTTTTGTAGAGATGGGCTTTCACCGAGTTAGCCAGGATGGTCTTGCTCTCCTGACCTCATGATCCGCCCAGCTCGGCCTCCCAAAGTGCTGGGATTACAGGCATGACCCACCACACCTGGCCCACCTTTATAATTTTAAAATGTCATTGATTTCTTGGGCCATTTGTTACATAGAGTGTCCCAAATTCTTGATTTGGCTGATCACGTTCTTAAAGCAATTATCGGTTTACCACACTTTTGGTAAACTGGTATTACATCAAGGGGATTAATTAGATTTAGGTTAATTCACCCCCCACACACCTGATTTTTAGAAAGAGTACTTTATAGGCAGTACTTTTCAACATGCTTACTTGGTAAACTCTCCCTCATCTTCGCATTCTCTTCCACCTACCAATATTCTTCCTCTCAATCCACAGCAGAACATCTCCAGAAAGTTATCTTTGCTTTCTTAATTTCTTCTCCTTTCACTCATTTTTCAACCCATTCAGAACTGGCTTCTGTCCCTGTTATTCTCGGAAACAACAAAGACCTCCATACTTCCAAATCAAACAGATATTTATTTTTTCGATTCCTATATTTTTCCAATGAAAACATTTGATAGCTTAAAATGGGAATTTATTTTTATCTCTCGTGGTTCTGTGGAATGACTGGATTCAGCTGCACAGTTCTCATTTGGGGTCTTTCTATGGGTTGGATTCATCTGAAGGCTTGACATCCAAAATGGCTTCTTCCTTCACATGGCTGATATCCAGGTTGGATTACTGGAACAACTGGGGACTGGCCAGGCATACCTCCCTCTCTCTCTCTCTCTCTCTCTCTCTCTCTCTGCTCCCCAACTTCTTCCATATTGCATCTTCCATATCAAATCTTCACACTGTTAGTTTGGGCACCTTCACAGCATGCTAGTTTATGAGTAAACAGACATCTTGCACTATGGCTAGCTCTTGAAATTCTCCCTCTGAGAAAGAATTCAAGAGACAAAGATGGATGTTTCAAGGATTTGTATGACATCAAAAGTCACATAGTGTCCCCTCTGCTTCAGTCTACTGGTAAAACAAGTCCAGCCCCATTCAGTGTGGAAGACACTACACAAAGCTGTGAATTTCAGAAAGCATAGTTCATTGGAGGCTACCTATCACACTATATCTTTAGATATTTGACAATTATCAGCACCTCAGCAAACTATACATTATTTGAAACACTCTGTCCCCTTGCTCCCATAACAAGCCAGTTTTCTTTTTACTTAATATTTTACACTGACATAATATTTGTACATATTTATGGGATACATAGTGAAGTTGCATTATCGACAATGTACAGTGATCAGATCAAGATAATTAGCACATTTATCATCTCAAACATTTACATTGATTTGTGTTGGAAAAATTAAATGTCTTCCTTCTAACTATTTGAAGCTAAAATATATATTGCTAACTATAGCCATCCTGTAGTGCTATAGAATACTGCCTGTAAGTCATATGGTAATTACATATCATATTGTTTATGATACGTCTTAGTGGCAGTGGTGATAGTGTAGAGTGTATGTATGTGTGTGTATCCTATTTGGTTAGTTTTATGGAGCTTCTTAAATAGGTGGATAAAGGTTTTTCACATAATCTGAACATTTGTCAACCCTACTTTTTAAATATTTCCACAAATTCTCTTCTGTAATACCAATAGCAATTATGTTAGATTGTTTGTGCCTTAGGCTAATGAACTCTTTTCATTTTATTTTCCATTCTTGTTGTCTCCATGATTCATTTTAAATAGTTTCTGTTGCTCTGTGATCGATCTCAATTGTCTCTTCTTCCACAGTGTTTAATCTACTATAAAGCCATCAAACCAATTTTTTAAATTCCTTTATTTTAGAAACAGGGGTCATACATGCAGATTTGTCACATGGGTATATTGCGTCTAAGTAGTTGTCATACTACTCAATAGGTAGTTTTTCAACTCGCATCCCTCTCCCTACCTAGTAGTCCACAGTACATGTTATTCGCAAGTGTATGTCCATGTTTGCTCAATGTTAACTCCTACTTACATGTGAGAATACGCAGTATTTGGTTTTCTATTCCTGTGTTAATTGAAAAGCAATTATTATTTCTACAATTTCTATTTGGTCATTTCATATAATTCTCACATCCCTACTGATATTATTTTTAAAAAATCTTTCATTATGTTCATAGTACTTTTTTCTTATATTCTTGACTATAATAGTTATGTTAAAGTACTTTTTCTGCTGATCCCATTGTTTTGTCATTTTTCAATCTGTTTCTGTTGACTCATTTTGTTCCTATATATTGGTAATATTTTTTGGCCTTCTTCACATTTGAAGAAATGTTTATAAATTTTGTGTAGTTAAATCTTGGGAATCATAGAATGTGCAATGGTAAGTAGTTGTGGTGTGGTAAGAAGTCTTCATTATGGAAGCTAAAATAAGGAAACTTGTTGAGGCTAGATTATGAATCCTTCAAAGGTTGTTTTTTTTTTTTTATTGTTGGGAGTAAAAACTCTGTGACTTTCCATCAGTTATTATTATTATTAGTAGTAGTAGTAGTAGTAGTATTTTTGAGACAGAGTCTCACTCTGTCACCCAGGCTGGAGTGCAGTGGCGTGATCTCGGCTCACTGCAAGCTCCACCTCCCGGGTTCAAGTGATTCTCCTGCCTCACCCACCCAAGTAGCTGGGAGCCTGCCACCATGTCCGGCTAATTTTTCGTATTTTTTAGTAGAGACGGAGTTTCACAGTGTTAGCCAGGATGGTCTCCATCTCCTGACCTTGTGATCCGCCCGCCTCGGTCTCCCAAAGTGCTGGGATTACAGGCATAAGCCATTGTGCCCGGCCCCCATCAATTATTCTTTTAGCTAAAGTCAAAGATTTGTGACCGAGTCTGGAGAAAAATCTGGTTTTTGTTACAGGTTCATGAATGGAATATGAACCTAATCAACTTTCATGGTGGTATTATTTCAATAGTCATACATAGCAATATTTAACATACATGCACAGTCCCTAGAAAGAGGGCAAGACTCTACCCCTATGAATACAAAAAAAAAAAAAAAAATGCTTAAAGACCTTTTATATTTATTTTATCACTTTGCCTCAAAACTATTTCCCATGGGCCTGAATTATTTAGAGTAAACTGATTACTTGGAAATATGACATGGTTATCCATCCAAATTTAATCACTTTCATTACTTCAGATAAATTCCACTTTCCTCTTTCACCAGAAAGGCTCTTTGATGTCAAGATGAGCTAAACCAAAGTCAAGGCTAGGTCTTTGTATTTGAGTGTTAGCTCCCCCTTCTCCTGGATGACTAAACTCACATCTAATTTTAATACTCCAAAGTTTCAAATTCCTCATTTTCCCTAGCAACATAATTTGTGTCTAATTTATGCCATAATATTCTTATCAAAGTACTTTCAAAGGTATAAAAATATAATGCAATATAATGGAGTAACTCATAAAAAAAAGTAAATTTTAAATAGATAAAAATTAAATTAAGGCTTCTCTTAACAAGCTAAACCTTATAATAAGTGTTATGTGAGGACAAAAATGAAGAGGAAACTAAAGTCACGGCAGTATTTATGTGAGTGTTTTGTAGCTATATTTATGAGATATCAGTGGTACTCAGAGCAGATTTTTAGACCCAAATAGGATTTAACACCACCTAAATGATGCAGTAAAGCATTGCTCTTGTAAAACTAGAGCATGGAAATAATATATTATTTTCTATCTTCTGTAGAACTTGAAGAAATGTCAGAGCAAGGACATTAAATGTAGCCTTTGGTAAAAGCTAAAGCATTACTAAGTCCCCTCATTAAAACATAAAAATCCAAGCTCTCTTTTCAAGCCAGATGAAAATAAAAACTTGCTAATGTATTTTAGAGGGTTCAGAGTGATCAAAATGCATAAAAGAAACTTTTAAAACAGTTATTAAAAAGAATAAAGATTTTCATAGATGTTTCAAAAGAAGAGAAAACTTGAAAAAAATCCATTAAGTAACACAAAAGATTTGGTTGTGGTCTGTATTATACTAACACCTCAAAACAATTTTCAAAAGGCATTTATCTATATGATATATATTCTTAATACTATAAATTAATATTTTTGAGTTTTACCTTAGCAAATATAGAATAGCCTTAATATAAGAATTTCAAAATTTGAAACAAATGCCTACCTTTCAATAGCAACAGAAGTTGTCCGGTTCATTGCTGCCTCCAAAGGGAATTAATTAGTAAACTTCCTCCATCACTGTTAGTTTGAAGTCAAGGGAAAGTAGACTTAGACCAGAGTATAGACCTGAAAAAAAGAGAGTATTGGAGGCATGAAAGAAACATGGAAGAAATAAAGAATAATCTTCATTGAAACAAACCTCTCTTGTAATTTAAAAGGGATACTAGTAAGTTAAAAACAGCGTCATTTATTTTAGATGTTCTTTAGTATGGATCAAAGTATGCAAAAGAAGGATTCAACTTTGAAGTTAAGTTTTCTGCTTGAATTCACATACTCATAATGTTTTTCACTTTCAATGTTGCCTTAATAAATTTACCATTTATATATTAAGTAATACTATGCAAGCACTCTGCTAATTGCTGCAAGCGTGTAACAATAGATAAATGTAAATTTTCTCTAAGAATTCACAGTCCAGTAAGAGGAATGGGGATGAGAGATCCAATGACCACTGCAAATAGTTTCTGAAGTTATATACTGTACGTTGATGCCACATCGACAGGGATACTGTACTCCTCATAGGTACCATAAGTTTGTATATATATTAAAACAATTTTGGACAGATGACAACAAGTTATTCTCATGATTGTAGTGGGTTTGTTTACTTTTTTCTTCTTTTTAAATATAGGCATTTGAAGGGCAGCAATTAGCAAGGATATAGAACCACTAGCAGACAACTTTCTTTTTTTTTTCAGACAACTTTCTTAATATAGTCAAAGAGGGTTTTTGATGATTAATTAAATATGGCCCTAATTGAGTCTGACCTTATCTTTTCATGCTCACAAACTTGATTCAGTAAACAAAATCTCAAGTATTCCTTTAAGGGTCAACTAAAAAAGATACCAACATTGATCATTAAAAGCAGTATGGAAGTGCATAGATTTATATGGGCAACAGAAGTAACATGTGAATCAGAATATTTGTATTTATAGAACCAGCACATTCCCTTCCTGCATCACATTGACAAGTCACAATTAGCAGATGGTTTGATGAGAATTAGAATAAGGGTGGTAACATAGATGAGTAACATAGTTATTAGTAACAGGGCTAAGGTAGCCTAATGTGCATGCATATATATATATATGTGTGTGTGTGTGTGTATGTGTGTGTGCATATATATATATATATAAATAATATATATTTGCAATTGGAATACTCTTGACATTGAGCCCATAATACTCAAAGATTATGACAAATGCCTAAATCCACCTTTACAATTAGTGAGGTATCATTAAAGGAGCTGTAACATCTGACGTCTACTAAATTATCTCCCTTTCATATTATATATGTGTATATTAAATATATATATTTGGACTTAAAATATATACATGTATATTGGGATTGAAATATAGAGGGTTAAAATGTATATATTTAGACAGTCATTATCACTGTTAGCCTCTCTGGCTCCTCTCTTTCTTGGTTTCCATTTGTCAGCTCTTCTGGCTGACACATATTGCATTTATATGTGTGAATACTTTTCCACTGGCCTCTGGTCAAACTGCTGGTTTTGGCACACATAAGATATGTGGCTGACATTTAGGTCATTTCATATTGACTTTTAAATTTGTGTCAGAGAACATATGGTCATCAAATTGGGGTGAGAGAAAGTTTATACGAAACTGAAGAATAATCCCAATACATATCCCCTTTATTATTTTTTATTGAAGTGAAATATTATTATGGCTACTAGCAGCCTTATTCCTTCTCATAGCAGTTACGACACTTTGAGTTTCTAGTTTATTTTAAATGGGGATTATATAGCAAGAACAATAATGAAATTTTATGGAATAAGTTGTTTCACCACATATGGAAGTCAAGCAATATTTACTAACACAAGGCATAAGAAAGAAAAGCAAAAAATGTTTTAATAAAGATTTTGTAAGTCCAGAATATTATATTATATTCCTAGTAGCCCATCTGGCCAATATATAACAAAAGTAGATGGAGAAAGGTTGCTAATGCTGTCATGTCTGAAAATGTTCCTCCTTTAAGATTCCTTGACTTACATTATCACCAATACTGAAATATTGGTCTTTAAAGATCTCACATTAATTGAATATTATATGTCAAAATAGACTGATGGCTATAACAAGGATGAGGAAAAATAAGAGTGGTGTCCCAAAGTATTTAGTTAGGCAAAAGAAATAATTACCAAAAAAAAAATAGAAATACAAAATCAATTAAAAAATTTAAAACCATACTTTCTTGAGGTGATAATTGGATCAATGGGACATTTGGCACACTTAATTAAACCCTTTTTTCCCATATAAGGTTATTTCCATTATTATTTTATTAAGTCCCTATATAATTACTTATATTAATTATTAGAGGAACAAACAGCAACAGCCACATTGTGACATGAAATGCAAAATGTGCATGCTATATTAAAATAGATCGTAAGTTTTCAAAGAAATGTTATACTTATAGTTGTTTGCTTTGACGGAAACATCTGAGACCTCAAAGGGTGTGTATTTTTATTCCAATGGGTATTCCTTAGTAGAAAAAATTCAGAAGCAAGTCTAGATAGCTTCTAAGGTCATATCTAGCTACAAACTTTAGGTTTTTTTTGATAAAAATATCTGGTTTCAAGTGACAGAAATGCAAGTAATACCTGTTTGAAAGAGAAAAAGCTCAGGAAAAATACAGAGGAATATTAGTTTGGGCTGCTGCTGGACATGGAAGCTAGGCAGGGGACTCACTGTCATTTCTTCCCTTTGTTCTCAGGCTGCCTCTGTGTTAGCCTCTAGCAGTTCCAATTCTGTATCAGCCTTACTCCTACCTTCTATTTTCCAACCATTCCAACGGAATTCACAGAATTAGGTGTTTTTTTGTTTTTTTTTTTTTCTCTTGGCTTAGGTTTCATATCCATCCTTGAATGTATTACAGTGGCCAGGGGAAAGAACCACATAATTTGCTGAGGTGTGGGTTATGTGCCTATGTCTAGGCTGAGAGTGGCAATAAGTATGTACCTCTACAAAGGAAAATTCAGGTTCTATATCCATCCTTCCCCTGGCTATTAGTTGATCCTACAGGGAAGATTTATGAATGAATGATCAATCTGCTTCCCTGCTCTTCAGTATTCTTATTTCTATCATATTTTAGGTTAGAGTTCATTTTCTTTCAACAATGATGGTCACGCAGATTAAATACTGCCATTTCTGCTTCTCCAATGTACCATTATCTGGTGGACAAGAATTCTCCCGATGGGAAAAGAACTATATGTACATGATAAGATATTTCTGTCACTACCAGTGGCCTTCCAGAGTAACTCATCTTAGCACAAATACTCCTTTCAAAGCTTTACAATATGGAACTGGTGCTTCAAACCTGGTACCCTCATGAATATTGATCTTAGAGTATGTATTCGGAAAATCAAGAAAATAAGGCCGTAGTGCAGTCTTGTCCAGTGGAAATTTTTGTGATAATGAAAATTGTGTCTAATCTGTCCTGTCCCATATAGTAGCTACTGGTCATATGTGGCTATTAAGCACTTGAAATATAGCTAGTGTGATTGAGGAACTAAATTTTTTATTTAATTTCATTTTAATTAATTTAAATTTAAATAGCCCCATGTGGCTGATGGTTACATATTGAACAACACAACTCCAGTCAATAAGGAACATGAGGACATGTCCCTACTGCTCACTGTTACACTCCCATGTGGTGCCATTTCTGGAGCATAGCAGCACCTAATATTTGTTATTACTGTATACTGTTGTATACAAATATCTTTTGTTCACATCTAGGTTAGATGTGGGTTATCTTTGAAAAGATATTTGTATAAAGTATATAATATATGTGTAAATAAATGTACAAATGTACAATACAGGTTAGATATACAAACATAAACACCCTATAAAAATACAGGGTGTTTCTTAGATGCCCAGAATGTTGTGATAGACAATAAAATAAATCAGTCTATTATAATCTATGAGTTGAGTACTCTCAATTTAACAAAATATTCCCCTCATAGAATACAATATGTACACCACCACCACCTTTAATAAGATCAATATTGATCCTTCAAATTTGACAATGAAGAAAGAATACTTATGTAGAGGCAGATGTTTACACTTGTAGCTCCAGTTCTTTTCCTCTGATAGACTATTTCTGACTCACAATTATCACATACTTTATCTGCTAATGCATTAGCAAGGTGATAAACATGCTGAATTTTCCATTATTTTTCACTCTAATGACCTCTCACAATTGAAATTTAACACCAGAGTAGTTTGGGGAGATGGCTTTTTCCTCTTTATTACACTGTCCTCTAATTGAATGGAGGATTGTTCTTTGATTACCCACTCTTAGAAAGGACTGAGGCATTGAAACAAGAGTATGTAAACCTTGGAGAATCAAAACCAAAATAAAGGAAGCAAACAAACAAACAAACCAAATCTGCTACCAAGAGGTGCCGATGATTAGATAATTGGTTTCACAAAGTGAGGTAGTTTGAACAGGGACTAAGAAAAAAAAATGAATTGGAGAGTGCTTGGGTTTACATATCATTTGAATGTTCAAATGGGACTTAAGTATGAGACTTTTAGTAATTTCTTAACCTCTCTATGCCTCAGTTTCTCCATCTGTAAACTGGGACTAATAAGTGTCCACCACATAGTAGTGCAAGAATTAAATTTACTGCATAGGATTAATTTAGAATAGTACCTGGTGGTAGTATTTAATAAAGAGTAACTGTTATAATTATTATTGTTTTCAACATGATCAGAATATGGTCTCTATAGAGATATTTCTCTGGCTAGTTTCTGGCATTTCTCCTTGGAATGGAAATTATCTGCTATTTCTAACCCCAGATTATATCCAAGCACAACTGGATCCCTCTGAAGTCCAGAGTACAGACGATGAGGTCTGTTTCCCAAATTCCAGAATTCCTGTCTGTTCATCCCTCCTAAGATTAACATTGATAATAATAGCAGCCTTTTAAGAGTGATTATTTTCCGCTTTCTAAGATGCAGCATTACCCCATGACTTCCATTAAACAACCATATGAGAATATTCAAGTAACCTTCCAAAATTATAAACACAAAATCTATCTCCAAATATTTTTTACAAGGGTTGCAAAGTTTACAAAGCAGCTACATATTCAATGCTCCTTTGACTTGATCTTTACAACAGCATATGTATCAGCATATATGTTTCACAAATAATACTGAAAATCAGAAGGCCAAGAGATAGAGAAAGACTTGGCGTCACTATTATGAAACATATTAAACGAGGTCTTCTGTTCTTGAGCCCAGGTCTTACACATCCAAATGCAGAGGTGTTTTTTGCTTTTTTTTTTTTTTGCTTTTTTTTTCTTTCTAAACTTTAGACTTTCTCATCATAAGATGTAAGTGCTCACAGTTACTTTGTGGGGAAAACAAGAAATGAGTGGGGTGGCGCTATAATTTACCTGGATACAAGGTCACTCACAAAATATGAAACACTGTCTATATTGCTATGAGTTGTTTTGCAGAACCTTAAAAATTCAGACAAAACTCTATAAACTTTTCAGGAATAAAAACATCAAGGTGCTTACTGTTCTATTGGGAAACATACAGTTTTAACTTCAGTCTACTTTAAATGAAAATAGTGAAAAGAAATAAAAAATATCATTAATTCCATTTTTTCCCTCTAATGTCTTGTTTATGTTACATAGCTAGTGCCCAAAAACGTAAGTTGTTCCTATTGGAACTCAGATGTTTGTATGCTTATTTCCATATCAACTATTGCTTTCTCATTGGGAATAATTAATTTTCACCACTTCACTTTTATACTTATAATATTTTCTCACAGTTTCTTCTTCAATCTCAAATTCTTTAATTAGGGATTTTACTTAAAAGAGAATGATAAAAGGAATAAAGAGATTTGATGTCTAAGCAAAGTACCTAACTGAAAAATATTCAAGTGAATTATGTGTTTGTTATCTTAAAATAAAACTTCAGAGTAAATGATGGAAGATTTTTGGGCTCCTAACTTTCAAATATAAAAGCAAAAACAACAGAAAAAAGAAATGGTGAAAAGCCATGTAGATGCATAGTTATTTATAATTGCACGTGTTATTGCCTACTGGATTCTTTCTAGCTTTTCATTTATTTTCTTTCTGGCTTTTGTTGGAGGGTAGAGGGAGACTATCAGTCCTTAAGAGTGGGACATTATGAATAATTTCAGTACATCGCTTAAATGTATTACATAAAAAGCTCTTCTTAATCAAAGGATATGATTTTGTGATACAATTTCTGACCCACAGTACAGACCTGGCTCTTAATGCTTAAAGATATCTGGTTACCATGACTATAATTACCATAATTTTACACCTATTAATTTTTTCTGTAGAATTAATTTCCATAACTTATGACTTGAAACAAAAACATCAGCCTTGTTCCATAGTTTCCAAGAGCAGAATTATTATAAACTTCATAAATGCCAAACGTTATTATTATTTTTTTCTTTTTTGCTCTCTCCAAATCCTCCAAACTGGCTTCCTCTTGTTAAAATTCAAACAGCTGTGAAATGGCCAGGTGATTTCAAGATGAAAGTAAATGTGAAGTGACCTTCATCCATGCTGAACAAATAGAATATTATAAACATACTTTCCAGTTGAAGTTACACAAAGCAAATTAAGAAATACCTAGGGCTATAATTTACTACAAAAATGTTTTTAAAATTTCTGACAGTTTCATTTAACTGACTAATTAAATTTGCTTGTAGGCATCTTAGAGATGGAGCCTAATAACTGCACTATCAGTTGGGAAGAAAATGAAAATTACTTTTTTTGTGAGAAATATGTTTGTAATGGCCCAGGTCTCCTACTAAATATTTGACAAATATCTGTAAGTCGTTATGACTAGTTGTATTAAATGATAATGCCAATTCTATTAAAAGGTGATTAAAAGAAAATCTCACAAGTAATAGCTTGGCACTGTAAATGTGCTGTTTCTAAAGAGTCTGCCAAAGGGAGAATGTAGAATTTCCGTAACATGAACAATATGCATAATTGCATATTTTATTTACTTATTTCATAGAAATCAATATATGAGGATGACCTATTTTTCAATTCTTCATTTTTGATTGTATGCTGCTGCTTCCCATGAATGACCAAGAGCAAATCACATCCCCAGGAGTCTGCATTTTCTAGATGCCAAACAGAGACTGTTGGGAGGACTTAGAAGTCAGTTTTCTAGTACAAGGTCTCATGTTGAGAAGGCTAATGGATCTTTGGATTTTTGGATTTGTCTCTGATGAAGCCAAAAATAGCAATTCTTTTCTGAGACATATTGTAAGGCTGCAAGGAAAAACATTCAAATAAAGTTTTGCAAACAGTGTCTTCAGGTGAATGTTACAATAAAATATCCCACAATCTTCTGTAATTATACCCGAGAAATGTGGATAATGGTCAAAACACTGATTTTCTCTTCTTATTCTCTTTAGAAACAATCCAGAATCTTGGCATGCAAAATATAAAACACCTGACAGTGTTTAATAATTATCTCCTTTCATTATGTGTAATTGTGTTATTCATTTCATGAAAATGACATTTAAAAGAAAAATGTGAAAGCTATAATTATATAATTATTTTGCCAAGTACCAATGCTCATATGTTACGTAAAAACCAGACTAGCTCAGAGTTTAAAATTTCAGTGAATATATGCAAAATTATCCACATTGATTTTAGTTCCTGTTACCTCCCATTAACCTGTAATCTCTTTGAAGCCATGAAGTGGTATTTGCTCATCATGGAATGCCCTTGAGCCCCTAGTATAGGATCTGACACATAGTAGTCTTTCAATACGCATTTGGTGACTTGAGTTGATGGAAATGATTAAAATGAAATGAAATTAACAGGGTATGAAAATCAGCGAAGAGGCAATTTGAGAAGTTAAATCCTCTGTGGTCTTTACTATTCTAATAATTTTGGTTTTCTCCATGATTAAAAAGAAATCAGTGCTCAAATCTGTAGCAAATATGAGAATATATTTCTCCTATAGCAAAATTTACACTGTTATTGGTGTTAATAACCAAAGAAAACTGGGAGATTCTACACTTCTGATTTATTTTGCTGCACAGGAAATTTAAATTGATATGATACTTAGCCAGTCCTACCATCCCAACTTTATTTTTTACAAGCAGCTAGGAATAAAACCTTGACTTCAGACTGTAGTGTAACTGTAGTCTACATGAGACAGGCAGGCAGGCAAGCCCTGAAATTAGGGCTCAGCCCAGGACGGTGCTCAGGACAAAATTCAAGAGCAAGCCGGTGCTGTTAGATTAGACAATAATCTTTAATTTAATGGGATTTTCTCCTTACAGAGAAGGGTTACTTGCTAGGCAATGCACACAGAAGCAGAAGTTGTGGGCTGTGGGCTAGCTGTATTTATACTCATCTTTAATGCAAATTAAGAGGCAGGTTTTGCAGAAATCTCTAGAAAAGGGGCAGTAACTCCTAAGTCCTTACCATAGAAAGGGGCAGTAACCTCGGGTCATTGCCATGACATTTGTAAACTATCACAGAGCTGGTCAGACACCTCATTGCTTATTATGCTAATAAGCAATGAGGCAACTAAAAGGTTGTTTTCTATGTCATTTGCTGGTTCCAGCTGGATTTTTCATTTCATCCTGTCCAACTGGGAAATAAGTCCTGACGATCTCTTACTTCATACACTCCAAATTACACATTACATAGATATTTTAGATGGGTCACTTTTGCCATATTTCCATGGCTACTATCTACCAGCTAAAGACTACCAGAAACATATCTATAGTTACACAGAGTTGGGTTTATTTAGCTTACTGCAACAAGAGTATGTACCAGAGTAACCATGGGAAGTCTCAGTGAAGGGGAATTTGGAAGGTGTATCTTACAGAATTTGTGTTCATTCTGGGGGATTTTAAGGCAAGCTTAAGAATGTGGGTTTCAGTTTTGGATTGGATAATATCAGGAAGTGGAAACAGTTTCATCGTTGGTTGTCTTGATTTTTTTTAACCTAGGATATCTGAATTTAAGGTAAGGATATAGTTGTCAGGGGCCACGAAATGACAGTCACTAAAGTTAGCCAGAAGAAGGGGTAACTAGTTCTTTTGTTATATGCTTTATTTGCTTAGTGTCTCTGTCTCTGCCTCATTCCACTATGGTTAGAGAGTCACCTTTTGTGAGTTTTGTTTATACTTCACATTTTGTATATTAGTTTTAAACACAATAAACTGAGAGCTTCAACTGCCAATTTGTGAAGTTTTCTTTTACTCTCTTACCAGATTTTATATATAACCATTAACTTTTCTTAACTTTTAAATTATGGATTGATACTAGACAGGTGATGAAGAGTATGTCCTTTTGTGGCTGTTTTATCTAACACAAATCCACTCATTATGAAGGCAAGCTTGTTCTTTCAATGTCAGATATCCTCTCAGTCCTATTATTTAGGAAAACCCTATAAATAGAGAAAGTTATCTGGATACCCTCTTCCTATGGCATAAGCAATAGCAGAATTTCAGTAGTAAAATCTAGGATGAGAAATAGAAATCAGCTATTTATCTTGGGAAACTTTCTTTCAGGTGGAATTTTGTAAGGATTCGTCAGTCTCATCAGTCTAGAGTACAATCAACCTCGATAGTTACTCATTTCATGTTATACTCTATAATTACTCTTGGTATAAAAAACTTCTAATTTTAAATAAAAGTAGCCTGAGGTAGTTGTTCTTATTTTCTGAAACCCAGCCAGATCAGGAGAAAAGAAAAAGTGTGCATATCAAAGCTGAGTCATTGAAAACAAGAGTGTAGATTCAGCAGCCAATGCTGACTAGTGGTGAACCAGTATCAGGTTTAAATACCTGAAGATGTGTAAGTAAACCATGTACTTTTAACCAAAGCCTTCTGACTCACACCTGTTGTTCCTTAATCAGTGTGCCTATAAAAGAATAGCGATGGGGAATGTGCTGGGGAATAAGTGTGGATCTAATGTTACTGGAAGCATACATGACATTTTCATTATGGATATCAATGATTCCGGGTTAAAACATATACACACACTGGGCCAGGCGCGGTGGCTCATGCCTGTAATCCCAGCCCTTTGGGAGGCTGAGGCAGGCAGATCATGAGGTCAGGAGATCGAGAACATCCTGGCTAACATGGCGAAGCCCCGTCTCTACTAAAAATACAAAAAATTAGCCAGGTGTGGTGGCAGGTGCCTGTAGTCCCAGCTACTCAGGAGGCTGAGGCAGGAGAATGGTGTAAACCCAGGAGGCGGAGCTTGCAGTGAGCCGAGATCACACCACTGCACTCCAGCCTCGGCGACAGAGGGAGACTCTGTCTCAAACAAAAACAACAACAACAACAACAACAAAATCATACACACACTGGCCTTAATTTTAGGCATAGTAAAATTTTCCAAAATCAGTGGAACACTTCTATGATACCTAGTAGCAAACTATTTAGAACATTTTCTAGCTTAGAGAGTGGTATTGACTTGACATTTTGCTTTATATTTTTTGCCATTCCATTAAACTAGAATAAAAATAAGGGGTTAACAGTCTCTGATCCCTCTGATCTATGAGTCTATTTTACTAGCAGAAAAGTTCAAGAATGGTCCAAGGAAACTTAAAGTAGAAGCATCACATATCATGTTACTCCCAGATAATCAGTACTATAGCACAATAAATTGGAATGTTAAAGACCCAGATGAAGCAGACATTTAATTGTGAGGGCATCTTGCAAAGTAGTTTCCAGTCTTAGTCAAGTATCTTTATATGGCTCATTTCCCCTCTGAAGAGGAGTATGGGTCTACTATTTAAAAAGATATAAAGGCCTCAAACACGCACAACAGCAGCAAATAAAGGGGTAAATATTGACCACGTGCATGGAATTAACTTGAGAGAAAAATAGAGGCAGGAGAGTTTACTTAGCAGCAGGAGAATCTTGCTGCAATATCTGGTTTTATCAACATAAAATTTTTAAGGAAGCCTCGGCCTAAAAATTATGGGTAGCTCTATAAACCACGATTCATTTTTGTTGTGAGTTATAGAAGTTTAAACTAAAAGAAGAGAAAAGAGGGGGGGAAGGGAATGAAGGAATGAATTGATTCATGTTACTAGGATACTGGAGATGGACCTTTAAGCACAGTTGAGTCTAGTGTCCTAAGCAATATTCAATGTCAGATTCTTCCTATATATTAGTTTCTTTTTCTTTTTTTTCTGGTTCTGCTTCACTCTGTATTGGCTTTAGCTTCAGGTAGGTTCGTTACTCACAAAAATCCAGATCCTCCCCTGCAACCCAAGAGCTTCTTCCTTTTAATTCAGTAACAGAGTAGATACTCTTGGTGCCCTGTCAACATCCCCTTGGTGCTAGTTTTTCCCATCCATGCCAGTGGCTTCTCATAACAATAATCTGCAGTCTCCCTGCTTGGGGACTTTCTGCGGGTGCAAGAGAGAGGGCATGCTGAAAGTCTGGAGGAGTGAATGCCCCCTGGAACAGCCCTCAACTTTAAGGGTTGTTCTTCATCATCGTCCAGAAGTTCTCAATGAGGATGAACCCCAGCGCACTAACCTCCTTTCCTTGCCTGACTTCCCTGTTCCCCTGCCAATGTTCTTTTGGATCACCTCTCAAATTAACTACTTTCCCTCAAGTTTTTGTCACAAGGTCTGCTCCTGTAGGACTCCAATCTAACAAATGGAGTCCCAAAAGAAAGATTTTTTTTCTTCTGGATATTAGAAAAATATACTAAGTCTAGGGTACTCTGAGGACCAACTTCAAGTCACATGCATTCCTTTTTGCTAAGCAAAGAACCAATATACATATTTCTTACATAAAGTAATATTTGTATATTATAATACATGTAGAGCAGGCAAAATGTAGTTTTACAAGAGTTGGGATATCTCATGAATTAAAAACCATTGTATGAGGCAAAGAATAAGAAACATCTACTTCTGGCTTCCAATAGTTATCAGCCAAATTACTACTGAGCTACCCAAACCCATCACAATCGTTCAGAGTAGCATTCTAAGTCTGAATAATTGTAACTATCAATTGTAACCCATTTTAAGCTATTAGTTTTTGTGCCTGTGCCCTGATATTTAATTAAGTCCCCTTTGGAAATTACCTTAAAAAATAGAAAACAGTATATAATATAGGTTATAGACTATAGAAAATAAACTTTTCTGTTATTATTGATTATAAGACAAAAAATCTGCTAGACCCTGATGAAAATAAGAAACAATGGACAAAATACTGGTAAGTCGGGTATATGAATTCTGGTGAATTTGAGAATAAACTGTATTTAACAAAGTATTTTATACAGGCACAGCTCATTTTATTGCACTTCAATTCATTACACTTCATGGATATTGTGTTTTGTACAAATTGAAGGTTTTTAGCAACCTTGCATTGGACAAAACTATTGGTGCCGTTTTCTAATAACATACTCACCTCGTGTCTCTATCGAATTTTAGTAATTCTCTTAATATTTCAAACTTTTTTAACTTCTATAATAGTGGTTATGGTGATCTGTTTTCAGTGATCTTTAATATTACTATTGTAATTTGTTGGTGGAGGGTGCTCCATGAATTGTGTCCATGCCCATATAAGATGGCAAACTTAGTTGATAAGTGTTGTTCATCCTGACTGGTGAACCAGCTGGCCATTTCCCATCTCTCTCCTTGTCCTCAGCCCTTCTAGTCTCTGAGACACAACAATGTTAAAATTAGGCCAATTAATAACCCAACAATGACCTCTTAGTATTCAAGTGAAAAGAAGAGTCACATGTCTCTTCCTTTAACTCATAAACTCAAAATAATTAAGGTTAGTGAGGTAGGGATGAAGAAAGCTGAGATAAACTGAAAGCTAGGCCTCTTGTTTTTTGAGCCAGAAAACAAGTTGTGAATATAAAGGAAAAGCTTCTGAAGAAAATTAAAAGTGCCACTCCAAGGAACACACAAGTGATAAGAAAGCAAAACAATATTATTGTCGATATGGAGAAAGTTTCAGTGGTGTGGATATATGATCAAACCAGCCACGACATTTCCTTAAGCTAAGGTCTAACCCAAAGTAAGGCCCTAACTGTCTTCAATTCTATGAAGGCTAAGAGATGAAGAAGCTGGAGAAAAATAAAATTTGAAGCTAGCAGAGGTTAGTTCATGAGGTTTGAGGAAAGAAGTTATTTCCATAACATAAAAGTACAAGGTGAAGCAGCAGGTGTTTACGGATAGGCTGCAGCAAGTTATTCCAAAGATCTAGCTGAGATTATTCATGAGGGTGGCTATACTACAGAAAAGATTTTCAATGTAGATAAAACGGCTTTCTGTTAGAAGAAGATGCCATCTAAGACTTTCACAGTTAGAGAAAAGTTAATGCCTGGCTTCAAAGTTTCAAGGAATAGATTGACTCTCTGTTAGGGGGTAATGAATTGGTGATTTTAAGTTGAAGTCAATGTAATTCAACATTCTGAAAATTCTAAAGCCGTTAGAATTATGTTAAACCTACTCTGCCGTGTTCTATACCTGGAAGAACAGGACTTAAAGAACAGCACATATATTTACAGTTTGCTTTACTGAGTATTTTAAGCCCATTGTTGAGACTTACTGCATTGAGAAAGATATGCCTTTTGAAATATTACTGCTCATTGACAATGTACCTAGTCACCAGATAGCTCTGATGGAGATGTACAAGGAGATTAATGTTTTTTTCTTGTTTGCTAACAAGCACTCATTCTGTATGGATTAAGAAGTAATTTTGACATTCAAGTCTTATTATTTAAGAAAGACATTTCATAAGGCTATAGTTGCCATAGATAAAAATTCCACTGATGGACCTGGGCAAAGTAAATTGAAAAACCATTTGGAAAGGATTCACCATTAAACGCCATTAAGAGCATTTGTGATTCATGGGAAGAGGTGAAAATATCAACTTTAATAGGAGTTTGAAGACATTCCAACCCTATTGATGACTTTGAGACATTCAAAACTTCAGTGGAGGAAGAAACTGCAGGTTACAGTGGTGGAAATAACAAACAAAATAGAATTAGAGGTGGAGCCTGAAGATGTGACGGAGTTGCTGCAATCTCATAATAAAACTTGGACAGAAGAGAAGTTACTTCTTACGGATGAACAAAGAAGGTTGTTTCTTGGACGGAATCTACTCCTGGTGAAGATGCTGTGAACATTGTTGAAATTATTATATAAACTTAGTTGATAAAGCAGTGGCAGAGTTTGAGAGGATAGACTCCAATTTTAAAAGAGGTTCCACTACAGAAAAAATGCCATCAAACAGCTTGGCATAGTAAAAATAAATATTTTCTGAAAGGAAGAGTCAATTGATGCAGGAAACTTCATTATTCTCTTATTTTAAGAAAATTTCACAGCCACCCAGGCTTCAGCAATCACCACCCTGATCAGTCAGCAGCTGTCAACATTGTGGACAGGACCTTCCATGAGCAAAAACGTGATGACTCTCTGCAATCTTAGGTAATCAATAGCATTTTTTTTTTTTGGCCATAATGTATTTTTAATTAAGATATGCACCTTGATATCTAGACAACGCTTTTCATACTTAATAGACTATAGTATAGTGTAAACATAACTTTTATATATATACTGCAAAATCAAAAATTGGTTTGAATCCCTTTATTGCTATATTTGCTTTATTGCAGTGGTCTGGAACTGAACCTGCAACATCTCCCACATATGCCTGTATCAGCTCCAGTGTAAAACACTGTAAATATCTATGCAAATTGTGGCCTTTAGTAAAAACATAGGAGGATGTTTTTCTTTTTATTTTCTTTTTTTTTTTAGTCAAATCTCCACTATAACCCTAAATTCTTTCAAAGAGGCCTTGTCTCTACTGAAAGACTTCTTAACCCTGGGGTAAGACCCATCCATAGGGTTTATTCTGGAGTCAGATGCAGGAGTGGTAAGGCACAATTATCACGATCTTTTCTATGTTGAAGAATTTACTTGCTGACTGGAGGGGAAAAAGAGTGAGGTAACTTTTCCTAAGTCATATATATATCAGAAAAAAATAAGCTACACAATATGAAAATCAAACCTAGGGACAGAAAATGTCCATAAGTGAGAAATTAGCATTATGATCCTAAGTAGAAAATTCATTATTAATCATATCAATTCATTTGCTAGGTACTGAAGCAGTGAGAAGTCATGGATCACTAGATATCATGGCAGGAGCTAAATAAATTCAAGTTCACCTCTCAAAGTGTGGAAACAATTTTGTTGCAGAGTTCATGGGAAGATACAAGCAAAGCAATTCATACTCAATTAGATAAAGAATTGAGTGTCCTAACACTAATTGTGCTAACTACAAAGGGTCTCTCCAACTCACCAAGGTAGACAGATGAAGTTCTGCATAATAACATGTGCATGTGCCTCACATCTACTATGACATGGCTTCACAGGTACAGACTGCTGAACAGGGTACATATTAAGCAGAGTTAAACAGGTATCATTACATTACTTATAATACAAACCAAACAGTATAAACAAAAACTCGTCAGCATTAGGAGGAAAAGTATATTTCATTTGGTTATCACAGAATAGGCAGCATCCCTCTGACTGAAGTTCAAAATAATTAAAAGGAGAAGTGCAAAATAATCTTAGGATAGTGAAAGAAAATGGAAATTATACAAAAGATAGCATATTGAATTTTTGTGTCCTTCTTTACCTTTTCTTGATTCATAGTAACATTTTCATGGCCCTACACATATTCTGCTGTTTCAATTTTGCAACATTTCATGTTTTACTGTCATTTAGGGATGAGAGAACCTGTTGACGTTCAGCTTGACGGGTTTTGGCAATGAAGACATCAAAATCTGGGAATGTTAGATACTTGAAAAAAGAATGACAGTGTTTTCTTACTGAATTAAAACAAAACAAAATAAAACAAACATTTTTAATACATGAATGATAAATGATTATTCTCCTACAGGCCTGCAGGAGGATTAGGTAAGATCCCAGGACAGATGTGATCAAAATGCCGTCTTGAGGAATGTCAAATGGTTTGTTGATTTTCCAAATGTGCACTTGGTAATTGCTTGAGTGGACATAAAGTCTACTGCAAAAGATGAGAGGAACAGGTCAAAGGATGAGAAAAAGAATGATAGAGAATGTCAGCAGTGTATAAAGTGCACTCACCTTCACTCCCCTAAAAAGCTGAGAAAAGCACAGCTATCATACCCTGTAAGGAGGATGGAAAGGTGCCCTGGAAAGAAAACACCCAGGGTGTGACATTGGGCAAGTAGTATTACTTGGCTGATTCTCATCTCTGAAATCAGAGAGTTGGATAAGGAAGTCTTTGAAGCTCCTTTCAACCCTAATATTCTTTTACAGTGTGACCTTCCATAAACAGAATTCCTATTTTTTATATGCTACAGGGAAATTAAAAGAAAATGAATATAGTTTGTAGAGCTATTCAGTCAAATGAATCATCTGCTCAAATTCATTTTGGAAAAATGTATGTAACATTTAGAAAGTCAACAAATCATCTGAAGACATAATAGTACCTTAGCTCTTCTTTAGGGTAGTTGTAAAGAGGAGCAAATGTGGATGTGATCAAACATGACATCACTCTGCTATGGAATGCCTCCTAACCTCCCCTCCAACAATGCTGAACTTCAGAGGCATCTAGAGAGGGAAAAGGCACTGTATTCCTGGTGTTAGAGGTGGTAGGAAAACTGAGACACATAATGCTAGGGTTTTGTTTAAGCTTTGGCATGGATTTGAAATGTGGTCTAAAGTAATTTAATAATCTCTTTGTTTTAATTATTTTTCACAAGCGAAATTTGCTTCATATCTACTCCTGTCTTTCACAGACATATGTTAAGGAAATTGTGAAGACAATCTGTGGAAGGCCTTGAGCTGCTCCAAAAAAGTGGTATACAAGCATAGTGCTGTTTTTAATCATCATTATAGTGCTATTTATTCTTACTGGGTGACTCCATTTGACTTATAAACTTGGCATTACAGCAGTAAAAACAAATGTACTTTTTCCTTGATAAAGCATTTCGTGTCTTCTTAGGAAGGTAAGATTGCCTATTGAGCATTTTAGAAGGTGCATTTTCATGTAATTTCTCAGTTATTTAAGCTGAAGGAGTTGTTTAAATTTGTTTTCTGATTTTCTTTATTTCTGATATTTGAACCTCATTTCAATTAAATCTTATTAATCAGCACCATGCATTATTCTTATCAGTAGGTTTCAAACAAAACAATAAAGAGGTAAAAGAAAAAATGATGGTCAGTAAAAGATTGTGTATCATATTCAAATGTCAACTGTTAATACATTGTCAGTTAATAAACATTAAAGATGCTAAGTTTATTATTCACAATTAAATCATGCTACTAAATTTTTCAATTCACAGAACATTTTGAGGAAAAAAAAACTATAAACATTTTATTTTATACCCAAAGGACTTGTTTGAAGCTTAAATTTTGTGGCTGTATATATGAAGTCAGTTGGCAATAACAAGAATAGTAGCTTCTAATTTGCCAGGAACTCTTTTAAAAGAGGACTTCCTATTATTATTTTTCCAGGCAGTTGTGTTAACTAACTTAATCTTTATAAAAATTATTGATTCAAGTGTTATTGTTATTTCATTTAAAATTTTAGAAAACTAAGTCACAGAAAAGTTGAGGTGTAACTAGTTTGAGCCTAACAGCTAATTAAGGTACAATTGGGATTTGAATGCCAGCAGTCTGGTTCCAGAGTCCACACAGTGATCATAATTTTATAAAGGTTCCTATCCTAAGGGAGGAAGAAATTTTCCACTGATATTTTGGGGACTCTGTTACTATAGATATATAGAGTTTTATCACCATTGTCATCTACTAAGATTTGTTCACATAGTGTTAGATAACAAATTATGATGAGGAATTGGAACACAGCATTTAGGTGAGACCTGGAAGACACAGTTTTAGTTCTGACACCTCTATTTACTTAATGCTTCATCTAGAACAAGTTATTTAATATCCTTGGACCATGATTCCTCATTGGCAAAATAAAACTTTTAGGATGCAAAATCAATAAAGCTTTTTCTAAATTATTAAACGCAGATTCCATAATTATAATGTGCTTAGTTTTATCTAAAAATAAGTGATATGAACATTTTCAGTTTTGTGGGCAAATAAACGTTATTGCTATAAAAACACAGAAAAAAAATGTTCATTTCCATTCCATTGACGTGATCTGGATCTTTGGTAAGGACCAGCCTGATTCTTAAGAAAATAAAATGATAAAAAATCAGAATAACAATCACAAAAGGACATATGGAAGCAATAAGAAAAACAAAATGGGTCATAGGTTTACATTTCGAGTTCAGTACACTTTTGACTGAAAAAAAGGAAAGTGCCTTCATAGAAAGAATATAAAATGCCATGACAAGGACATGACAAATACACAAACCATGTTAAAGCTAAGATTTAATTACAAGAAGGAAAGGGCTTTTTCCTAATTTGCTGAACATAGAAGCATTTGGGAATGACATATAAACATTACAATAAATTGATTAATAGGCTTGGGCACATAGCATACTTCAAGTTTCAAACAGGCAAGGCCACAGCTAAGGACGAAAGTTCCTAAAGATTCTCATACTCTGGGCCATCTGGGTTGGAAGAACACTGTAAGCATCAACTTCCAAGTAGCAACACAATGTAGGAATTATTAGACATTAGAGGCACTATAAATATTCAAGATTCATATTTTTCTGTAGTATTTTCTGTAAACAAGAGAAGGTGGAAATATGTAAGTGAACGAGAAAATGAAGTCAAGCATGTTTGCGGCAATGAAATTTTGGTAGAAATAGTCAGGCGCTCTAAGGTTTTGTAATGGCATCCCTGTGATAATGATCAACAAGCATTAAGGGAGCATCCTCCTGGGACTCACTGTGCTCTGGCATATCTTCCTCTGTCATTAATTAGAAGTACATCATCTCATATGTGCAGAAAGAAAAAAGGTTAATAGAGTCCCCAGGCATACATGAGTATTAGACTTTGGTTTAGACACATTATGCTAATAAAGTTATCAAAGAATTCAAGATTTCCCAGTGACACCGTTGCATCTGTAGGACAAAATCCTTGAATACACACAGTCTCAAAAAATTGTCTGAATATCATGTTCTGTGAGGCATGATAGGCAAATGACAGGCATGATAGGCATCTCAAAACCTCAGACTTTATGAACTGGGAGACAACCAAACAAAATAGATAACAGTATCCCCATTTTTCATGAGAACAAACTAAGGTTCAAATAAACTGAAAATTATACAATGCCATTTAACTCTACAGTATAGTTAGGATTTTAATCAAAGTATTATTCTGAAATGTAAATATTTTTCTATCCCACTATGATAGTAACTAGCAATCAATGAATCCTATACAACTCCTTGATGGTATAAAAGCATTCTGAGGGGCAGGTCCAGTAAAATAGTTTTTCATCTATGACTCACTAGAAAACAAAAATAACTGCAGATGTGGTAATAAAACAACTCTCTAGATTGTATAGAATTGTCTTTTAATATAAAAACATCTGACTCAAAAATTAAATTTTAGAAAAACATCTTAAAGAACAAATGTCTATTATCAAAATGTTCAACTTTCAACCAGATGTATTATGATATATTACAACGGTATTGTTAGCTCTGTAACAGTACATTACCACTACATTGTTGCTTTGGTTAAAATAGATTCTGTTGCTAGGAAAAACTTCCAGACTTGTTAAAGAATGATTCATTTTAATTGATATCTTTTTTTCTCCTTTGCTGTAGGCCATATGTTACAACAGAAAGAGTTTTGATGTGAAACAAAGAGATCTGGAATTGAATTTCTATTCATCTACTTACCATCTGCAGAATATTAATGAAGCTACTGTGATGGAGCTTTCTAATGGTCAATCAACAATTTCACAGACTTTCTTTATCCCTACCTATCGCCAGATTCCTCTGAACTCTGCTCACCTGCCAAGATTTCCTATCATCTTCTCTGATCCATCGCCAATTTTCTCCTCTGGACCTGTGGGTGTACATAATCCTGAGTTATGGCCATTCCCAGTCAGATTGATGCCAATGAAGCCTCAACTGACAGTGCTGCAGGCTTTGAAATTCCCGACCCTGATTATTCATCTGGGTACCCTGACCATTATTCTGCCAATACTCTTTGCCAAACTCAGGCATCATATCTCTTCCAGGCCCCCATTCTTACTCCTGTTTTCCCACTCACTCTTTCTCTTAGTGAACATGGAGTGTGGACTCGTGTTTCATTGGGGCTCTTGTCTATGGATCTTGGAATTGCCTCTGCTGCTCTATTTATTTCATTATGATCAGGCAATGTCTTAGAAACATATTTTTAAAACCCTTGATAATTTTTGATAGGAGATCTTATACAGACTCTTTGAAATTTTCAAAATTGTGTTTAAAGAAAACAAATATTTATACATATCTCACTAAACAAAATGTAAGTTTAAGCAGCATATGAATGCATGTAATTTGTCATATGTAACATGGCTGCTATCTCTCTTACAAATGTCATTGCATCTCTTCTGTATGTTGTTTGTCTTTGTAGGTGTGTTTCATAGTTCCCCTCTTTGTGCCTTGCCCTAGGATGCTGAATTCTATGACTTCATCAATAGGCTACCTGGCTGTCTGGATTTTAGTATAGTTTGAAGAATGGAAGTCTTCACTGGCAGGAAATCAAAGAAGAATAAAGAGAGACTGAGGTACTTATACCCCAATCCTCAAATGCAGAAGGTCTACAGAGGCTGCGTTTCTCTAGTTGGAAAGACCATTCCTTGTAAAAGCTCTCACTAGATCATAAACGCATTCCATCTCCTTTCCCCTCCTGGCCTTTGCAAGCCCCTTGTTAGCTTCCTTGGTCATACCCACGCTTTTGTTACGTAGTTAAATTCTACTCAACTACTCCTTCGGAATGTGCCATCATTTCTTATGGGATCCTGACTGATATAGTCTCTCTGCACCAACATTAACTGAGTCAGTTAACATTAACTGAGCAATGTTACCAAGTGCTCAGCCTCATTTATGGAAATATCTGGTCCCTGTACATGGAAGAGGAAACTGGTAGACATTGTTTATGATTCTTCGGTCAGCATTTTAAAGTACAATTTCTAGCTTGCTTAAGATAACTATAATCCATAGGTACACAAAGATATATAAGAGTGGTCAAATGTAATAGAATGTTTTATATACTTTAATAATGTTTAATACTTAATTCTGTAAAATAAAAAGATATTCAATGTGAAAGAATGTGTGCAACATATTTTACCTTCACTATTCAACTTCTTTTATACATAAGTTAAAAAAGTCTTTCCCAATAAGTATTGGAAATTCCTTGCTCAAAAATTAGGTCTGTAATTACGATCTTGGGAGTGTAATGATTTTACATTCTCCCTTTCCTTCTAGCTCTTTTTGAAACTGCATCATTAATTGTCATTTGTACATCTTCTTTTTTTAATCTTGTATAACTGATGAATAGCACATGGAAATTCTGAAAAATCAGGTGAGCAGTCACAGCGACTTTCAGAGGAGACAGTCTAGTTCTTGCTTGATAATCTGCCAGAGAGGACTTGCTTTTTTTAGAAAACTGCAGTAATCATTTAGATAATATTTCCTATTATCTAACCCAAAATTTTAGCTTTAGAGATACTTATATTTTTTTCATTATACTACTTATAAGACTAATCTGTAACATTTTCTTTAGTGATTATGTGACATCAAGGTTTTCTAGCTTTCTTAAAGTCAATAGATTTTCCAGTCATGTTTCAAGACATTGTTGGATGACTGTTGTAACAGAGGCCGATGACTCTCTTCTGAGCCTGGCCTTTTCTTCCTGAACATACCACCAGTTTACATTTCCTAGGTTCTTTTGATCAGTTATGGTAATTTGACAGGTTTCCACCTCACTCTGAGGGTAAGTCAGTCTCATTCTTAAACCTGGCCTAAGAAAACCTCAAACCATGCAATCATGTTCTGTCCTTTTATTGACTGGATTTTATAGAGATAACCGTCAGACTTACCATGAAATTTGTGTGAATAACAGTAGAGTGGTTATCAGCACTGGTTGCTGAATAACTTCATAGAACTGAACCCTCTCCTGTCTGCACAGAATTTGTCTTTTACTGAAACTGAAGAAGGAATATACTTCTGTTTTGTTTGAACGGATGTACATTTTTGGTCTATTTGTTGCAAAGTTTAGCCTACCTTGACTAACAAAAATTAAACGAACAAATTAATTATTTCTCATTGATTTTAAAAATCGTTTTATTATTGGTGTAGTGTGTTTACTTGACACTGTATTCTTTTATAAATACTATGTTTTTCTTTCCTGTTTCAAAGAAGCATTCAAAACATAAGCCTGTTTTACAAGTGCATTTAATAACTAAAGAGGGATCAATAAGTTTCATGAATTTTGCTAGGCTCTTGGAGTGATGGAAGACACTTGTCTCATAGCTTTTGTTGATTGGTGGAGAAGACAGACATTAATCAAATAGTAACATAAATAAATGCCTATTTACAAATGGAGATAACTGATTTAAAATAAAATGTAATATGAGGCACCATAAATGAAACTGGCTTACTCTAGGGGAAGAATGACTATTTAATAAAATGATGTTCAAGTTGAAATCAATAATAAGAGTAGGATTAAACTGGAGAAACAAAAGTGTAGACCGTGTCCCAAACAGTGGAAACATTATGCAAAGACCCTGTGGATGAAGGCATCACAGCAATGCAAGAATTTGGTTGAAGGCCATTGTGCCTGGGAAAGAGCCATCCCTAAGGTATAAGATAGCACCAAAACATTGCTGAGAACCAGCATTTTTTTTTTTTCATTATTGAACACTCCCTCCTTGTAGTTACCTCCTCTTCTATTGGAAATATTAGTGTCACACTCCCTTCATTCATCTTTAATATCATGTCAGGTTATATTTTCTAAATGTTGCCACAGCAGTAATTCCAGTCTAATTTGCTCTTCCAGAACCTTGCCACTACCCCATCTAGAGCTGAAGTCTGTTTCCTCTTTCCTTGAAAGGAGGTAAATGTTAAGGTTATCCCAACATGTAGTATATAACAAGTGATGTCACTTGACTTCCAAGAATAGTTCATCAAAGGTAATACAGCTACCTGGCTTTCTCTTTTGAGATGATCACCCCTGTGATCAACCATTGTGATATGAAAAAGTTCACATCACATGGAAAGGCCACATAGATGTGTTTCACTCAAAAACCTATGCTGAGGTTTCAGCCAGCAGACATCATTAACCATCACATTTATGAGGGAGCAAGCGAATGAATTCCAGTCTCTGGTTTTCATGTTGCTCCAGCTGATCATGAGTGAAACGAAGACAATCTATCCCCACTGAATCCTGTCTAAATTGCAGATTTATAAGCAAAGTAAAAGTCATTCATTTATTCCCCTAGGTTTGGGGGTAACCAGAACAAGCACCATGATTCCTTCCCATTTGTCTTTGTTTAGTAGTTTTCTTTAGCATAATATTGTAGTAAAGTATGTTTTTTTTTTCCAAATTAGGTTTCCTTGCTTCAAATCATCACTCTATTATTTTTTAACTATGTAAAAGGAGTACAAGTTACTGTATCTCATTTTCTTCATCTGTAAAATGGTGGAAATGATGGTACTTACCCCATGGTATTATTGTAAATACTAAATAAATGTTTCATCTAAAACATTTATTACAATACCTAGCACATAATAAGTACTCAACAGATATGCTGATTTTAGTTTAACTTAGAAATTTTGACAATTGCTAGCATTCCCTCCATGATTATCTTCTATTATCTTCTTTGATGTGTTCTTTCGAGTATTCTTAATGATTTCTGTTGTTTCAACTGTCACATTTTTCCAAACGACATTTTGTTTCCTCTTTCTTAATTAGGATTTTAGGCTATAGTAAAAACTAATGGCATAGAATAATTTTTGAGAGTTGTCTCATATGCTTCAATATTTACTTCTTCCTTTTTAGCATATATGATTACTGTAGTGTAATAATAAGAAATCAGTATGTCCGGGGATGTCAAGTGAAAAGTATGAGAGTCATCTTACAGTTATATGACTTCTTGGTAAAATGAGGACCCAACCCCCTGGCCCCGCCAAAACAAACAAACAAAAAATCTGAAGCTGTAAGGGAATGAGACTGTAATTTGAGAAAAAATAAATGTTTGATAAACATTTTTAAGAAAAAGAGAGGATCCCCTTCCAAATTAAGTAAATTTTGGGGAGGTAAAAAGAAAAAAAAAAAAAATCTACATAGAATGATTTGAAAAGTCATGTTAAGCTTTGTTTGTGTTTAATTTCTCAATGATTGTGAAATTGGCTTCTGGTTTTATCTACTAATCTACTTGAAGTGTGTGCCTCAAAGGAAGTATATACTTCTTATAAAGAATTAGAAAATGTAACTTTTAAAATGCATAACTGGTTCTTAATATAGTGATTGATCTCAGTGGGAGTAATCCATGCTAGTGATCATGAGTGATATGGCAGAGTTGGCTTATAGGGAGTGATTATTAATAACAATGAATCTCCCCAAAATGTAATCCTAGCTACTCAGGAGACTGAGGCAGGATAATTGCTTAAACCCAGGAGGTGGATTGCTTGAATTCGGGAGGTGAAGACTGCAGTGAGCTGAGATCCTGCCACTGTACTCCTGCCTGGGTGACAGAGCCAGACTCCGCTCCCCCTAATACCCTCCAAAAAAAATTATGTCTGTGAAATTTCCCATACTTTATCTTGTCAAATGTAGTCTTGTGCATCACTTTCTGGTTCAAGGCTAATAATCCTAATATTATAGAACATTTACTTTGTATTTAATTATTTAATATTATAGAACATTTGCAGTACTCTAAGCTATTTAGCTGATATAACTTAATTATCAAAACAACATATTGATACTGTTATAATCTCAACTTTTAATGGAACAACATGCATAGAAAGGTTAAAAATCCTGTTTAGGTACTTACGTTGGAGATTGGGATTTGAGTGCCTACTAACTGGCTTTAGTCCCTGCTTGTTATCATTATGACATTTAATGGGCCACTGGGGTCTGCATTATAAGCTCCAATCTCTTAAGAATGACAATTAGGATCCAAGTCCTTACTACCTACCTATATCTCCCTCTCACCTTCTCTACACTAACTAGGCTCCAACTAACCTAGAAGAGTGACCATTTTACAAGCCTACTCCGGATTTTTCTATCCCACTATTTTTTGTCAGATTCAAAGTGTATATGATATGCTTTTATGCCTCTTTTTAGATTGTCAAAATCCTAACAGTTAACCTCAGCTAAGTTGTGTCTTCTCCATGTATACTTACCTGATCTAGCCTATTTATGAAGCAGAGAGGAAATCTCTCTCTTTCCTCTAACCTCTCATATATTATATTTTTTCCATAGGTTACGCACTAAGCTTCCTAAAAGCAGGAATTACTGTCTTCTTTAGTTGTGTCCCCAAAATGACTGGTATAAAGCTTTACAAAAAACATAAGTTCTAAAACTATAAAACTACTAGAAGAAAACATAGGGGAAAAGCTCCACAACATTGATCTGGGCAATGACTTCTTGGATAGGACTCCAAAAGCACAGGCAACAAAAACAAAAATAGACAAATGGGATTGCATCAAGCTGAAAAGCTTCTTCACAGCAGAGAAAACAAGTAGCAGAGTAAAGAGACAGCTATAGGCTGAGTAAAGATATTTGCAAACCGTACATCTAATAAGGGTCTAGTATCCATAATATACAAAAGAAACTCAAATAGCTCAATAGCAGGAAAACAACCCAAGTAAAAAATGGACAAAGGATTGAACAGATGTTTCTGAAGAGACATAAATGACTAATAGATAAATGAAAAAATTCTCAGCATCTCAAATCATCAGAGAAATGCAAAATAAAACCACAGTAAGATATCACCTCATACCTGACAGATTAGCTATTATCAAAAAAGAATGATAACAAGTATTGGTAAGAACATGGAAAAAATGGAACCCTTGTATACTGTTGGTGGGAATATAGATTAGTACAGCCATTTTGGAAAATAGTATGGGAGTTTCGCAAAAAAACTAAAAAATATATATATGATCTAGCAATTCCACTTCTGGAGAGAGAGAGATATATACACACACACACACATATATATACACATATATAAATTTCATATATATACACATATACACACACATATATACACATATATATATGAAATTTCACAGTAAAATTGAAATCAGTTCATTGAAGAGATATCCTCCCATGATCATTGCAGCATTATTCACAATAGCCAAGATGTGTAATCAACCTAAGTATCTATCAAAGGATAAAGAAAATGTGATACATCTACACAATAGAATACAGTGTTTAAAAAGAGGTGAATTCTGTCATTTGTGACAACATGGATGGAACTAGAGGACATTATATGCTAAGTAAAATAAGCCATGTACAGAAAGACAAATACTTTATGATCTCAATTATATATGGAATCTAAATGAATTGATTTCGTAGAAACAGAGAGTAGGAAGGTGGTTAACCAAGATAAAAGGAAAAGGGAAGGAATGGAAAAAAGGAAGAAAATGATCAAAGCATATAAAGTTTCAGTTAGACTGGAAGGATAAGTTTTAGTGATGTATTGCACTGCATGGTCGCCAAGTTAATAAGGTATTGTCTATTTCAAAATTGCTAAAGTAGATTTTTAATGTACTCACTACAAAAAAAAATGATAAATTACTGATGTGAAAGATACATTAATCAGTTCGATTGAATCTTCATATAATGTATACATAGACCAAAACATCACATTGTAGCTATAAATATACACGACTTTTGTCAGTTTAAAAAAGGACAAAACTATGCCTGTAATCCCAGCACTTTGGGAACCAAGGCAAGTGGATCACAAGGTCAGGAGATTGAGACCATCCTGGCTAACATAGTGAAACTCTGTCTCTACTAAAAATACAAAAAATTAGCCGGGTGTGGTGGCACACGCCTGGAGTCTCATCTACTCAAGAGACTGAGGCAGGAGAATCGCTTGAAACCAGGAGGCGCCACTGGACTCCAGCCTGGGTGACAGAGCAAGACTCCGCCTCCAAAAAAAAAAAAAAAAAAGGACAAAACTAAAAATAAAAATCAGTATTCAAAAACTCTTCCCAGATGAATTTAATTATGTCGTTATCTTATACCTATCTAGAATATAGCAAACATTCTAAGCAATTACGCAGAACCACTGTATATAGAAACCTGAAGAAAAATATTTTACGTTAACATTTTTTATATTTTCGGTATATACTATCCATGTAAAATACATAAAGTAATTGACTTTTAAAATTAATTTATATGGTAAAATATGAACAACAATAATTTTCAAATTATTCTAATATATCAAAGACGACTCAAAGGCCAGACTCAGATCGTTAGGAAACTGACAATTACAATGTTATCTGATTAATCTAAAGTGGTCTTGACATTCAGACAGGATAATCTAATCAGAAAGAAAAGATTATGTGTTTTGTGCCTTGAGTTGCTTTTCTTAATTTTATAATTAACTTCATGCAACCAAATGCATTTTTTCAAAATAGAGATGTCACACTACATCCCTTAAAATAACATAATAAATGTTCATCTCCCTGTTAATACATTTGTGTTTTATGTACTCTATGCTGCAGACCAATACATCTCTGCAGTAAATGTGTCAAGATAACAATGACATTTTCCTTACTTGGCATTCGAATTTTTCTGACAACATCTAATTCTGTGGAAGTACAGGATTTTCCTTAGTGGCCATCAGTCTTGTACTTTTTATATTTTCTGATATATGAGGAATTTAATCAGACCATCCTAGTCAATTGGGTCATTTCTATTTAATCTGTTACATTCTCTCTCTCACTCGCTCCCTTTCCCTCCCCCGACTCTTTCTCCCTCTCCTTCCATCCTCCCTTCTCTATCTCTATCTCAGAACTAATGATTACAGTTAAAATGTTAATTCTTAATTAGAATAAGATTTTTTGCTTGTCTGATTCAGTATGTGGTGGTCAAGAAAGTTCCTAATTTAGCAGGTACCCAAACTGCTTACTGCTGTATTGACACAGAGCTATTTATACAAACATTTACAGAAACCAATTGCTTTAGCTTCAAGATAAACATTCCCAAGGGCAAGAAAATATTTCGTGGCTTGACCGTCCAAGAGTGGGAGTGTTTGATTATGTGCACTGTCAGCGAGTTGTATAAACCAGGTGGAATAACCAGGGAGTACTTAAGTTTAACATTCTTACAAGAGGGATATTGACTGCATGAATTTTATGTAAAAAAGAATTACTCTTCTGTGTATAACCACACATTTCAATCACTTTGAACTATTACCCAACCACTTCAAGCAAGTTTAGTTTTCTTAGTGGAGCTTAATCAGACTTTTACTAAAAATATTTTTATGTAAAATAATTAACCAAATAATAGTTCTACAATTCATTTTTCCCTTTTCTGGCAGGTCTTGGAGATCTGACCTCTTTAGGAAGGCTTTTAGACAATGAGAAGCTACAATTTAACATCTTTGGCTTTAAGAGACACTAAAGAATACACTGCAAGCATAACTGCAGAACTTCTAAAAGATGGACAGTGCATACATTCTATGTGGGAGAAGACCTCCAGCTGCCACATATTTGCAACCATTTCCTAAACCTCATCTTTCTTAAGCTTCTTCCTGTTTTGATCCTGATCTGAGCCATCCTTCGTGGCTCTTAGCTTGGAGTTTGTGGTCACTGAGTTTTTAACTGGAGAATTTTAACCAATTGTAGTTACACTTCTAAAGCTAAATTTGCTATTTCGAAGGGGTTTTGTAATCTCTTGAGTTTTATATTTTGGCTGTAAACCCAATTGCTAGTATTTAGGCATCAAAATGACTTTTTAAAAGTGTTTAAGTAAGGATAAGGCTTATAATCAATAAATACGTTTAGTGGTACAGTGTTTTGGCTTATCTTTCTGGAAAGATATTTAAGGCAATTCTAACAATTGTTGAAAATATGTTATTTCTGCCTGAGGGCAAAAATATTGACTCAGACTTGTCTTATGTACCAACCAAAGAAAAAAAGGGTTAATCTGTTTTAGTTTTTGAATGTGTAACGTTGATGTTGTGCAAGTGAGTGTATTTAAGTGTGTGCATGCACACACACAAGTTAACAGTAGAGATTGTTAAATCCATAAATTAACTATATTTTTTATTTGCATATTGCAGACAAAATGATTTAAAAACACATCTCATACATAGGAGGAGTAGCCCCCCCATCCAAGGTTTTAGTTACTACAGTCAACCACAGTCTGAAAATTAGGTAAATATAGCACAATAAGATATTTCAGAAAGAAAAAGAAACATTCACATAACTTTTATTATAGTATATTATTATAATTGTTCTATTTTATTATTAGTTATGGTTGTTAACCTCATTTTGTGCCCAGTTTATAAATTAAACTTTATCATAGGTATGTGTGTATAGGGAAAAGCATACTATAGATACTGCAGGACAGGCAAGGCCCCAAATTGGAGCTTAGCCCAGGAGGGTTCTTGGCTTTGCCAAGGAAAGGATTCAAGGGTGAGCCAATGGTGTTAGACAGAGATTTTTATTGAACAATACTGCTCCTTGCAGAGTAGGGCTAACTCGTATGCCATGGGTGCAGAGCTAGTAATGTATTCCTACTCATGTAAACCCATTTTCAATTACGTGTAAATTAAGGGGTGAGTCAAAGCAAATTAAGGGGTGCGTTATTTAGAACTTTCTGGGAAAAAGGTGATAACTTCTGGGCCATTGCCATAGAAAGTGGTAGTGACTTCTGGGTTATTGCCCTGGCACTTGTAAACTGTCACGATGCAGGAGGAAGTGTCTTATGCTACTGAGAAATAAGGGCAGTGTATTAGTCAGTGTATTAGTCTCCAGAAGGACAGGACTAACAGGATAGATGTCTATAGAAGGGGAGTTTATTAAGGAGTATTGACTCATATGATCATAAGGTGAAGTCCCACAGTAGGCCATCTGCAAGCTGAGGAGCAAAGAAGTCAGTCAGAGTCCCAAACCCTCAAAAGTAGAGAAGCCAACAATGCAGCCTTCAGTCTGTGGCCAAAGGCCTGAGAGCCCCTGGAAAACCACTGATGTAAGTCCAAGAGCCTAAAAGCTAACGAACCTGGAGTCTGATGTTTGAGAGTGGGAAGCATCCAGCACAGGAGAAACATGAAGGCTGGAAGATTCAGGCAGTCTAGTCCTTCCACGTGCATCTGCCTGCTTTTATCCAAGTTGCACTGGCAGTTGATTAGATGGTGCCACATAGACTGAAGGTAGGTCAGCGTCTCCCAGTCCACTGTCCAAATGTTAGTCTCCTTTGGCAACACCCTCACAAACACACCCAGGAACAATACTTTGCATCCTTTAATCCAGTCAAGTTGACATTCCATATTAACCATCACAGGCAGCTAAAGATTCCTTTCTTCTGACATCTGCTGTTTCCCACCAGTTTCTTCACTTTATCCTGCCTGGGTCAGATCCTGTTTTGTTCAGCAAGATTGTGACCAGAGAACAAGTCTGGCCAGTCTCCTACTTTATATGCATGGCATAAAACATTCACTGGAGGCTAGACATTCAATGGGAATTTCAGGAATTCACTGAGGGTCTTGGAACTCATCTGCCACAGAGAAAGGGAATTACTGTACTAGGGGATCAATTTTGTACAAACATTAAAATAAATAGTACTTTGTAAATGTACTCTAAATTAAGTTTAGAAGCATCTATGAGAGTCCTTGATTAACTTCAGCACTGTTCCCACTCAATATAAATATGGCCTGTGGCTGTGTACATTGTATAGATCATTTGTGCTACTCAATAACATCTGAAGAATATTAATCAGGGTAAAGTAAGAGATAGAAGGCTAAGGAAATTCAATATAAACATGTAACAGAGTGAACTTTCTAACCTCTCTCTGCTGTACAGAGTTAAATCTATTACTTAGAATTGGCCAACAAATACATAGGAAGGATTTACCAAAGGGTTATCAGATTTCATAACAATCAGTGACAATGATGGGATCTTATTGTGAATTTGAGAACTGAGTTTAAATTAAGATGAAATGCCCTAGATTAGGCATTAGATAAAGCTGCCCATTATATTATTAATTTTAATTAGATTCTTTGACGCCTTATGTTCTTTGATCTGAGCTAAGTAATTAAGCCCATTTTACTTTCTAATTGGATTATACTGCATGTCTTGCTAAATCCAAAGATAAAAAAATGTGCAGACCCTAAATATATACTTCTTTGTTTTTGATGTCCTATCTATAGAAGAGTGCTCTGGGAATGTAAGAATACATTTTAAAATTTATTTGTTCTACTAAAATATAGAGTTGATCTTTCCAGGAACATTGTAAAACATGATTTCTTACATCATTTATGTGATCTGTCCTGCTGAGTCCTTACTTTTCAAGCAGAGGTTTTTGGAATCTTGGAGAAAGAAATTTTCAAATGAAAAGAATTTGAACGATGTTAGTATGTAAAGACAATCCCAGGGTTTCAGAAGGCAAAATGTAGCCCACTTAAAGAGGGGGAGGTCCCTAAGTCAAGATAAGGCCAGACTCATGGATTATGGCTATTGAGTAAGATGTTTAATTTGATGGTGCAGCTTAATCTTGAACTAATTGTCAGAATGATGAGAACTTTGAATTTTATGTTGAAGATGACTTTTGGGGTTGAAAATAAAGATAATAGCTAAATTTGAGCATTTATTACATTCAAGGCACTATGGTAAGCGTTTTATATGAATAATTGCATTTAACCTTAACATCTACCCATTAGAGTAGATATTTTACTTAAGCACACTTTACAGAAAATGAAACTGAAGCTTAGAAAACTTACACTTGACCCTGGTGATATATGTCCAATCTGAGCCTTGAACCAATGTCTGTATGATTCCAAATCTTATGTCACCTCCCTCTATAGCAATTCACCTCCCTCTATAACAATTCTAAGTTAATTATGAGTATTGGGAACCTCTCTAAAATTTCATTTTCCTATCTGTAAAGTGGAGCCTAAAGTGTCTACAACTCAGTGATACTGTATATATTTGAATGATTCATATATTTTAATGATCAATGTGACATCAGAGAACACAATAGGCTGGCCAGTGGTTTTATTTTTTTCCTTATATCATAGCTAAATGGAGTATTCATCTGCTTGAATCCAATAGCATTTATTCAATGTGATAACTTCTGAAGTGATAGCTTCTGAACTGGTCTCTCTGCTTTCCTCTTACTCTTCTATTACTTATTTCCACCTATCAATCAGCCAGAATGGTTCAATTAAAATGCAAAGTAAGTGATGCCCAGTTCTCTGCCTAAAACCTGTAAAGGTTTCCCACTTCACACAAAGTATAGTTCAAGGTTTTCTCTATAGTTTACAAGGCTCCCTGTGATCTGATCACACAATTGGTTTGATTTTGTGTCATATAACACACCTCCTCCCCCAAAGTCATTCAGTCAGACATGCCCCTTTGTTTATTCCTAAACCGTGGGCAAGTGTTCTTGTTCTTGGGGCTTTTATACTTATGATTCCTTCTTTTTCTTATGTACATGTCTTGCTCCATCTCTTTATTCAAGTCTCACCTCAAACACCTTCTGTGAATGTGTTTGCTGACCATCCTACACAAAATAGGATGAAATAGCACACACACTCCACCAACACCACTCTCTCCTGTGTCTTTCTCCTGGCTTACTTGTGTTTTCTTTTTCTTTGTAGCAAATATTATGTTGTTATTTATTTCTTCACTTATATATCTTTAATTTTTATGATTGCCTTACTTTTACTGAGACAGTTTTCATTAGAGGAAAAGACTCAGTTTTCTTTCTTCACTACAATATTCCAAGAGCAGAAAAAGAATGCCTCATACATTGTATGAATTTAATTTACAAATTAATAAATGATCAATGAATGAATGAGTGAATTAGTAGGCATGCATTAATGACCATTATGCTAAAGATGCTGTTTTAGGCATTATAAATTAAGTTGGCTTTTAAACACATATTTTCCAAGGACATTCTTCAGTCTTATTCTCTTATGACACAAAATCTTCTCTAAATTCTGAGCCATTACACTTCTAATAAGGGGGTAAGAATATACCTAAGAAGAAGAAACTCTGATAGAGAAGCTCCAGAAACCAGGAAGCTTAAGTAAATTATCTGGTTTTTCCTAATATAGTTATCCCCTATCTGTGGGTGATGACTGAAACCATCAACAGTACTGAACTGTATACATACTGTGTTTTTCCTATATACACATACCTATGATACAGATTAATTTACAAATTAGACAAGTAAAATATTAATAATAACTAATAATTACATTATTAACATATTTTAAGTAAAATAAAAGTTACTTGAACACAAGCACTCTGACACTAAAATAGCTGATGCAATAACTGAGATAGCAACTAAGTGACTACCAGGCACGTCGTGTATACAGCAGGGATACACAGGACAAAGGGATCATTCACATCCCCAATAGAACATGTAAGACAGAGTGAGATTTTATCATGCTATTCAGAATGGAGCACTATTTTATTGAAATTAATAAAATATTTCTGGAATTTTTAATTTAATATTTGACCATGGTTGACAGCAGGTAACTGAAACCATGAAAAGCAAAACCATGGATAACAGGACGAACTGTGCTTGCATTTTCTGTAAGTTTCAGAGCTAGGCACATTCAGAAGTCTACTCTAGGTTAATTCCATTTTATATTCTGAGAGTAATCCTTTTAGTATCTAACATAACATATTAAATTAGTAAAATCAGTTTTAATGCTAACTTCTATCTGTCCTGATTTCCCTGTGTCTGAATCACCAGCAGGAAGGATATCCAGCTTTTCCCCTAAACATCCTATTGGCATTGCCACTCCCAACCCCTGTCAGCTGCTCCTGATGACTGTTTCCTTCACATGGACCTCTCTCTGGGTGGTCCCCCTAATCTTTGCTGTTGGAACCTCTGCTTGCTGGTCCAGCCCTGTGATTTTGTATGGTATCCAGTTTCCATTTAGCCCTGTTGCTCCACTTCTCTAGTTATGACATTTCTTTAACTCCAAATATTTCAGGTACGTTTTAACTTAATAAACACAAATTATCATGAAGAAAACTATTGAGTAAAGGGAGAAATCACTAAGTATATTTAATATTAATAGCCACATTATTTAACATCCTCTGGTATTTACTCTCACTTCTGGCTAAGTGTGCATATTTAGCCAAGACATACATGAACTGAATTTTAGCATTTTTACAGTGTTGCAGTATGCTGTGGTCAGTGTTCTGAGTGTGAGAAATGGGTTTTCAGTTAAATTCAAAATAGCAGCAAACAACTTCTCTGAATATCAGAAAATTCTACCATAGGTCGCTACAATAGTCTTCTATTAATCTCTAATAAAACAATAGTGCAACGTACTTTATAAATCAAGTGGTTTAATATGTAAACTAAAACTTTGTCATAGCACACAATTCAAAGATTACATGAGTTTTCAAATGGTGAAGTGGAGTTGTTAAATTTTTTATTTAAAATATTGTTATTTCTCTGCCACATGTTACTATGAATAAAATAAGTGCTATAAATATAAACAACATAATTTCTTGTGATACATATTAAAGGCTATCTTTATGTCAAATGTGAGCAACATTTCTTTTGAGCTACACAGAAACATTCAAAATTAATTAAAATCTTTCTGGCATGGGAGGGAATCCCACTTAACTCATTACATAAAACTTACCCATCATTCCTAAAATAGAACACCATGGCACGTACATTACACATGACTCTTTGAGAGGGATGACTATGCCTTCAGACCAATAATCAGTAGAGCATCTTGAGTTTGGTTAGCTATTCAAACTTCTCTTCTGCCTCTTCTGCATTTCCCCTTTACATTGCTAACATTTAGTACCTTGGGTTGAGTGAAATTCATGCATTTTGTGTGTTATAAAAATTCCACCCAATTGGTGAAAATAAAAAAAAAAAACCTTAAAGAGCCCAAATTTACATATATGTAAATGATGTGGGGTTTTTTTTATTTTTTTGCAGAGATAATCAGTGAACAGGATACTCCAGATCAATTTTAAACATTTTATTGAGATTTTAAATAGATTTAGACAATAGCTTTTGGGGGTATGTAATACCATCCATTGTTTCATTACGTCCTTGCCATTTTGAGCACGAAGATAGCTAACAAAAAGTTTCAGGTGGTCAAATCTGTATCAGAATCTCAACAGGAATATTCAGTATTATTAAATAAGGCATTTCTCTTTTAAAAGGTGGAAGTTCATTCCCATCAAAGGAGTCATTTAAAAGCATCAGTGTGTCCGTGCAAGCTTTTGCTGGATCTATGTTAATTAGATTTGCATTCTGTTAACAATTAAGCTAGGAACTCTGAGCCTGTACTTTGGGGTTCTTTATTAGAAATAATAATTATGAACAATAATTATTTTGAGAGAAAGTAAAAATTTAACTGAATTGATTGTTTTCTTTAGAAGAAATGGCTTAATGTATTTTATGGAGATGTGTAAATCTATTAAAACCATGGTTTAAATTGCATTAAATTTATGATTATTGTGTTTTGGACAGTGAGCATGCTCTTTAATGTAGGCAAGTTGTAAATGTGGCCAAGTGACAGCTGTTGCTTGGGAAATGATAGAAAGAATCTAAACAAACATATCTCCTACTCAAAAGAAAACTGCTTGAGAAAAAGAAAAATGTACTTCTTTAATAGAACAGTCAAAAGTAATCTCCTTCCTACCAGGAAAATCTATTTTCATAATTATACAACTTGGTATTTTACCTCTTCCTTCTTACTCTCAGAGAAAGGAAGGATATGATCTAAAGAAGCTCACACCACTGGAAAGGGGTTTTGCCCTAGACTGAGCAGAAATTTGGTCTGAAAATAAAATATCCAGAACTTGTAGGTGGGTGACAAAATAAGAATATCGGCAGAAATGTTTTATCCAGCAACCTAAGTCTTTTTTAACTAACTGTAAAATGTGAGTATAAAGAAATGTGACTGAAATTTTAAAAAACAGTATGGAGGAGTACAAGTGACTACTCTCTCTTTTCAAAAATTCCCAGTGTCTATTGTCCCATTTCACAGGGTGACAATAATGCACAAAATATAATTATGCTTCCACTGCTCTAAAATATGTTAGCTCCAACTCTGAGAGGAAATTACCAATGCTAGAGTAGGTTACAGTGGAAAGAGCTTGGGGTTTAAAGTTAGTCATGGAAGTTCTAATGCCAGTTCTACTTCTTACAAACTATACTATATCAGGCAACTAACATGAGCCTCACTTTCGAAAATTTCATGTTACAGTTGTGAGCATGATACATAAATAACACATAAAGCACCTAATATCTGTTCAATGCTTATTTTGTACTTTCTTTTATCTTTTTTTCCCTATCATGATTAAAATCCCACTTTGCTAAATATTTTAACTAATATAGTTGCTACCTTTTCCAATTTGTTTCTCACTAATTTGAATATCCCACTCTTACATGCAATCTATTCTCTAGTCAAACTTAAATCTTTAAATATGCCTCTCCTAGTGTATAATTGTTTTTATTTTTCATGTAATTTCTTTTGTTAAAATGCTACCTCCTAAACCTCAGCTTAATCAGTCACAATTTTACCCATCCTTCACCATTCAAGCAACATATACAGTTCAAGGAATTTTCTACTTCCAATGAATGTAACTCCTTCCTCTATGCTTCCATATAACTAATTTCTATCCCTGGACATTGTTTCACATCACTGATCTCATTGATAGTATTTTTAAATTAATTTGAGGACAGTTTATCTTGAAGTCTTCCACAGTAGATACCTCCAGTAAATATTCAAAAAAGATGTTTTGGGTAACTGTCTGTGAAATAAGAACTACAAATCTGTTCTGGTTTCCATTAAAGATTTGTAATACAAACAGGTTCTTAAATCACTCCACAGTGTGAAGAATTCAAATTTTTCTACTTAAATAGTTCAAGATAAATTAATTTGTGCTACATGCTATTTGTTAGAAAAAGTACAATATAAAAATAGTACAAAAAACTTTTTGCTAAGCAAAACTTTTGCAACTTATTTATCCTTTGGGTCTTTTTATATAATGTTTACTACTTTCAAATAGAAAGAATTTATCTCTCTCACCCTCCCCATCCTGTTTGAAAAAATGTGCAAAAAATGTACTATATGTCCTTGATGCTGTTCATAACTTGACTGATAAAAGACTTGCAATTGGCATTTTGACAATTGGATTTAATTAAAATTATCAACTCTTGTATTATTATTATCTTCCTTAATTGCTGTTCAAATTTTAGATGCCACATGGAGGGTAATTATAAAACTCGATATTTTTCAATGCAGTCTTTTCCCAAGTCAGTACTCATAAGCACATGTCAGTTGGTTCTGTTTCCTTTTGGAACTAAGAATATTTCATATCTGATTTTACTTTCTCATAGTCACTTATTTCTTGCTATCCTCTGTTGTTAACATGTGTGCTCTGACTTTGCTAGCAGGACTGATCTTGTTGATTTTCTATTGAACTAGGTGGAGAAATAGCCTTGTATTATCTCCATAGATAGTTGGCCTTCATAAGTCATTTATCAATTCTTATTGCCATGAATGTAGGAGTAATTGAAATTCTGTATTATCATCACCCACCGAAGTGTCTTGAATTCTTCCCTGTGATACTTCCCTATCTTTTCTTATTATACAATACCTCTACTGCTAATTTATGCACACATTGAATATTCCAATTCTGTTTTGTGTAATAGGAGGCACGTGAGTATTATGTAATGCTGCTATAATAATTTATAACAAGGAAAGGAAGTTTAATATATGACAACCATATTACAAGACGTGCTTTAATGTATAGCATGTGAAACTGAAGAGAGACTGAAAAGAGAAGCTCCATGTTTTATCTTTTCTCTGCCCCAAAATGAAAAATACCTCTAGCTAAACTTACCAAAATATGTACTATATGTTATTGTATTTTTATTCATGTGGTAGGCAGATTAGCCCTGCCACAGTTTTGATGACTCATTAAGAAATAAAATATGAAGTCTTTAGCACAACAGAAATTTCCTTAAATGCTAAAGAATTTTTAAAGTAAGTATGTGCTTGTGCTTTCCTTCTAGTCACTTACATAAAAGTCACAAAGCTTGGGATTCTGGGATCTTCTAAATGTTTAATTCTTACGTCTATTTGGATTGAGATTACTACACTTTAAGTAGGCTTCTATGAAGAAGAGGAGAAAGTTGCATCCACTCATCGGTATCATTTCCACTGCTTGTTTACTGGTGTAGCAGCCAATTGAGTGAATGAAAACTTGAACACTGCACATGTCATCATTCACACCTCTTTGTACATAGACTGTATTTATGACCTACTCTGTCTCACTCAAAATGTACAATTTTTTTAAAAAAACTGAAACTCCTTGAATTAACTTCACCAAATCATATCCCTAAATATTTCTGGACTCTCTTCTCTTCCAGACATTACCATTATCTTAATGCAAGTGCTCATAATTCTTTCCTAGATAATTCCGAGAACATACAGACTGTCTCCTCTTTGTCATGCCACACAGCTTTCAGATAGGTCTTTGTAAAAGGAAATCCTAGTAATGTAACTTTTATGTCTAATAACCTCCAATGATTCGCCATTTATAACAAAAAGTCCGTGCTTAACATATTAGACCCTTCTTCATCAGAATAACTTTTAAAGTTCCTTTTCTTATCATTTCCCTCTTTGCAAATGACCTGTAATCATTAGCTGTAGTTTCCAGTACATGGGATGCTTACTCTTACCTCTTTTTTTTATATCCTTCCTCTTCCTAGACGTTCCTCCCCATACCAAACAGTCAACGTCTTTACTAAAAATCAGATCTCGTGACTCTCTAATTTCTTAGATAACATTACTCATATATACAGAAATGTTTCATTGTTAGTATGTCCATTATCACTCTACTATATATTTTAATGTATTTCAGATGGGATTCCCGAAAGCATAGATGTCCTAAACCATCTTTATATTCAATATTTTATAAATTTTCCTACACTTATCATATGTGCAATGAAATTTGAATGGAATCATTTTGATTTAGCAGATTTTAATTATTCACCTATGATGGGATAATATTTTGTTGTATGAATTTATAATTATATGTGTTAAATCAGGGTAGAGTACTTTTATGCAGGGTGGTGTAGGAATCTGACTTATATATGCCCTATGTATAAAAATAATGATATCTAATTTGTGCAAATCAGCTAATTTCTTCTTCCTTGTTGAAAAACCCGGATCCCCAAGAATGGTTTATTCTCAGAAAATACTGCTTATGCTATGGAGTTCTTGTCAATGGAATTCTTCCACCTCTCATCACATTTTTTTTTTTTTTTGAGACAGAGTCTTGCTCTGTCACCCAGGCTGGAGTGCAGTGGCTGGATCTCAGCTCACTGCAAGCTCTGCCTCCTAGGTTCACGCCATTCTCCTGCCTCAGCCTCCCAAGTAGCTGGGACTACAGGCGCCCGCCACCTCGTCCAGCTAGTTTTTTTGTATTTTTTAGTAGAGATGGGGTTTCACCATGTTAGCCAGGATGGTCATGATCTCCTGACCTCGTGATCTGCCCGTCTCGGCCTCCCAAAGTGCTGGGATTACAGGCTTGAGCCACCGCACCCGGCCCTCTCATCACATTTTTATCTTCATGATTGAAGCCTCTCTTCAGACTTCATCCCTGGCTAAGATTTTCCTTGCCATAAGTCCTTTCCAATTTCCCCCTATCAAATATCTGCCTTTACTTTTGGTATCTCCAATATAAGTTAGAATGGATACTATTAAATGATAGCTTTTATACTACTTCTTAAATTATAGTTTTGCTTGTCATAAAATGTATTGGTACTTACTGTTTAAGTAGGGAAAATAACCTCTAAATGTATTATTACATATGTGAAAAAAGATCATTCTGAGTTCTAAACAAGTAACTAGCATGCAGACTTACTTGTTATCTAAATGGATCTATTTTAAATTAAAATAATGTTTTAAAAATAATAATGAAAATAGAAATATACTCAAAAAATAGGAGAAACTGAAGGTGTCTTGGAGATCATATATTTTTACCCACTAAGCTTAAATGTTAAATTAAAAAAAAAAAAAACCCACTAGGACAAAGATTAGTTAATGTGCTTGTCTCAAATCACATATGCAGTTAGCAAAGTATCCAACATGAGAGTCCCAATATCACTGGTTCACAATATAGAGCTACATGTAGGGTATCATACAGAATTTCTGAAAAATAAAAATAATTATCTAGATGCCTAACTAGGAATCTTATCTGCACTACCACTAAAAAAGACTCATGTTCTAGACATTTAGACAACATTTTCCCTCTCACATGAAATTTGTAAACAATCTCCTTGCCCCCATTTCTTAAATCAGGAGTATACCTTGAGAGTTGGCATTAGGCTTGCTTTTGATTGTTCTGAGAAAACAAGTGTTCATTCATACTTATGTTTGTATATTCCCTGCATATTGAAGAAACTAGATATTGCCTTTTTGAGAATAAGTATCAACATAGCTTGATTCAAGCCATGAATGCTCTTGACTTACTTTGATGCAAACTTGCTTCATGTGAATTATGCAACTGCTCTTGGCAACTATCTGTGGCTGAATTTATATGCTCTGTTAAGCATCCAATCATCAAGACAGCATTGCTACCCTTGCCATCAGAAAACTATATTTCCCTCTCCTTACATTTAGTATGTGCTATAAAACTCACATTTATTCAAGCTTGCTCAGGCCAAGTTTTATATTTCTTCTTAGTGCTGTACTGATTATTCACCCATGTAACTACACTGAGAATTAGCATCAAAATGAAGATATGAGGACCAACCATAATAAAGATGTTATGAATACTCAGATCTTCAGGTCTGAAATTTTCTACTTTAAGAGTCTAGCACATAAATGTCAGAGAAAAGCACTAACCTTGGGATTTATGAAGAGACCTCTAATGCCATCCTGCGGATAGTCAAGAAAAGTCTCACATTTTCCTTTTACTAAGGCAGCTATGTTTAATGATATGCAGACCAAAAAGAGAAGGACCTGTAAAAATGCCATAAATAGCCAGCATGGTGACTCAGTCTATAAGCATGTTGTGGGGCCAAGGTGGGTAGATGGCCAAGGTGGGTAGACTCTTGAGCCTAGAGTTTGAGACCTGCCTGGGCAACACAGTGAAAACCCATCTCTACAAAAAAATACAGAAGTTAGCTGGGCATGGTGGCATGTGCCTGTAGTCCCAGCTACTCAGCGTTGGAGGGGTTGGGGAGTGTGGGGTGGTGTTTGGGACAGAGGCTGACATGGGAGAATGACTTGAGCCCAGGAAGTCGAGGCTCCAGTGAGCAGAGATCATACCACTGCACTCCAGCCAGGGAGACACCCTGTCTCAAAAAAAAAAAAAAAAAAAAAAAGTCTTTGCAACACAAACATGCACTCAAAACAATGTATATTTTGTATAACAGTAATGATTATAAATGATAAATGATATATATGTATATACACATATATATGTGTGTATGTGCATATGAGAGAAAACAAGTAACTAAAATGATTAAGCAAAAATGCTAACAGTGGTTATGTCTTAATGGTGGAGTTTTTGAAACACAAATATGAGGCCCCAAAGGATATAAGTCCTGAGCTGAATTTCAGAGCTCTGAAAGAAGTTATAAATTGAATCATTTACAGATAGAGATAAATAAACCAAAGCGTCTTTAGGTGGAGGAAATAGAGACCCTGAAATATTCAGACTTCAAAAGTACACGCTCAAGACCAATATCTCTGATGAATATAGATGCAAAAATCCACAACATAATACTAGCAAGCTGAATTCAACAACACATTAAAAACATTATTCTCCATAATCAAGTGGGGTTTATCCAAGGGTTACAAGGATGGTTCAACATACACAAATCAATAAAAATGATACAACACATTAACAAAATCAAGGACAAAAATCCTATGAAATTTCAATAGATGCTGAAAAAGCATTCAATAAAATTCAACATCTTTTCACGGTAAAAACTCTCAACAAACCAAGTATCAAAGAAATATACCTCAAAACAATGAAGGCCATATATTACAAATGCACAGTTAATATCACACCAAATAATGAAAAATTGAAAGCTTTTCCTCTAAGATCTGAAAGAAGACAAAAATATCCACTTTCACTATTTTTATTCAACACAGTACTGGAAGTCCTTTTCAGAGCAAACAGATGAAAGAAAGAAAGAGCATACAAATTAGAAAGAAAGAGGTCAAATTTTCCTTGTTTGCAGATAATATATTTTTAGAAAAATCTAAAGATTTCACCAAAAAAAAAAAAAAAAACCTCTTAGAACTTATCAACAAATTCAGTAATGTTGCAGGAAACAAAGTCAACATACAAAAATCAGTAGCATTTATGGTTGACAACAGTAAACAACTTAAAAAAAAAAATGAGGAAAGCAATTAAATCTAAAATAGCTACAAAAATTGTGAAATACCTTGCAATATGTTTAACCAAACATCCTTTAAAGAAAATTATAAAACAAACACCAATGAGATAAAATAAGGATATACACATGAAAGGAAAGATATCCTATACTTACTGAATGGAAGAATTATTATTGTTAAAATGCCCATACTACCCAAAGTAATCTACAGAGTAAATGTAATCCCCATCAAATTTCTTTGACATTCTTCGCAGAAATAGAAAATGCAACCCTAAAATTTGTATGGAAGCACAAACGACCCTGAACAGCAAAAGCAATCCTCAGCAAAAAGAACTAAGCTGAAGGCTTCACACTACCTGACTTCAAAACATGCTACAAAGCCTTCGTAATAAAACAGAATGGTAATCCAGCACACAGACTAATGGAACAGTGTCAGGATCCCAGAAATAAATCCATGCATTTACAGCCAATTCATTTTTTACACACCCACCAAGAACATACATTAGGGAAATGACAGTTTCATCAATACATAGTACTGGGAAAACTGAATAACCACATGCAAAATAACAAAACTATACCCCTAACTCTCATCATATACAAAAATCAAATCAAAATTAATTAACAACTTAAATGTAAGAACCAAAAATATGAAAGTACTAAAAGAAAACATAAGAAAATGCTTCAGGAAATTGGTCTGTGCAAAGATTTCTTGGGTAAGACCTTTAAAACACAGGCAACTGGAGCAAAAATAGACAAATGAGACTAAATAAAGCCAAAAAGCTTCTATATAACAAAAGAAACAAGCCAGAGTAAAGACATAACCTACAGAATGAGAGAAAATATCTGCAAACAATCCATCCAACAAGAGATTAATAAGCAGAATATATAAGACATTCAAAAAACTAAACATTAAAATAAAAATAATACAATCAAAAACAAGAAAATCTTCTAAAAGCACATTTCTCCAAAGAAGACATACAAATTGTCAGAAGCATCTGAAAAAATGCTAGAATCAGTAATCATCACAGAAATGCAAACAAATCCACGACATAAGACCTCACACCTATAAATCACTATTATCAAGACACAGATAAGTGTTGATAAGAATATGGAGTAGAGGAACCCTTATTCATTTCCACTTAAAAAAAATCACAGGCAAATGTAATGCACCCAGTCTTGGTCAGCTGGGTGTTGAATCATGTAAAAATACAAGATTTGGATTAGAGCGTTTGTTCAAATCCTGGTGTAACATAAGGGCTATCTTAGCTGAATTATCTAATTGTTCTTGTCTCAGACCTCTCATCTCTAAAACTAAGACCTCTGCCATATATACTGGTAGCAATGGAAAATTAAAAATACTATGCAAATGAATTATATTGTTACTAGTTTGAAACATTACATGAACAGGATATGTAAATGTTGCATGCATTTTCCTTTCTTATTTTTTCAAAGGGACCTTGCAGAGAGTACGTTTGTGGAAACTTTAAACAACTAAAAAATATAAGTTGACCTTTTATATTGTGCTTTTATATTGTCTCTAGAGGAATTTCTTATAACTGTATGAAAGCCTGTCTTGGATGTGATTTGTGAGGCAAAGTTTACACAGCTTGCTGGAATAAAAGCCCGATTATCTAGAACATCAGAGTTTTAACTGAAAAGAAAAAATCTAAAAGCTAAAAGGAAGATGGGCTGTGAGCTTTCTAAATAACATCTACTCAGATATTACTTAACTTATTCATAAAGCACCTTTCAATAATAGCAGTTCAGTAATTCTTTCCAAGCACACTTGGAATATTTAAAAAATAGACAAAAAAACATATATCTACAATATCATTTGGATTTTATTATATTTGAAAGTGTGTGTGTGTATGTATTCAACATTTGAGCTAAATGTAGACTCAAGACTTAGATACAAAAATCACTATCATAGGATACTGAATCAGTTAAGAAAACTCAAGGACATGCTGTATATTCAATTATATGCAGGCATGGATTATATACAGTGAGAAAGGCAGAAGACCTGCAAGGCCATGGTCCCAAAACCCAGAGCCCAACATAAAGTCCAGTGGCCAGCCCTGAACCACAATTCCAGGGTGACAGCAAGGACAATTTAGACCCACCATCACAAACTCAATGACCAGGAATGGAGAAATACAACCATGATAGTAAGAAAGAGAATAACTCAGAATTTTCCAGTATCTTCTAAGCTGCAATCCACCTAACTCTGGAATCCCAAGTGATATATTTTTATGTGTGCAGATGTATGGTATACCTGATACAATTTGTTATACGCATATAATGCATGGTGATAAAGTTAGGGCTCTCAGGGTGTCCACCACCTGAGTACAATGCATTTTTGTTAAATATACTCATTAAACTCTGCCACTGAATTTATTGCTTCTATTTTGCTATATGCTTGTGACCTTTAACCCACTTCTCTTCATCCTTTCCCCTCCCCACGGCTACTTCCAGTCTCTGTTTTCTATTTTTCCACTCTATTTCCATGTGTTCAAATTTTTTAACTCCCATATTTAAGTGAGAATATGTAATATTTGTCTTTTTGTGCGTGGTTGATTTATTTAAAGATAACCTACAGTTTCATCCATGTTGCTGCAAAGACATGATTTCATTTGTGTGTGGGGTGGGGGGTGGCTAAATGTTATTCCATTGTGTATATAGACCACATTTTAAACCCATGCATCTGTTGATGGGCACTTATGTTGATTCCATAATTTAGTTGTTGTGAATAGTGCTGCAATAAAGATGAGGGTACAGCTATCCCTTTAATATATTGATTTCTTTTCCATTGGAGAGATATTTAGTAGTGGGATTACTGGATCAAATGGCAATTCTATTTTTAGTTATTTGAGAAATCTTCATACTTTTTTCCATAGTGGATGTACTAGTTTGCATTCCCACCAACAGTGTATAAGAGTTTCTCTTTCTCCACATTCTCACCAACATCTGGTGGTGTGTTTTTGGTTTTTTTTTTTTTTTTAATCTCTTTTATAATAACCAGACTAACTGGGGTAAGATGACATCTTGTTGTGGTTTTGATTTGCGTTTCTCTGATGATTAGTGAGGCTGAGCATTTTTACATGCTCCTGTTGGCCGTTTGTATGTCTTTTTGTTTGTTTGTTTGTTGTTGTTTTTTGAGAAATGCCTACATACTACCTTTGCTCACTTTTTAGTGAGACTATTTATTGCTGTTTTTTTCCTGTTGTATTGTTTGAGTTCCTTGCATATTTTGCATATTAGTCCCCTGTCAGATGAATAGTTTGCAAGTATATTATTCCATTAAAGAGGTTGCCCCTTTATTCTGTTGGTTATTTATTTTGCTGTGCAGAAACATTTTAGTTTAACAGAGTTCAGTTTATCTATTTTTGTTTTTGTTGCTTATGCTTTTCATGGGTTATTTGCCTAGACTAATCTCCAAGAGAGTTTTCTCTAGGTATTTGATATGATTTGGCTCTGCATCTCCACCCAAATCTCATCTTGAATTGTAATTCCCACATGTCGAGAAAGCAACCTGGTGGGAGGTGATTGTATCATGGAACAGTTTTCTCCATGCTGTTCTCGTGATAGTGAGTTCTCATGAGATCTGATGGTTTAAAAGTCTGTCACTTACTTACTCTTTCTCTCTCATGCTGCCATGTAAGAGGATGCTTGCTTCTTCTTCACCTTCTACCATTATTGTAAGTTTCTTGAGGCCTCCTCAGCAATGTGGAACTGTGAATCAATTAAACCTCTTTTCTTTATAAATGACACAGTCTCAGGTAGTCCTTTACAGCAGTGTGAAAACGGACTAATACAGTATTATTATTGTATTTTTATAGTTTTGGGTCCCACATTTAAGTCTTTATTCCTTCTTGTTTGATTTTTTTATATGGTGAGAAATAGGGATCTAGTTTCATTCTTTTACATGTGGCTATCCAAGTTTTCCAGCATCATTTATTGAATAGGGTGTCCTTCCTGCAATTTAAGTTCTTGTTGGCTTTGTCAAGGATTAGTTGGCTGTAAGTATGTGACTTTACTGCTGGGTTTTCTATTCTGTCCCATTGGTGTATGTGTCTATTTTTATATCAATATCATACTGCTTGAGTTATTATAGTATTGTTATAAATTTTGAAGTTAGGTAATGTAATGCCTTCAGCTTTGTTCTTTTGCTCAGGGTCGCGTTGGCTATCCAGTATCTTTTTGGATTCCATATAAATTTCAGGATTTTTTTCTAATCATGTGAAAAATCATGTTGGTAATTTGATAGGAATTGCATGGAATCTGTAGATTGCTTTGGGCAATATGATCATTTTAATAATATTGATTCTTCTCATCCATGAGCATGGGATGTTTTTCCATTTGAGTTTTCCTTGCAGATATTTTCCTTCTCCTTAGTTAAATATATTTCTAGGGTGTTTTTCTTTTTGGTAGCTATTGTAAGTGGTATTGCCTTTTTAAAAATTTATTTATTTGCTAAATTATTATTGGTATGTAGAAGCACTACTGATTTTTGCATGTTGATTTTATAACATACTACTTTACTGAATACATTTATCAAATCTAAGAGTTTTTTGGTGAAATCTTACATTTTTCTAGATATAAGATTATATCATAACAAACAGGGGCAGTGTGACTTTCTTATTTTCAACTTGGATGCCTTTTATTTCTTTCTCTTGCCTGATTTATCTTGCTAAAACTTTCAGTACTATGTTGAATAAGACTGTTGAAAGTAGACATCCTCGTCTTGTTCCAGTTCTTGGAGGAAAGGATTTTAACTTTTTATTATTCAGTATAATGTTCAGTATGGTTGTGTCATACATGACCTTTATTGGGTTGAAATATGTTTCTTTCTTTTTTTTTCAGAAGGAGTCTCGTTCTGTCGCCCAGGCTGGAGTGCAGTGGGGTGATCTCAGCTCACTGCCAGCTCCACCTCCCGTATTCACGCCATTCTCCTGCCTCAGCCACCTGAATAGCTGGGACTACAGGCGCCTGCCACTATGCCCGCATAATTTTTTGGTATTTTTAGTAAAGACGGGGTTTCACCGTGTCAACCAGGATGGTCTTGATCTCCTGACCTCGTGATCCGCCCGTCTTGGGCTCTCAAAGTGCTGGGATTACAGGCGTGAGCCACTGCACCCAGCTGAAATATGTTTCTTTTATGCCTAGTTTGTTGAGAGTTTTATCAAGAAGAAATGTAGAATTTCATAAAACGCTTTTTCTGTATCTATTGAGTTGGTCATATGGTTTTTGCCCTTCATTCTGTTCATGTGATGTCTCACATATATTAATTTGTGCATGTTGAACCATCCTTCTATCTCTGATATAAATTTCATTTGATCATGCTATACTATCTTTTTGATGTGCTATTAAATTTAGTTTTCTAGTATTTGGTTGAGGATTTTTGCATCTACGTTCATTAGGGATATTGGTCTACAGTTTTGTTCTTGTTGTTGTGTCCTTGAATGGTTATGGCATCAGGAAGATACTGGCCTCATAGAATGAGTTAGATAGGATTTTCCTCTCTTCATTTTTTTTAAATAGATGCAGAGGTACTATATTAATATTTCTTAATGTATTTGGTAGGATTTGGCCACGCATCTATCATGTCCTGGGCTTTTCTTTGTTAGGAGACTTTTTACTATTGAATCATTCTCACCATTCTTTATTGCTTTGTTCAGGTTTTCTATTTATTATTAATTCAGTCTTGGTAGCTTATATGTTTCCAGAAACACATCAATTTTTATAGACATTCCAGTTGGTTAGCATATAATTGTTCTTAATAGTCTCTGAAGATCTTTTATTTTTCTGTAGTACCAGTTGTAATGTATCCTTTTTTATTTCTGATTTTGTTTATTCTCTCTTCTTGGTTAGTCTAGCTAGTGACTTAACAATTTTGTTTATCTTTTCAAATAACCAGCTTTATATTTTATTGTACTTTGTGTAGTCTTAGGTTTTACTACACTTAGTTTTGCTCTGATCTCTTTTATTACCTTTCTCTACAAATCTGGGGTTTATTTTGTTCTTGTTTTTCTATTTCCTTGAGTTACAGTGTTAGATTGTTAATTTGTAATTTTTCTGCTCTTTTGATGTAGGCATTTATAGCTGTAAACTTTCTTCTTGGAACCACTTTTGCTGTATCATATAGCTTTCAGTATATTTTGTTTCAATTTTTCTTTCAAGAATATGTTTTAAAAACTTTTATTTAATGTTTTCATCGACCCAGTGGTCACTCAGGATTTTGTTATTTAATTTTTCATGCATTTGTATAGTTTCCAGAGTTCCTCTTGGTGTTAATTTTTAGTCTTATTCCATTGTTGTCTGAGAGGATATTTGATATTATTATGATTTTAAAAAATCGCTGAGACTTGTGTCGCCTAATATAATAGTCTATGCTGGAGAATGTTGCATGTACTAATGAAAATAATGTATATTCTGCAGTTGTTCGATAAAATGTTTTGTAAATGTCTATTAATTCTATTTGGTCTAACATCCAGTTTAAATCAAATGTTTCTTTGTTGATTTTATGTATATAGTGGGAGACTCATGTAATTAATTGCAGTGGAAACTATAATTGTGGGATCAACAAAGAAATATGATACACATTATGATTCTTTCGTACAATGTACCTGAGGAGTATATCACCATAGTGATGTGTGAAAGTCTCCCACTACAATTGTATTGCAATCTATCTGTCTCTTTTGATCTATAATAGTAATAGTTGCTTAATGAAGCTGAGTGATCCAGTGTTGGGTGCATATATATTTGGAATTGTTATATTCTTTGGATGGATTATTACCTTTGTCATTATGTAATGATCTTCTTTGTCTTACTTTGCTGTTCTGGATTTAAGTCTGTTTTATTCTATTTGAGTATAGCTACCCCTTCTCACTTTTAGTTTCTGTTTGCATGGACTAACCTTTTCCATCATTTTCCTTTCAGTTTATATGTGTCTTCATTTTAAGGTGAGTTTTTTCTCAGCACATGTAAAAGGATTACATTTTTAAATTTATTCAGCCATTCTGTATCTTTTAAGCGCCGAATTTAGTCTGTTTACATTCAAGGTTATTATTGATATGTGAGGGTTTGTCCCTGTCATATTGTTGACTATCTCCTGGTTATTGTATACATTCTTTGTTTCTTTCTTTTTCTCTTACTGTTTATCATTGTATTTTCATAAATTTCTATAGTGGCACTACTGGAATCCTTCTGTTTCCTCCTTTGTGTGATTGTCTTACCAGTGAGATTCATGCTTCCACATGTTTTCATGATGGTAAATATCCACCTTTTGCTTACAGGTTTAAGACTCTCTAAAACATTTCTTATAGGGATGACATAATGGTGAAAAATTCTCTCATCATTTGCTTGTCTGGAAAATAGTATCATATCTCCTTCATTTATTAAGGCTAATTTTGCTGCATGTATATTCTTGGTTGACAGTTTTGTTTTTGTTTTGTTTCATTTTGTTTTTCTTTCAGCACTTTGAATGTATCATTCTATTCTCTTTTGGCTTGTAAGATTTCTGCTGAGAAATTTGCTGGTATTTTGATAGGTTTTTCTTTTCAGGTGACTAGGCACTTTTCACTTGCCATGTTTAGGAATCAATTTTTGTTTTTGAGTTTAGACAGTCTGATTATAAAGTTTTGTGGAGGTGACTTTCTTTGCATTGTATTTGCCTGGGGATCATTGAGCCTTCTGCATTCAAATATTAAATCTCTTTCTAGATTTGAGATGGTTTCATCTATTATTTTATTAAACAGCTTCCCTAATCCCTTTATTTTCTCTTCATCCTTGGGGATACTGATAATTTTTATATTTGGTTACTTTATGTTGTACCAAATTTTACAAAGGCTTTGCTCATGTTTTAATTCTCTTTTCTTTATTTATGTCTGACTGGATTATTTCAAATCCCTGTCTTCAAGCTCCAAGAGTCTTACTTCTGCTTGATTCAGTGGATTGTAGAAACTTTCAAATGTATTTTGTATTTCTTTCAATAAATTCTTCATCCCAATAATTTCTATTTGATTATTTTTTAAAATTGATATATTTGGTAAATTTCTCATTGATATCCTGTTTTTTCATCTTTTGTGTTATTTTTTAGCATTCTCTTCTATTTACTTAGGTTTCTTTAAAATAAGTATTATTTTTTATTTAAATAGCCTTAGAGCTATAAGTGGTTTTTGATTACATAGGTGAATTGTACAGTTGGGAAGTCTAGAATTTCAGTGTACCCACCACCTGAGTAGTGTACATTGTACCAATAGGTCGTTTTGCATCCTTTATGGCCCTTCCAATCCTTCCCCGTTCTGAGTCGTTTCGTTTGTTTGTTTGTTTGTTTTTGAGACAGGATCTTGCTGTGTCACCCAGGCTGGAGTGCAGTGGCATGATCTTGGCTCACTGCAACCTCCACCTCCTGGGTTCAAGTGATTCTCATGCTTCAGCCTCCTGAGTAGCTGGGATAACAGGTGTGCACTGCCACACCCAGCTAAGTTTTGTATTTTTAGTAGAGATGGGATTTCACCATGCTACCCAAGCCATTCTCAAAGTCCTGACCTCAAGTGATATGCCCACTTGAGGCTTCAAAAGTGCTGGACTTACAGGTCTGAGCCACCACGGCTTCTTCTGATTCTTTGATGTGCGTTTTTTCCACTCTGTATGTCTTTGTATACCAGTAGCTTAGCTCCCACTTACAAGTGAGAACATGTGGCATTTGATTTTTGACATGAGTTATTTCACTTAGAATAATGTTCTCCAGTTCCATACAAGGTGCTGCAAAAATACTGTTTTACACTCACTTTTTTATGGCTGAGTAGTATTCCATGGTGTGTGTGTGTGTGTGTGTGTAGTAGCAGTAGTAGTATTCCATGGTGTGTGTGTGTATCTGTGTGTGTGTGTGTATATATATACATACACATATACATGATGTGTGTGTATATATATACATACACATATGTGTGTGTATATATATATACATATATACACACACATATACATATATATGTGTGTGTGTATATATATACACACGTACATATCACACTTTCTTTCTCCACTTATCAGTTTGATTCCATCTCTTTACAATTGTGAGCTGTGACGTGACAAACATATGCTTGCAGGTGTCTTTTCCACATAGTTACTTCTTTTCCTTTCAGTACATACCCAGTAATGTGACTACCAGATTGAGTGGTAGATTTAGTTTTAGTTCTTTGAAAAACCTCCATACCATTTTTTTTTTCCATAGAAGTTGTACTAATTTACATTTCCACCAGAAGCATATAAGCATTGCTTCCTCATCACATCCATGTCAAGATCTATCATTTTTTGACTTTTTAATTATGGCCACTCTGGCTCGGGTAAGGTGGTGCCTTGTTGTCATTTAAATGAGCATTTACCTGATGACTAGTGATGTTGAACAGTTTTTCATACATTTGTCAGCCATTTGTATATCTTCTTTGAGAAATATCTGTTCACGCTTCTTGCCCACTTTTTAATGAGATAATTTTTTTCTATTGAGTTTTTTAAGTTTCTTGTAACTTCTAGAAATTAGTCCTATACAGGAGCATAATTTGGAAACATTTTTCCCATTCTATAGGTCATCTGTTCACTCTTATGCTTTTTTTTTGCAGTGCAGAAGCTTTTTAGTTTAATTAAGTCCCATTCATTTATTTTTGTTTTTGTTTCCTTTGTTTTTAGGGGCTTATTCATAAATTCCTTGCCTACACCAATGCCCAGAGGTCTTTTTCTCTTCTTCTTTCTTCCTTCTTCCTTCTTCCTTCTTCCTTCTTCCTTCTTCCTTCTTCCTTCTTCTTTTCTTCTTTCTTCTTTCTTCTTTCTTCTTTCTTTCTTCTTCTTCTTCTTCTTCTTCTTCTTCTTCTTCCTCTTCCTCTTCCTCTTCCTCTTCTTCTTCTTCTTCTTCTTCTTCTTCCTCCTCCCCCTCCTCCTCCTTTCTTCTTCTTCCTCTTCCTCTTCTTTCTTCTTCTTCTTTCTTCTTCTTCTTCCTCTTCTTCTTCTTCTCCTTCTTCTTCTCCTCCTCCTTCTCCTCCTCCTTCTCCTCCTCCTCCTTCTCCTCCTCCTCCTCCCTCTCCTCCTTCTCCTCCTTCTCCTTCTTCTCCTTCTTCTTCTCCTAGAATTTGTGTAAGTTCAGATCTTAAATCTAAGTCCTTACTCCATCTTGAGTTAATTTTTGCAAATGGTGAGAAATAGGGATCCAGTTTTATTCTTCTACATGTGGCTATCCAGTTTTCCCAGCATTATTTATTAAGTAGGGTGTCCTCTTCTCAATGTGTATTTTTGTATGCTTTGTTAAAGATCATTTGGTTGTAACTATTGGGCTCTATTTGTAGGTTCTCTATTCTGTTCCGTTGGTCATTGTGTCACCTTTTATACCAGCACCATGCTGTTTTGGTTATTGTAGCCTCATAGTATAATGTGAAGTCAGGTAATATGATGCCTACAGATATTCTTTTTGCTTAGGATTGCTTTTGCTATTCGGGCTCTTTCTTGGTTCCATATAAATGTTGGGATTTTTTTAATGCTATGGAATATGATGCTGGTGTTTTGATATGAATTGCATTGAATCTGTAGATTGCTTTTAGCAGTAAGGTCACTTTAACGACCATTTGGTTCTTCTGATCCATGGGCATGTGTATATTTTCATTTTTTGTAGTATCTATTATTTCTTTCAGTGGTGTTCTTTAGTTCTCTTTGTGGAGATCTTTCACCTCCTTGGTTAAGTAGATTGCTAGGCATTTTATTTTATTTTTATTTTGTAGCTATTGTGAAACGAATTGAGTTCTTCATATATACATATATATATATACTTTAAGTTCTAGGGCACAAGTGCACAACATGCAGGCTTGACACATAAGTATACATGTGCCATGTTGGTTTGCTGCACCTATCAACTCGTCATTGACATTAGGTATTTCTCCCAATGCTATCCCTCCCCCAGCCCCCGACTCCCCAACAGGTCCCCGTGTGTGATGTTCCCTGCCCTGTGTCCAAGAGTTCTCATTGTTCGGAACTGAGTTCTTGATTAAATTCTCAGCTTGGTCATTGTTGGTGTATAGCAGTGCTATTGATTTGTGTACCTTGATTTCATAATCTTAAAATCAGTATTTATAATTCTTGATTTGAGATATTATTTTTTTTTTGGTGATTTGTTGCTGGAGATTTGTTGCTCCTTTGTTTGTGTCATATTTTCTTGCTTTTTCATGTTTCCTGTGTCCTTATGTTGGTTTCTGTGCATATGGTGTAACAGTTGCTTCATATAATTTTTTGAAATTTTTTTCATAGGAGAGGATTTTTTCTTTAAGATGTAAATATGTTGCTATTTGAGTAAGGTGCTTGGATGGATTTTGAATGCCTCAGTAGCATGACCTCTCTAAGATTTTTTTCAGCATTACACATCATCAGTGGTATCTGTGATTTCCTTGGTTGTTTAGGGTGAGTTATTAGTGGAGGCTGTGATGAAATTTTCCTGGAGACTAATATGCCAGTAGGGTCAGTCTTTGGTTCCAGAGGTGGTAGTGATTGGCTATGTAAGCCTGTTTTGTGGCCCCAGACTGACTGACACTGGCATGGTGTTAGTAGGTCCTAGAGGGTCGATTCTTGAGCCTTCAGGTGGCTTGTTTGGATGCTCATAGAAGGAGTGGTGGGCTGAGTGTGTTGGTGGGTTCTCAGACTTCTGCGAAATTTGTGTGATGTGAGTGTTGGCAGTAGTGGTAGTGCAACAACCTACCTGAACCCAGGCAGTCCATGCTGATGTTGATGGTTAATGCAACAGTTTGAGCAAGTCATTACCTTGGCGGGCTGGTAGCACATGTGGGTGGCTATCAGCTGTGGTGGCATCAGTAGATTGGGTTGGTTTGACTTCAGCTCTCAGTAGAAGTGATTGGATGCCAACAGTGGGGAAATGGGCTGGGCAATTCCTAGGCCTCTGATGGCATACTTGAGTACTGAGAGGATGAGGCTGGACCAGCAGACATGTCCTGAGGTCCCTTGGCAATCTGTTCAGGCACTGGTTGTGATAGGCAGAGACGGTTATCCCCAGGCTGCCTTTGGAATGCTCAGGTATGAGCTGTGGTGGCTATGCTATGGACCTACTACCGGGGAGGGCAGGGCCCCTGTCAGCTGGAGCAGTGTGAGAAAGTAGCTGAGGGAGTGCAGTCTGCTCATTCCTAGGTTTCACAGCAGCCTGTAACAGGACACTAGGATTTGTCCAAGGGGTGTGTGGGAATGCCTGTTTCCCCTCTCTTCTTTGACCCAGCAGCTGGCCGTGACAAAGGCCATGTCAGTCTGGCCTTATGGCAGGACATAGACCTCCAGCAGCTAGGCTCTCCGAATGGTGCCAAGCCGAAACTGCTCCTGGCTCAGATTCCTGTGGGACTCCTTGTGAGTTCCCTTTCTGGGGCAATGTCTCTGTGCAATCTCTAGGCAGCTCCTTATGTTAGGTCCAAGGATCATTGAGTGATATTAATAGATGATTCCAGATATTTTATTTATCTATTTATATTTTAATATGTCACATTGTATTTGACTAATTTTACTTTGATTTTTTTATTTTAGAGGATATCTATTAATATATCCAGATATATTAATTTTCTATAGAAAATTACTACCAGATTTAGATGCATGTCAGCTTAGCACAGTTTGGAATCCTTTCTTTGTGTTTGAATTTGTCTAAAATATGGCAGAGGTAATATTTTTAAATGCAGGGCAGATGGTAGGTCACACAATAAGAAACCAAGGATATTAAAGCAGAAGGAATGAAGAAGTTAATTATTTGCCACTTACATCTAACAACAAGTTTTTATAATCAGATAGTAACAAAAATGTTCAGTATATACAAATAGAAGTTTTGAGATAAATTATAAATTATTAGAAATATTTTAAAAGAAACTATAAGCAGTTGTGTAGAACAAAGCAGTTTGGATATCTAATCAGTAGCGTAAGTAATGGTGGTGCAGAAGGATAGGAATACATGAATGGTCAAGTCTGAGTAATTTAACATTTTAATTAGCAATATTCCTGGTAGTGACAATGTTTAGTTTGCCTTTGGTGATAAAAATCACCTGCTTGCTTTGCCTCATTTTCTCTGATTGTCAATAGGTAACACCAGTTATGCTTTGAAAATTTATAGAAAAAGCATTGCTCACCCTCTAAAAAACTTTTATACATATATTGGTGACTACAAACTATGACCAGTTAAAGCTCTAAATTATATAAATCAAGATTTTCCCCATAGAAAACTGATTAAAATTTAATTTATGCATGCTTTACTAACATAAAGATTGTCCATCTCTTCTTTTCCAATGTGTTTCCTATAAATAAGCATAATATATATAACTTAATTATAAATATGTGTATTTATGCATTGGGCCAATAGGTAAATAAAAGTATATAAGACTGGACCAATAGGTAAATGAAGTATAGTCACCGAAATATCAATACTTATTTCTTTTTTTTTTTTTTTTTTTTTTCACCTTGCATGCTCTTTATTACTGGAAGCCACAAATCCCGATGACTCTGTAAACACTCCTTACCAAGATTTAACAAGTCTTACTATTTAGTCATGTGTATTTTTCATATGGTTTTGTATTCTTGTGGCTGATATATAGGAATACTGCTGGTTTTCTTATGTTGATATTGTGAACTGAATTGGTTCTAGTTTTTGTTACGTATTCATATATTTTCCATACTGACAATCATTATATTTGAAAATAGTGAGAGTTTTTTCTTTCTTTCTAGTTTATAAATGTCTTCTTTCTTATGTCTTTTTGCATTGGCTAGCCCCTCTAGTATGGTGTTTTTTTTTTGTTTTTTTTTATTTATTTATTATTATTATACTTTAAGTTGTAGGGTACATGTGCATAATGTGCAGGTTTGTTACATATGTATACTTGTGCCATGTAGGTGTGCTGCACCCATCAACTCGTCATTTACATCAGGTATAACTCCCAGTGCAATCCCTCCCCCCTCCCCCCTCCCCATGATAGGCCCCGGTGTGTGATGTTCCCCTTCCCGAGTCCAAGTGATCTCATTGTTCAGTTCCCACATATCAGTGAGAACACGCGGTGTTTGGTTTTCTGTTCTTGTGATAGTTTGCTAAGAATAATGGTTTCCAGCTGCATCCATGTCCCTACAAAGGACACAAACTCATCCTTTTTTATGGCTGCATAGTATTCCATGGTGTATATGTGCCACATTTTCTTAATCCAATCTGTCACTGATGGACATTTGGGTTGATTCCAAGTCTTTGCTATTGTGAATAGTGCTGCAATAAACATACGTGTGCATGTGTCTTTATAGCAGCATAATTTATAATCCTTTGGGTATATACCCAGTAATGGGATGGCTGGGTCATATGGTACATCTAGTTCTAGATCCTTGAGGAATCGCCATACTGTTTTCCATAATGGTTGAACTAGTTTACAATCCCACCAACAGTGTAAAAGTGTTCCTATTTCTCCACATCCTCTCCAAGAAAGCTGGAACTGGATCCTTTCCTTTCTCCTTATACGAAAATTAATTCAAGATAGATTAGAGACTTAAATGTTAGACCTAATACCATAAAAATCCTAGAGGAAAACCTAGGTAGTACCATTCAGGACATAGGCATGGGCAAAGACTTCATGTCTAAAACACCAAAAGCAATGGCAGCAAAAGCCAAAATTGACAAATGGGATCTCATTAAACTAAAGAGCTTCTGCACAGCAAAAGAAACTACAATCAGAGTGAACAGGCAACCTACAGAATGGGAGAAAATTTTTGCAATCTACTCATCTGACAAAGGGCTAATATCTAGAACCTACAAAGAACTCAAACAAATATACAAGAAAAAAACAACCCCATCAAAAAGTGGGCAAAGGATATGAACAGACATTTCTCAAAAGAAGACATTTATACAGCCAACAGACACATGAAAAAATGCTCATCATCACTGGCCATCAGAGAAATGCAAATCAAAACCACAATGAGTTACCATCTCACACCAGTTAGAATGGCGATCATTAAAAAGTCAGGAAACAACAGGTGCTGGAGAGGATGTGGAGAAATCAATACGTATTTCTAAATATAAGTTAGCAGATTTTCATCAGGTCACAGGGTCCAAAATTTGAGAGTACCTTACTATACCCGCCCAACTAGAGATAACCAGTATTTTCACAGCTATAGTAACTGTTCACTCTTACTTTTACAACCTAGGTATGCATTGGTAAGTATTAATTTTTTTCTCTATTTGTACTTAGTAAAAATTGATTTAATCTTCGTATCATATTTTTTGGTCTTGGCTCCTTTTATTTCCATCTTATGTTTTTGTAATTCATTCATGTTTTTATATGCATAAAAAGTAATAAGACTACTTAGTTAATACATGTTATTTCTTTGTTGAATAGCTTTGTAAACAAAAACTCAAAACAGAAAAAGTAAAACTGCAGTTGCCCTTGGTAGCTGGATGAGGTGGTGTTGGGTTTTTCCCTCTACATTAATCTTCCAAACCAGAGTATAGTCTACTTCCACATACTAGTTGGCTTACACAGCCTAAATGTCCTTTTTCTCTTTTTGTTATTCTTTGAGGATGAATGCCATATTCTAGGGCTTATACTGCCAGCTGGCTTTTATAACTCACTGGCAAGAATGAACATCGTGTATTATAAGTCTAGAAATAGACTTTGAAGTCAGTCTCCTCACTCTGGAGGGCAAATATCAAAACTGATTTGGTTGGCAATCCAGAAATATAAAATACTACCATGGTTACCACATAGGAGTGAATTCTATTCTATTTGATGTCTATTGTCTTCTCGTTTGGTCTGGAAGGAAAAGAGGAAGTTCAGCAATAAATATTATTAGCATAAAGTATTTTAAGATTTGTAAAACCTTGAAGTAAAAAAAAAAAAAAAAATGATTTCACACCTTCCCTCTCATTAGTCCCTAACTATTTACAGTATTGATGCACTAAGTGACCTACAAGGTTAAAACAAAGGTTTAAAGTTAAAAGTTAAGTAAAAAAGGTTTTTTTCTGTTATGAGAAAACCCATACTATTAATATTTCTAGATCACTATTGTAAACATAATAAATAATATGATATAGTTCATGTATTTAAATTTTCTGATAAGTATGAACATTAGGCATGTGTACATAGGGTGCATGTATGTACAGATATAGATACATGTATCTGAATTGAGGAGATAATATAATTCTAAATTTTCCTTGAGTTATTTTCTGATTTTGCTTTACATCTCTTTATTTCACATTTCAAAAGGAGAAATCCTATTAAATGTAATTCTGGTTTCCACAAGTATATGGTAAGATTTTTTATTCCTGTTTAGCTTAATGTGTTTAATTCAGTAAAACAGGAAAAAAATTAACTATCAAAAACGAGGCAAAAACATGCAATTAAAATAACATTGCTCACAATATTTATTTTAAAATATGTTGCCTTGAAAAATATTGTTAAGCTTGAGATCAAAACATACTTGTAAATCTTGAAATGCATCTACTCATGTTTAAACTGTATTTTATATATTTTTTATAATTTCATTAAGGTATTAGCATTATTTCATTATTTCATTTGTCTTTACCCACATATGGAATACAAATAAAATTATCAAGCTGTTATTATTTTATCATTTACAAAGGGTTTTCTTATATACATATTTCTCCTTTTATTTCAAACAGTTCTATTAGTTGGAGATTTAGTCAAGAAATATTTACTGGGTATCCTTTAACTGTATTTCACAGTGTGGCAAAGAGATGGTACAGGGTATAAGCAAACTTGGTCAACACTCATGAAGCTTGACCTTTGATAGGGAAGCCAAAGGAAAAATTACTTCAATTAATTCTAAATGGCTAGATAATTATTTGTCAAAATTGTGTGCAGAATTAGACTGTTATCATAGGATAAAGTGAAAATAACTTTTACCAAAATTTGAATGTACATGTTTGTTTCTTCTCCTTCCTTCTTTTTGCCTCTTCACTTTATTGCTATTTTTGGGTACATGGTATACTTTCCTCTTTTCTCTTAAAAGACTTACCATTCTACCTTTACCACTCTTTCTAGTCAACTTTTCTCTTTTCTCCTAAAAGACTTACCATTCTCCCATTACCACTCTTTCTAGTCAACTTTACAGTTTGTCTAGGATCAAATGAGATTTATTTCATTTGATCTAGGGTGTTCATAAATGATTGAAACCTCCAATAAAGTGGCATATAGCTTTCTCAGCTGTGTCTTCAATGAGTGTATGAAAATATCATTCTGTTCTCATTGTTATTGATGTGGTCATTGTTGCCAATCAGGAGAGAATTATTAGATCCATAATGATCCTAATCTTCTGAGCCTTCAAGAGACTTTAAAAATCTTTATTTATTATCTTCTTATTCACTGTGATATTTCCTCCCTGGTTCAGTTATCATTTTTTTAAAAGTGCAATATAGTTCTAAACAGAGTCTTTTCCAAGCCTCCATTTTCTTAAGAAAAAGAAACACATTTCAGCCTAAAACCTAGAAATTTCCAAGAAAAACTAATACCCTGGCTTGAGCTTTAACTAGAGAAAATAGCCTCCTTAGAGAAAATTGAAAGTTTAAGCACATTCAGATAGGATTAATAAAAAGTTGCATTAAGTGCTACAGCTAGTTACAATTTTCACATAAAGTACTTTCATTTGATTATAATCTTGATTTCGTATAAAGTGAACATATTATCATTGTCACCATATACTAAATGTATATGAGGCCCTCAGTTTCTGTAGTTTGCATAAAGACAGTGAGTGGTGAAAATGAAACTCCAAAGGCATACAAACAGAGCAAAAGACAGAGGGAATATTTGAGATTCTAAGGTTGTCTTCCTACCAATGAAAGAACCATATATTAGAGGAGTCAGGAATCTCATATTGAAATAACAGAAGCCACAGATGTTTTAACTCAATCAAGAAAATGCCCTTTTTGTCTGTTGCAATGGAATATAAGGAAATTTACCTTTATATACATACTTTGCTTCCTTGAAGTAACAATGCTTGTTAGTTGCTACAGCTGATACAAAAAAGCTTTCCAGAATATTCAGGAGTCTTCAGAGCTTCAACACTTCTTTTAAGAGAAAAATGTACAATAATAGAGAGGACATAGTGGCTTGTTGGCATAAAAAGTCACAGCACAGTAGCATCTATCTTGCGGTCACTAACGTCATGAATAGGACACCTCCTTAGGACTAAATCTAAATCTATAGCTCTGGCTTAGAATAATAAAGGAATGATCTAAGAGGTGAGAGCTACAAAAGAAAATATCTCTATATCATAGAAGTGAAGAATTCCAGATTTGTCCACGATAGCTAATAATGTCTGGAAAACTCTTAGGTTAGCAAATGAAGAAGAAAAAAATCAAGCTGGCCACAGATGTCCAGAATATGCACCTGTATTTATTGTGCAGTCACATAAGAGAAATGATCTCTCCAGAAGGTACAATATGAATGATTAAAGCTCTCTTTAATGCTCTAAACTACTTCCAGAGCTCAGTGGGAACTGCATTCTGTACTTCTGAATAAAAATTGAGTAAATATAAGTGCATCATTTTTTCTTGTTAGACCACATCCTTAAATTTTTTCTATATTTTTATCAAATATAGGATCACTATTTTCTTTTTTCTCCCAAATATTATGGATACTATATCTATATAATTTAAGACAACAAGAATACCAAAGTTTTATTATTGTATAAAATAATTTCACCTACTCTAAATATAGGATGAATTGTCTTTCATATCTTTAGAGAAAGGTAAAAAAAATTTTCTTTGTTAATTTAAATATACATTTAGCTAAGTGAATTCTATTGGCATTTTCTGTATTGGCATCAAAGTGAAGAAGAAATTGTTGGGGATGGATGGACTTTAAAGCACAGCTTTGAAAGTAAGAAAGTCAATCTCTTTTCTAGCAGATGGAGAACAGAAAAATAAAAAAAATGGTGCATCCAGATAATTGGAAGTAATATGGAAGCTGATTGTGGAAGTTTGCAGAAAATAGAAAAAGTCAGTGGATATTTGGGGTTTTAGTATTATTATGAAACCAAATAATGATATCTGGGGGTGCGGGCAAGAAATTTAAAAAAAAAAGAATTTGATTATCAATATAAAAATATGCTATCCCAGTTATGCAGCTTTTCTCAGTTATAGCAAATTTCTCTACTTGAATGTTATTCGCATGGCAAAGCTATAATTCAGAATAGATACTCAATAAATAACTTTGCGGGGAGAAAGGAGGGAAATCAAGAAAGTAAAAGTGAGCAAGGCAGAAAAGAAATAAAACCCCTTAACTGCTGAGCATCCCAAAAATTTTTGTGTTTTCTTGACCCAGAATTATCCCTGATACCTTTCTGTTATTTCTCCTCACCATATCCTTCCTTGAGTAATACAGAAACAACTTTGCATTCTATTGCCATCTTCCTCCACTTACATCTTTCCCTCCTTTTGCGAAACTGCAAGTTGGAAAACTTAGTAAAGAATAAACTCTTGTCTATGCTTGACCAGTTCTAAGGTAGCAGCCACTGATAGACTTGACAACATTCCCTCTGCAGATGGAAAGGTAACAGACAAATTACCAGATCATTTAATCAGATCATACAATAGGTGAAGGCAGTGTTTTGTTTGTTTGTTAATGGAAGCACTGAACTAAGAAAAGATGATATGAACTGATTCTTACAGATACTTTTTTTTTCCCTGAAGTCACCAAATTATAAAACCTAATCAAAGGAGAGCCAATATCTTTTATGTGAGAAGAATTCTAGAACCAAATCTGACTGCATGGCATTCCCCAGTGAATGAATCCAGTGAGTGCTGGAACAACTGCTCACCATGGTGGCATCCTTTTCAATAAGTAATTTCCTTACCTTGAGGGTTACTAAAATTATTGTTTTATACTGTCTATTTTTGTTTTCATATTTTAAAAGTATTTTTAAGAAGATAAAACTTACCTTTCACTCTAAATCTCTTTACACTAGAAGAACAAAACTGGAGGAATCACATTACCTGAATTCAAATTACACTACAGGCCTATAGTAATGAAAACAGCATGGCACTGTCATAAAAACAGACACATATATCAATGAAACAGAATAGAGAACCCAGAAACAAATATATCAACCTACAGTGAAGTCATTTTTGACAAAGGTGCCAAGAACATTCAACAGGAAAAAGACAATCTCTTCAAGAAATGGTGCTGGGAAAACTGGATATTCATAAGGAGAAGAATGAAACTAGAGCCCTATCTCTCACCATAGACAAAAATAAAATCAAAATGGATTAAAGACTTAAATCTACAAAATTAAACTATGAAACTACTACAGGACATTTGCCTGGGCAAAAATTTCTTGAGCAATCCCCACAAACACAGGCAACTAAAGCAAAAATAGACAAATGGAGTCACATTGAGTTAAAAAGCTTCTGCACAGCAAAGGAAATAATCACCAAAGTGAAATACAACCCACAGAATGGGACAGAATATTTGCAAGCTACCCATCTGACAAGAGATTAATAACTAGAATATCTGAGGAGCTCCAGCAACTCTATAGGAAAAATCTAATATGATCAAAAATGGGCAAAATATATGAATAGACATTGCTGAAAAGAATACTTGAAAATGGAAAACAGGTATATGAAAAAGTACTCAACATCACTAATCATCAGATAAATGCAAATTAAAACTACAATGAGAGGTCAGGCACAGTGGCTCACACCTGTAATCCCAGCATTTTGGGAGCCAAAGGTGAGTGGATCACCTGAGGTCAGGAGTTCAAGAACAGCCGGGCCAACATGGTGAAGCCACATCTCTACTAAAAATACAAAATTAGCGAAGTGTGGTGGTAGGTACCTGTAATTCCAGCTACTCGGGAGGCTGAGGCAGGATAATTTCTTGAACCCAGGAGGCAGAGGCTTCAGTGAGCCAAGATTGTGCCATTGCACTCCAGCCTGGGCAACGAGAGCAAAACTCACCGCAAAAAAAAAAAAAAAAAAAAAAAATCCTTAGACATATTAAAATGATAAGTTACATTAGAACATTTTTAATACTGTATTGCCTTTGCATTTCTATATCTGTTTAAACTATATTGTTCTTATATTATTCTTTTAATCTGTGCCATATGGTTTGGTTGTGTCACCACCCAAATCTCATTTTGAGTTGTAGCTCCCCTAATTACCATGTGTCCTGGGAGGGAAGTGGTGGGAGATAATTGAATCATGAGGGCTGGTCTTTTCCATGCTGTGCTCATGATAGTGAATAAGTCTCATGAGCTCTGATGGTTTTATAAAGGAGAGTTTCCCTGCACACAATCTCTTGCCTGCCACCATGTAAGACATGACTTAGCTCCCCATTTGGCTTCTGCCATAATTGTGAGGCCTCTTCAGCTATGTAGAACTGTAAGTCAACTAAACCTCTTTCCTTTATAAATTACTCAGTCTTTGGTATGTCTTTATTAGCAGCATAAGAACAGACTAATATAGAAAACTGGTACCAGTAGAGCAGGGTGTTGCTGTAAGATACCCGAAAATGTGGAAGGAATTGGGTAACAGGCAAGTTTAGAACAGTTTGGAGGGCTCAGAAGAAGAAAGGAAGATGTGAGAAAGTTTGGAACTTCCTAGAGACTTGTTGAATGGCTTTGACCAAAATGCTGTTAGTGATATGGACAATAAGGTCCAAGCTGAGGTAATATCAGATGGAGATGAAGAACTTTTTGGGAACTGGAGTAAACATCACTCTTGCTATGCAAAGAGATCAGTGGCATTTTGCCCCTGCCCTAGAGATCTATGGAACTTTGAATTTGAAAGAGATGATTTAGGGTATCTAGGGAAAGAAATTTCTAAGCAGTGAAGCATTCAAGAGGAAGTAGATCATAACAGTTTGAAACATTTGCAGTCTGATGATGCAATAGAAAAGAAAAATCCATTTTCTCAGGAGAAATTTAAGCCTCTGCTGACATTTGCATAAATAACAAGGAGCAGAATGTTAATCACCAGGACAATCGGGAAAATGTCTCCAGGGCATATCAGAGACCTTGGAGGCAGGCCCTCCCACCACAGACCTGGAGCCCTAGGAGGAAAAAATTGTTTCATGGGCCAAGCCTAGGCCCAGGGCCCCCGTGCTGTGTGCAGCTTAGGGACTTGGTGCCCTGCGTCCCAGCCTCTCCAGTCATGGCTGAAAGGGGCCAAGGTACAGCTCAGGATGTGGTTTCAGAAGGTACAAGCCCCAAGTCTCAGCAGCTTGCATACGGTGTTGAGACTGTAGGTGCACAGAAGTCAAGAATTGAGGTTTGGAAACCTCCGCCTAGATTTCAGAAAATGTGTGGAAACACCTGTATCTTCGAGAAGAAGTTTGCTGCCGAAGCAGAACACTGATGGAAGACCTCTGCTAGGACAGCGTAGAAGGGGAATGTGGGATTGGAGCCCCCACACAGAGTCCTCACTGGGGCACTGTCTAGTGAAGCTGTGAGGAGTGAGCCATCACCCTCTAAACCCCAGAATAATAGATCCACTGACAGCTTGCACTGTGCACCAGGAAAAGCCACAGACACTCAATGCTAGCCTGTGAAAGCAGCCAGAAGGGGTTCTGTACCCTGCAAAGCCACAGGGGCACAGCTTCCCAAAGCTATGGGAGCCCATATCTTGCATCAGAGTGTGACCTGGATGTGAATCATGGAGTCAAAAGAGATCATTTTGGAACTTTAAAGTTTAATGACTGCCCTATTGGACTTCAGACTTGCATGGGGACTTTAGCCCTTTTGTTTTGTACAATTTCTCTCATTTTTAACCCATGTATTTACCCAATGCCTGTATCCTCATTGTATCTAAAAAGTAACTAACTTGCTTTTTATTTTACAGGCTCATAGGCAGAAGGGAATTGCCTTGTCTCCGATGAGACTTTGAACTGTGGGCTTTTGAGTTAATGCTGAAATGAGTTAAGACTTTGGGGACTGTTGGGAAGGCATGATTGGTTTTGAAATGTGAGGACATGAGATTTAGGAGGGGCCAGGGGGTGGGATTATATGGTTAGTCTGTGTTGTCACCTAAATCTCATCTTGAATTGTATCTCCCATAATTTTCACATGTCAGGGAGGGACCCTGTGGGAGGTAATTGAATCATGGGGGCTGGTATTTCCCATGCTATTCTTGTAATAGTGAATAAGTCCATGAGATCTTATGGTTTTATAGAGGAGATCCCCTACACAGGCTCTCTTGCCTGCTGCCATGTAAGACGTGACGTTCCTCCTCATTTGCCTTCTGCCATGATTGTGAGGCTTCCCCAGCCATGTGAAACTGTGAGACAATTAAACCTCTTCTCTTTATAAATTACCCAGTCTTGGGTATGTCTTTATTAGCAGCATGAGGACAGAACAATGCACTGTTTCTAGAAGTTGTTTTATAATATATAATGTTTTTTCTTTAATAGTTACAAGAATCCTAATTTTTATTTTTAGAAAAACGACATCGTGTTTTGTATTGATTTTAGATTCACATAATAGAAAGAATTAGGAGTTTTTGTAATACTCTGAACAAATTTAAAAACCATTGGAATTATATGGTCCTGAATGCTGGCAAAATGTCTCCATAAAATTCTCCAGGTCATTTGCTTCAGTTAAGGTAAAGAAATCGTTCTAGAACCTTGTTTCTTTCTTTGAAGTTACTCAGTTTGCATGTTCTATTTCATCTGGTGTCACTTTTGATAAATTATATGTTTCTAAATGACTAAGCCTTTTAATGAGGATTTCAAATTTATTAGAATAGAGATGATTAAGAAAGGTCTTAATTAAGTTATTCTTTCAATTTACTAGCCTATGTTTAATTTTTTTACTATCTTGGAAACATTTTCCTATTTTTTGCCTTTTCAGCGTGTAGCTTCCAGTCTTCTACTTCAGAAAAGTTGCACTTAATCATATTATTAAATTTTGCTTTATTTGACTGTTATGTTTTTCTCTGAGGAGACCAAGTATGCCTGTATTGGATGTTGTGTTGGCTATAGTGTACTGTCTCCAAGGAAAGATGATGGTGGATATCTCTTAGAAGTCAGTCCTTTCTGGGACTTGCATAAGCTGGAGAGAGTTCCTTTATCCAAGGTTCATATCCCCATCCAAATGTAGCCCACCGTTAATTATAAGTGAAAGCAGATGCATAAAGATCTGGTAACTGATTCAATATTGTTGATAACTATGAGTGGCCATCCTAGCTTCAGAGTGCTATACTAGTTCATCTGAAGCATTCTTACGTTTGCACCATAAGACAAATGCTCCCTTTGCTCAATCCCATTTCTTTTTCTTCTTGTTATGACATTTATTAAGCACTCTGTAATAAATGTCCTACCTTCTAGTCTTCATGAAGGGCCCCACTTATTAGTGGCTGAATAAGCAGACATTAATTGGATTAAAGTGATGGATTAGTTATCAATTGCTCTATAACAAATTACTCTAAAAGTTGGCAGCTTATACCATATTTATTATATCACACATTTTCTGAACATCAGGAATCCGGAAGTATTTTAGCTATGTGGTTTTGGATTAGGGTCCCTTATAACATTGCTGTCAAGCTGTTGGGCAGGACAATTGAGTCTGACAGGTCCATTCCCAAGTTTTCTCATTGAGTTGTCAGCAAAGCTTAATCCTCATTATCACGAAGAACCCTCAGTTTCTTTCCACATGGGTCTCTACACAGAACTGTCTCATGAAATAGGATCTGGCTCACCCCAGAGCATGATCCAAGAAGAGAGAGACAGCAAGAACATGAGACAGAGTAACCTAGTCTCAGAAGTGACATAATTGCCATTTCTGCCTTATGCTTAGAAAGTTATCTTGGTACAGTACACAAAGGTGTATATAAGATGATGCAGGGATTATTTAGGGTCATCTTAGAGGCTAGTTACAACAATTATCACCACAAAACTGGTAGATTAGTTCTGTATTGTTACACAGCAAATTACTCCAGAATTCAGGAACTTAAAACAACATTTATTATTTCACAGTCTCTGTGGGTCAAGAATTTAGGCAATGGCTTAGGCTTATAAGGCTGTACTCCTTTCCAAGCTCAGCTGAAAAAGATTTGCTTTCTAGCTCACTCACATGGTTGTTGGCAAGATTTAGTTGCCTGTGGCCTGTTGGACTAAGGTTTCAGCTCCTCATAAGCTGTTGGCTGGAATCCTTCCTCACTTCTATGCCATGTGGGCCTCTTCATAAAATATCTCATGACAAGCAGCTGGCATGAGAGCAAACATGAGAGACGGCAAGAGAGACTGCAAACAAGAAAACAGTCTTCTGTAACTGAATCATGAAAGTCACATCCATCATCCTACCATATTTTGTTAGAATCAGGTCAATAGGTTTATCTCACACACAGAAGGAAGGTATTATGCAAATACATGCATACTAAAAGATGAGGATATTTGAGAAGCACATTACGACTGGCAATGTGTACCCCATGAGAGTTTGTGGGTAAAGTTAGCTGCAGGCACAATGTGGCTGTGCAATTTTTTAAAACTCACTGCTGGTGAACTAGAAGGTATATATGTAGAAAAAATACAAGTCACCTATAAATTAGGCATTTGAGAAATATGGAGGATATATATATATAGTAATAATAGGGATAATGAAGATTATTGGTTATTGCTGGAGACAACTGATGCTTGGAGAGAGACAATGTAGAACTGAAAACAATTAACCATCAATTAAAGGGTAAACATAGGAGCCAGTGGACCTGCTTGGCAGCATCCAAATCACATTTCTTGCAGTTAGAAGGAAAAAAACACAACAAAAACAAACAGGAACAGGCTCATGACTTAATCACATCAGCACATCAGTAATGGAGCTCCAAAGATGGTGAAATTCCCAAAGTAGACAAATTTGTTAAGCCGAGTTCGGGACCGTGATTAGGAAATAATTAAAATCTAAAAGGGGCATCTGGGTTGAATGATAGTCAAGGATGACTATTTAAGCAAGTTGTTACATTCATCTGAAACCCTGAATGTAATTGACCGGATTTCTGAGTAGCATCTCCTACACAGTAGCAATCCCATTGCCTGCCATTCCAACAACATGTCTGTAACACTATCAGTATCAAATTGTCTTTTCCAATGCATTGTCCCTGCGTGGTGTCCCATCTTCAATAAGCCCTAGTCAACAAGCACCAAATTTAATACTAAAAGCTTGGAAGTGATAGGCATGTCACCAGCTGAGAACGAGATAATATTCTCAAGAAGAAAAATAGGCCAAAAATTCAAGAAGGAGGAAAATGGAGTTATATCAAAGGGATACTATGTCAATCTTCTTCCCAGTTTTGACGACATTACTGACAACTGAAAGCTGAGCAGTGTCTAATGGCAAGTTTAGAAACCAGTCCAAATGTTACTATTGCCAAAAAACTGCATTTTTCTGGGTCTCGGTGACCTTGTCTATAAATCATGATAATGTCATTTCCACAACGTACATTCTACAAAAGTTCAGAAAACTGTTTGTTTAGTATAAATGTTATAATCTTAGTATTAGAAGAAGGAAAGCTGTTGTTCAAATATTCACTCACAGAAAATGGGGACATATGTCAGAGGAAAAGCTCAATATCCAAGACAAGTTTTGGAAAATGTTAAAACAAAGGTGAGCAAAGGTTACAGAAAACGGAAAATAGGAACACTCAGAAGACCACCAGTGTTAACCTTTGCCACCTGCCCACTTGGAAGATGCTTTCACATTTTAGAAATTTACTTGTGCTGCTTTTATATTTTGCTATAGTTGAAGAAAAGCATGTGTAGAAATGTAAGTTCCAAATAGTTACTAGCTGCTATCTCCTAGAAGCAGGCCCTGAAGCGATTCTTCAGCCCTACTCCTTGAGCTGGGCAACTGAGTCCCCATGACATTCATTTGTTTACTGTTGCCAGGTCAGAAAGTCTTAACTTTGCCAGAGAGCCTTGCCCTCAGGACTATCCTCAAGTTTTGTGGCCCAGGCATCCACGAAGTTCCTCCTTAGTTCATTCTGCTCTTGCTGGTCCTCCCTATGTCATTGGATTGCACAGTTATCCTCTAACTCTGTTTCCCATTCTTGGCTGTACACTGTTAACTATGTCTTGAAAAGTAAATCTAGTTGACAAAATGCATCTCAACTTTTTCTTTGTATAGTGGTGGCTAAAAAACTATAAAATTGGAGGAAAAAATGACAATTCCTGTAGTAGAGGAATCTGAATCATCACACAGTTGTATTAATGATTCTAATCAAAGCCATTCATTTTAATAAATATATTGTAATTATGTTCATCTGGTCTTGTTCCTCCAAAGAGCTCAAAGCATTTTACAAGCATTGCATTTCTATCTACATATTGAAAAAGAAACCTCAAGGATAAATCATTGGAGAATGAAAAATTACATACTTTTTAAAGATACCTTGTTATTTACACTAATTCATTTTTATTCCCTCTCTGGAAGGTATAATATGAAGGATCTTTTTTCCATCATCTTAATGCATCTGGAGGTGCGGAAACCATTTTTGGATAACTCCCTCTTTGAAGATGTGTGTGTGTGTGTTTGTGTGTGTGTACATGTGTGATTTTGTTACTTTGCTAGAGTTGCCATATCAAAGGACCACAAATGGGGGGGTTAAACAACAGAAATCTATTGTCTAACAACTAGAAGCCCAAAATCAATGTGTCAGCAGTGTTGGTATCATTTGAAAGCTGTGTGGGAAGGATCTATCCCAGGTCTCTATCCTTGATATGTAGACAGCTGTCTTCTTCCTGTGTCTCTTCACATCATCTTCCACATGTATCTGTCTTTGTGTTCAAATTTGCCCTCTTTATAAAGACACAAATCCTACAGGGTTAGGAGCCCTCATACTCCCGTATGTCCTCACCATAACTTAATGACATCTACAAGTACCCTGTTCCAAATAAGGTCACATTCTGAGTTGCTAGGCATTAGGATTTCAACATATGGATTATTTTTTCTTTCTTTTCTTTTTTTTTTTTTCTTCCTGAGACAGAGTCTTGCTCTGTCACCCAGGCTGGAGTGCAATGGCACAATCTTGGCTCACTGCAAACTCCATTTCCCAGGTTCAAGTGATTCTCCTGCTTCAGCCTCCCAAGTAGCTGGAATTACAGGCACCCGCCACCACGCTCAGTTAATTTTTGTTTTTAGTAGAGACTGTGTTTCACCAGGTTGGTCAAGCTGGTCTCGAACTCCTGACCTCAGGTAATCCGTCCACCTCAGCCTCCCAAAGTGCTGGGATTACAGACATGAGACACCATGCCCGACCTAACATATGGATTTTAAAGGAGATAAAATTCAACCTTTAACAGTGAGATAGACTTGATGCAACTTTAAAAACAGTCATTAATGCAAAGGAAAAATAGTAGATTAAAACATACGATCTAAAGGAACAATGTTCTAACTCTACTATTTGCCATGTCTAGCCTCACAACCTTAGACAAGTCCTAGAAGCAAGAGTACATTTATAGACATAGTTATGTGTACCTTTTTGTGAACTCTGGACTATAAAACACATCAATCATGGGGCAGTTAATAAAACTGCAGGATTCAACAAGGCACTCGAAATGCTTTTCAAATCTAGCTCTTGTATCAGGTAATCTAGTTTTTGAAAATTATCTTTTCACACAAACTAGACAAAACAGTATCACTTTCTTACAGTGAGATAGACTTATGATTGTGATAGAGGAAGACATTTCACATTGGCAAATAGAACTTCTGACTCTAATGGCTAAAAGACCTAATGAATACTTATCGATTGTTTCTAAAAAACACAGGAAAAATTATAAATTCCTTTCATCATCTTTTGTTTTAAACTTCTGTTAGCCATTTGCTTAAACTAATTGATGAAAAGCTTACAGTTTGACCCACATTCCCCGCTGACTTAATTAAACCAACTAATTACTTGAATGTCCAGAAATCATGCAAACCCTAATACATATAGATTTTTTAAAGGTAAAGCCTGCTTAGAAATCCTGTGTAATAAAGAAATCCATACCCTTACCTGAACACTGGCTCCATGTAAATTATATAAAGAATAAAGCCAGGGATTAACTAATAAACCTATGAGTTATGAGTGTGTAATAGATGAATTAAAGTGTTGGTTTTCAATGTAGGTGATAACCTGAGAATGTTGATAACACTTTGTGTTAAAAGGGCTAGTAAATTAAATATCATTGTGATAGAAAAGTATTAGGGAATTCAATTCAGCCTTCTGTCAATTTTAATTAATAACAGGGTTCTTTTTCCCAGCCACCTATTTAATTTCTTAAAACTTATCCTTACACTTCAATGTATCATAAGGCATAAACTGCTCTTGGCCTTCCTCACTTCTCGGTTACACATTTTTTAAAATTGTAAGTTACTTCATTAAACATATTTTCTAGAATGTGATCTCTAACTTAATGGTAAAATGAGGTCAAACTTCCTGGCTCAATTTTATGTAGGCTCAAACAAACTGTCGTTTAAAGTACATGCGCCCTAAACTACATTCCATAAACACCTGGGGTATTAATGAGCCTGTAACCTCTGTTGTTTCCCTTTCCTTTGACACTATAATTATAGAAGGATTCTACCACATTAAGAGTTATAGCTCCCATATTTAAAGAGGAAATATTAGGCTTTACAGATTTTTCTTTAATCTTTAAAATATCCCTATCTGGCTCTTTAAAGTAACAACTTAAATGTTAGGTGTCTTTAAATAAACAAGCAAATAATAAGAGAAATAATTGGTTCATGTAAATGAAAAGTCCAGAGGAAGGTATGATTTCAGACAAGCTCAGGCTTTCAAGTATAATTTCTATGTTTCCCTCCCTTCTATACTTTTTCATGTGTGGTTTTCCTTAACATCTTTAACACACTGGTTCTACTCAGCTTCACAAACATCACTCTGGCCTTCCTAGACTTTATATCCAGGCAACTCATCTTCATCCACAGAATCTGAAAAACTAGCAAACGTCTCTCTACAACTTCCAATAAAAGGAAGAGAAACATCTTTCCCAATGCCACAGACATTATCTCTTCAGGTCTCATTGGCTCAAACACAATCGTGTGCCTTCTAGAGGTCATTTTATTCAAATAGCATATCTGAGTATAGAGGAAAGGCTCTCAAAGGAAATCTGATAGCGTCAGAAGGGGGAAATGGATGCTGGGTAAGCAAACAATAAATGCCTTCCAGAAGTAGGTATCATAATCTCCAGTTAGTGGATGAAAAAACCAAGATGCAGAGAGATTAAGCTATGCTGGTATCAAGATACTGTTACTAGTAGGTGAAAATATGCTAAAATAATAGGTTGTCAGTACTAGAAAAGATCTTCAACCACAAAACCATATTCTGCGGTTTAGAAAGTTTAAACCTTACCTCACCAGCTGGTATAATCTTAAATAACTTCAGTATGCCTATTTTTATTTCAAAAAAGTCTACATATAAGACAAAAAATTTACTTATATATTTTTATACCTATTGTACAATTAATTATTGACTATCATACTATTTTAGCAAATAGTAGCCAAAATAAAGTATTTATTCCCTGGATTACACAAAAACAACACAGCAGTCATCATCAGACATCATGAGCAAGACACCAGCTTCTGGTTGTATTGAATATACACAGAATGTGCCATTAGTTATCAAGATTTCAATTTGATAATACAATAGTGGAGTTCTACAAAGGTTCTCTACTGAAATGTAGATGGATACATGAAAATAATGCAAGTATGCTAAGAAAACATGTACTTTACACATTTCCCACCTTGCATCATCTGCTGCCTCCTTAAGTCATCCAGCTCCAAGAGATTCTATTAAAAGCTTCTACTGTAAGCACCATTTTTAATCTCTACAAAACTTAAAAATACTAAATGCCACCTTTCTGCTGGAAACCTCCTGAAATTCCAATGCACTGAGAAAGAAGTCTGTTGGAAGTGCAAATGAGAAGTTTACTTTGTGGAAACCATTCAAACTGTTTAGGAAACAGGAAATTGAAAGTTTACTTTTTTTAAGGTATCAATTAATCACAACCGTTGTCCCCTTGGAGTTCTGAAGCAATTGAGAAGTTGACACAGAGCCACATAGGAAGAAAAATAGCTACGTAATTAATGGTAACCAGATTGCAGACTGCAGTTGAAAACCCCAGGACTGTGATGATGGGACTTCCTGTGTCCTATCTCCTTCCTTAACAATTGAAAACCTAGAACTACAGACTGGGGTCAACTAGACTTGCCCAACCAGTTGAAGACAGAGAAGCTTGAAGTTTCCCACCCAGGAGAAGCAAGTGCTAACTCATTTGCATAAAACATGGAAGAAATCACCAAGAGGAACCTCTCATTTCTTTTATCAACGCATACCAGGAAACACAAGTAAAAGAGATAAGAATAAATGAGCAGTGACTTTCACCCAGAGCCCATAAATCAACCAGGGAGAAAAGCAAAAATTTTCCTTTAATATGTTTTCTTCCTGGGGAGTAGAGAAAAATATTATTCCCTCTTTGAAAACTAAAACCCGTGTCCTCCAAAATTGGTACTTGTTGCATGCAGATCAGTAAGGCTTTTTTTTTTCTTTTTGAAAAAGGCTTCCTATGTAGCTCTTCTTTTCTGGAGGGAATGGAGTGTGATGGCTAAGAGACTAGCTGTAAAGTCAAACTTCTCAGGTCTTCCTTCTGTTTCAGACGCTGATCAGCTGTGTCACATTGAGCAAGTAACCTATGTGATCCTCAGTTTTCTCACACAAAAATTGTGCATAATCATCATATCTACCTCATAGGGTGGCTAAAGCATTAAATGAGATCATCCATGTAAGCCAGGACACAGGACAGTACCTCTCCTTCATTTCATCAAAGAAAAACTGCACTGGACACTTTTTTTTTTTTTTTTTTTGAGACGGAGTCTCGCTCTGTCTCCCGGGCTGGAGTGCAGTGGCCTGATCTCAGCTCACTGCAAGCTCCGCCTCCCGGGTTTACGCCATTCTCCTGCCTCAGCCTCCTGAGTAGCTGGGACTTCAGGCGCCTGCCACCTAGCCCGGCTAGTTTTTTGTATTTTTTTTTTTAGTAGAGACGGGGTTTCACCGTGTTAGCCAGGATGGTCTCGATCTTCTGACCTCGTGATCTGCCCGTCTCGGCCTCCCGAAGTGCTGGGATTACAGGCACGGGCTACCGCGCCCGGCCAACACTTTTTAAAATAGCAAGACAGGCCTGCCGCAGTGGCTCACTCCTGTAATCCTAGCACTTTGGGAAGCCGAAGCAGGTGGATGACGAGAGCTTACAGAGTAAACTCTACAGAACTATTGGCTGTTTTTATTACTATTACTACTTCTATGGGCTCTGTCCAAGAAAATCAAGTCATGGCATTCGTCAGGAGATACTGTTATTCAAAGAGCTTATTGCAGGAGGGGGAAAGAGACTATTGCAATAGCAAGAAATCTATGATCATGTCTGCAAGTATTTCCAAATCAAAGAGAAAAAAAATTCTTTCAGAAGGTAAAGGAGGGGAGGAGAAATAGCAGAATATTTAAAGGGGAAGCTGAGCAAGCAAGAGGGAATGGCCAATGCGGTTTGACAAGAAAAGGGTCTCAACGTGTGGTTGGGTGATTCCCAGGAGAAGCTGATGAGAGGGCACATTCTACTTTTTTGTGTTTGGTTCAGGCTTGGAAGAAACATAGTTCAGGGGCCTGTAGGAAAGAGAAGCCTGTTGAAAGTTCAGTCAGGACAAAACGGAGGGTAAGAAATGAGCAACTGGGAACACTTGGTCATCTCAAAGTCATCCAGTTCAAAGTTATTCTCTTCTATCTTCACATCCTCAGACCCTGTTCTTCACCTTGAGTATCTCCTTGTACTGCAGAGGCTTTGTGCTCAGTTCTGGGAGTGTAGTGCTGGGTCCTAATCATCCACTGCTTCCCTCCATTACTGTGGCAGCTGTGCTGAAAACATTCTCCACTGGGTTTTCCACTGGAGCAGAAGGAACACCACCTACATATGCCATGAAAGTCATTGTTTTACCACTCCACAGAAACCATTTCTGTACTTGTTGGAAAGTGGTGAATTTCCCTAAAGTGTTTCTATTTCAATTTCTGCTTTGTGAGAAATAAAAGAAGTAAACCTGTTCTACCCCAATTGAGCACTGCAGTACACCCAGGATCTTCTCAATTTTCTCCAAGTAGTTTCCTAGTATTACATCTTTACTTCTAATTTGGGATCCTCCTGCATATTTCACAGAAAGGGGAGAAAAAATAGCTTAGTGGAATACACATGTGCACAGCACAGCTCCCTCTTCTCCATATGCTAATGCCAGAATCTCTTACCTTAGTCAGAAACATCAGTGGTTTTATGAGAGACTGAATATACACATAGACAATGGCCAGATGATAAATGACAGCACAGCTGTGACCCAAAACCTTTGCAGCAACCAGTCCAGAAAGCCAAACCAACTTCTATAGCAACAGACCCAAAATTAAGGATTTGGTCAATGACTGTCTGCTTCCCTAAGTTTTACCCCCACTCCCAATTCAGAATAAACCAGAGAAAGCCAAATATGCTCTCCAAACCAATGACATAGAATGCTTCATTTCTAGGAAGGAAGAAGGGAGAGAGGGAAGGGAGGAAGGGAGGGAGGGAGGAAGGAAGGGAGGGAAGGAGGGAGGGAGGGAGGAAGGGAGGGAGGGAGGAAGGAAGGAAAGAAGGAGGGAAGGAAAAGAGAGAGGAAGGAAGGAAGGAAGGAAAGAAAGAGAGAAAGAGAGAAAGAAAGAAAACTGCAGTAGTAGTGTCTGGTGTCTGGTTACAGGACTTCTTCCAAGTTTGTGAAAGATCAGCATTAGAGAGAGGCCAGGTGTGCTGACTTCCCTGCAAGGTTCTTTTCTCTTATCACATGAAATTATTTGAATGATTATTTTGCTCAAAGTCCTCCAACAACTCTTCATTTCCTTCAGAGTAAAAGCTAATGTGGTTCCATTGTGTTTATAGACCTTATGGCCCTGTGCCATCTGAAACCCCCTCTCTCCATCGCCTCTCTGAGCTCATCCTCTATTATCCTTCCACTCCCACCAATCCCTTTCCAATCACCCTTTCTATCATGCTGGTCTCCTTGTTATTTTCCAAACACATCAAGCACACTCAAAGATTGGAATAATATTGCCCCTGTAAAACAGAAAGTGACTAAGGCAAATCTCAATCAATTTAGGTCTATTTTGCCAAGGTTGGGGATGCACCTGGGTAAAAACACAAATCACAGGCGCATCTGTGCTTTTCCCAAAGACTGTTTTTGAGAACTCTAACACTTAAAAGCAAAAGAGAATGCAGGAGGGGAAAGGGGGCGGGGGCGGGGGGCGGGCGGGGGAAGGAAGAAGGGTGGACAATGAGGCAAGTGGTTACATTCTTGTGAGACCTTGATTAACACTCAGTGAATCTACATTTCACATGTGAAAAGGGGGAGTAGAGGGAAAAGTCAACCTTGAATTTGTCTTAGAGTGGGTGGAAGGATGATTTCTAGTCTTGTCCTTGTCAGGTACCTATGAAGATAAGCTGGTAATTGACATTTTCAGGGTGAGATTTAACAGGACTCTGTTTTAGGACTAGTTTGTAGGAAAGGATGTATGTTCTGAAAGACTTTGGGGCCCTCAAAAAATTTCCTTGTGAGCCATTTGTGAGGGAGTCCATTTGGGGAGATGTGTGAATTCCAATGATTATGGGAACCAGGCTTATATATGAGGCACAACAAGGGTTGTGAAATTACAGCTGTCTGGGACAAAAGGAAGGCAGTGTTTGCACAACTCAGTTCCCAAGTTTAACTTTCCCTTTGGCTTAGTGAGTTTGAGGTCTCAAGGTTCTATTTTCTTTCACACCCAAGATAGCCACATGATTAATTTTCTTTAACACTTCACTCAAATTTCACCTTCTCAATGAAATCCACCTGAGATCTACTTAGTTAAAACAACCCACTCCACCTACGACACACTCTGGATTCTCTTTACCCTTCCCTCTATCATTTGCATGTATCAACTTATATAATTTACTGGTATTTTGCAGGATATGTATATTTTTTGTGAGCAAAGATGCAGACATGGGTAAAAGGTTATCCAATAAAAATATACAGAAATAATATTCCTAAATTTACAATTCTGTAGAATGCCTTCTTTATTAATTTGAAATATGGAGAAATATCATTTTCCTTAGACCTGTTTCTGTTTTGTTATACTTATAATAATCACTATGCTATAGTTTGAATGTTTTCTCCAGAAAGCATGCATTAGAAAATTAATCCCCAACATGCTGGAAGATAGGGCATAATGCGAGAAGTTTAGGTCGCAAGGGCTCCACACTCATGAATGGATTAATGTTGTTTACAAAAAGGCTTGAAGCTAAGAGTTTGATCTTTTGCTTGCTCTTTCACTCTCTTTTCTCTTCTGCCATGAGATGAAACAGCAATAAGCTACTCACCAGGTGCAGCTTCTCAATCTTGGACTTTCCAGCCTCCAGAACTATAAGAAATAAATGTTTTTTATAAATTACCCAGTCTATGGTATTGTTTCAGCAGCATAAAATAGACTAAGGTACATTACATGTAAAATGGTTGAATATGTCTAAAGATGAAGATCTCCATTACAGAAAATTTTTATATTTTCCAGTTTGGCAATTAAAGAAGACAACCCAAATGAAAATAAGCAGGAACTCTTTATTTGGAGCTTGCTAAAGCAAGGGAGTGAGACACTATTGAGACTGCCAGGTGGGAAGGGTTCCCCAGAAAAACTCCAACCAGCCTGTGTACTTGGAGAAATGCGCCCTGGGGTGGAGCCATAGAAGTTCTAAGCCATATGCAGCAGGGAGGAGCCTGGCCCTTCTTCTTCCTGTGTGGAACCTGGAATTCAAACTGCGATGTGGGAAGTGCACCAGCAGGGACTCTGGCTTCATGGAGGGTCCCTGTTTCCCTTTTCACCCAATAAAACCCTGCCTTACTAACCCTTCAGATTGTCTGCAAGCCTAAATTTTTGTGGCCATGTGACAAGGACCTCATCTTTTGCTGAACTAAGGAAAAGCCCTGCAACACTAACGCTTGTGTTTAGCAGAGATGGAAAGGTAGGCAGGGAAATGGGAAAGCTTTATCATAGAAAAGGCAGAGGGAGGAGCTTCAGGTATGTTTTTATTGGGGGTTGTTGGCATTGACCAATCTAGTCTAATGTCTCCCTCAGCTTGATTAAACTTTAGAGGCTTTTCCCAACTGTAAGCCACTGACTACCCTTTTCTTAGAGTGTTTAGAAAACTTGAAATTGTAAATTCTTTTTCTGCCCCTTTCAGATGTAAATTTTATACAACTCAGGAAAATCTTTCTCAAGGACCTGGGACCCACCCATATGAAATGTAATCAAGAAAGGTAGAGCTCCTGACTCCCAACCTCTGTGGGAGGGTAGGAGCTCAACTTTGATAAGGACAGTTAGCAAATACAGATAGCCTAACAATATTGATCTTCCTCTCAAGTCCTCCAGTATTTTTCCATTTTGTTCATCCCAGTGTTAAAAAATGTCTACTATATTTAAATAATTTGCTCAGGAATGACCACATTTGTTGCTTGCGTAAAATTAAAACCCATACGATTCAAGATTATTTTCACTCCTTCTTTCTTTCCTCCCTCCCTCCCTCCCTCCTTCCTTCCTTCCTCCCTCCTTTCCTCTCTCTCTTCCTTCCTTCCCCTCCTTCCCTCCCTCCTTCCTTCCTTCCTCCCTCCCTCCTCCCTCCCTCCTCCCTCCCTTCCTCTCTCTCTTCCTTCCTTCCCCTCCTTCCCTCCCTCACTCCTTCCTTCCTTCTTTTCTCCCTCCATCCTCCCTCCCTCCCTCCTTCCTTCCTTTCTTCCTTCCTTCCTTTCTCCCTCCATCCTGCCTCCCTCCTTCCTTTCTTCCTTCCTTTCTTACTTTCTTCCTTCCTTTCTTCCTCCCTCCATCCTCCCTCCCTCCTTCCTTTCTTCCTTCCTTCCTTTCTTCCTTCCTTCCTTCCTCCCTCCGTCCTCCCTCCCTCCTTCCTTTCTTCCTTCCTTTCTTCCTTCCTTCCTCCCTCCATCCTCCCTCCCTCCCTCCTTTCTTTCTTCCTTCCTTCCTTTCTCCCTCCATCTTCCTTCTTTCCTTCCTTCCTTCCTTCCTTCCTTCTCCCTTTCCTTTCTTCCTCCCTCTTTCCCTCCCTTCCTGCCTCCCTCCCAGCAAGGATTATGTTAGGTAATCTTGTATTATCCCTTATCACTCACAAAACCTCTGCTCTCTAGAAAATCTTCATTGAATTGGAGAAGTTCCAGTTCCTCAACTGGGTGGGAGATTGACCACTGTAGAAACCTGACGTTACAGCAGTTGAAAAAATGATCCAAAAGCCCTCTCGTCTCTGATACATTTCCCTAATCTTGATACATTTTTAACAAGTGTTTTTATTCTTTTAATTTTAAGCTTAATTCTGCTAAGAGTTTATTATTCAGAAAAGAGCTGCCAAGATACTGTTCCAAAGAAAATACGTTTTTGTAGCTTGTGTGGGAATACTTCCAAAAGGTAATGTAGATTCCTCTGGAAAAGACAGTATCAAAATTCTCCAGAGGCCTGGAGCTCTATCTAAGCCCATCATTGCATTCCATGTGCTGCTACTAGCATAACAAAGTCAATCAGTACCCTTTGGTCAATAATCCTCTCAACTATTAACACGGAAAAACTCTTGAGCTAGAAAAGGTGCTCATTAGCATGAGAGGAACAATTTGCATGTTAGCATGGGGGAAATATGATAGGGTTTTAAAAACCCTCTTCACTCTCACAGTCAACTTGATTGTAAAGGATGTAATCATTGCCTCTTTTTTGTAAATTGCATTTAATAATTTTGCATTTTCCGCACAACTTTCCACTAAAAGGTAGAGATAACCAATAAAGGATTTTAAAAAGTAAGCAAAGGTTTCTTTCAATTTTAATTTTCGTCAGTTTTCTATTATATACAATGCAGAGGTATATGTTTCTTGTTTCCTGGCAGTGGTTGGGGAGCTCCTCTTTAAACATAATGAAATCTCAGCAGTGGTAGATGAACTCTAATTCCCAGAAAAGTAAGAGACTACTATTATAAAGGCTCAAGGCCGGCAAACAAAGGTTGTGTTAAAGCCACTGAGTATAGAACAGATCTTTCATAACATGCCATCCCTCATCAAGGTAAAAAGTTGTTAATCAATTTAAAGAGATGGAGTGGAGACACAGGGAGAGAGAGAAAGCAGCAATGGCTGCTGCTTCTATAATAAGGTGACTAATTGTATGCTATTATCTGTTTGATGGTTTAAGCAGAATAAAGTGACACTGATCTGGAAATGTGAGAATGAAGCAGAACAAGAGAGTGCTTGTAAGAGGAATAATTTCAGGCACCCATGAGGCTTCACATAAAACTCATTTGCACATAGACAGGGCTCTCTTGTGGATGATGGATAAATGTAATTCCTAGTTACTAGTGTTTCTTTTTTCTTTCTTTCTTTTTTTTTTTTAAACTGACAAGGCATTGAAGACAGAATGGAATCTTGACAAAAATGGCTTCAAAAATGAGAATAATTTCTAAATTAATTTAAATTTCTAAATGATTACACAGTGACTGTGCGGACTGTTCCCTCAGGTCACTAATACAGATATTTTTAATAGTCATTCCTGCAATTTTCAATAGATATCAACAATATTGTCCAATCAAGCTAAAAAAATGTGAAAATGGGCTGTGAGTTTTAATCAATACTTGAAAGCTTTCAATTAAGTTTTACATAAGAGAAAACATACATGAACTTTAATCTTTTAAGCAAATTCTTACTGAAAAGGAGAAAGGGGGACAATTTTACAACCAGAAAGATCAAAGCCAATTCAAGATGTACGAGCGCCATCTGGTGTCCATAATAAAAATGGTATCAGTTTTTATCAGTCTAACTCCCCTTTTGTGGGCTTTGTAGTGCAAAAGGGTTATAGTACACAGAGTAATTCTTGAAATGGGATTTACTCTATGTCTAATACCCAGATGTTACTATTTACTATTTGTTTTTAAAGCAAACTAACCTAAGGAAGTGAGGTGGGTTGAAGAGTGGGTTTGCTGTTAACACATATATTCAAACATTTCAGGAAAAATAATTCATGTTTCAACTAGAGAATTCACATAATTGCTGCAGTTCTCCACCCTAATTTACTCAAACCAACCTTCCCTGATACAGGAAAAGTGTTTCTATACTTTCAGAAGCAATGCCTCTATAAAAATATAGGAGAAGCAGATGGGTAGCATATTTTTAAGGAAGAAACTTTGAGGCTTATAATGTTAATGCACTAAGATAAATTTAGCAATATATTAAAAAAAGAAACCTAAGTAGTGGCACTTGAGTGTCTTGGAAATGTATGCACATATCTGTTAATAGAACCTGAAAAATATACTGTCTTCCATCCTGTTCTGCAACTGATTTTTACTATACCTATATATTAAGTGTAATAACTCATCCTGTTGTCTTAACATCCTTGGTATCATTTGAGCTACAGAGGTTTCTGACAATTTCAAGGACCAGCAGAATATTTCACAAGTGAGGCACTTGCAACTCAACAACAATCAGCCCTCTGATATCAAGAAATCTTCAGGCTTACCCTATGTGGTTTGGTTGTATTAATGAGTCCTAAATAACATTGTGTTTCTGTCTTTGAATAAATGCATTCAGCAAAATTTTAACTATGCTTCTTTCTTACTGCAGCTAAATAACACGCAGCAAAAACAGTCATAAAGAACATGAAAAAATAATTTATATATCCTTTGTCTTATAGAATAAGAAATCTGAAGAAGATAATGTTTCTTTTGTTCTAAAAAAAAATCTGGACTTTCATTAAGAGACAAAAGCCATTTCAATAATGTAAAAATTGAGTCTTTAGGATGGTGTACCTTTTAATATCTGGTAACAGATAACTTTTGAAATTGTTGCTGCAAAATAAAATGATTTCACAAGATTACAGCTAGAGGTTGGCATCTAATTTTCAAGCAATGGTGAGAAATTTTGTGTGACTTTTACTTGTAGTCCCAAGTAATTATCCCTACCAGAAAAGAACTGGACCAACAGGCACTAGGGGAGCTGGCCACGCATGTCTTTCTTGTGTCCTAAGAGAGAACTGATGGATGTGGCAGAGGAGACGGCTGGCTTCTGGGACTGGGATGTCTTAGCACCTGGCAACTTGCTCTCACCCCAGGGCTATGGCTGGCTTGGCACAGCAAGGAGTAGGAGAGGGCTTTAATATGATAAAGACATTCAGAAAGGCTCAGGAGAGATGACACTATTCGTACTAAGTCATGAAGTTCAAAAATTGTTCATAGGGAACTTAAGTTTTGACTTCGAGCAAGATCAGCTATTCAGTAGCAATTTTTGTTTTCCTGTAATTTAAGAATAATTATGTCAGATGCCTTACACTAAATGTCTACTATATTTAAAGAATTTTCTCAGGATTGACAACATTTGTTGCTTGCATAAAATTAAAATCTATATGATTCAAGATTAATTCTCTTGTACTAATAAACATAAAAGTATAAGAAATATCTTCTTAGAGTACATGCATTTGTTAAAAAAAAAAACATGTAATTTTATCTTTGAAACATGCATTTACTGCTTAATAAAAACTTGATGTACAAATTGTATCTTTACACTTTTTCCCAAACATCAAGAATTCTGTGCCATAATACAGAAGATGGCTAGGAGGCAGACTGTGGAAACATCAATTTTACAGTCACATCACAATTTTTGTTTCATTTTATACAAAATCTCTGCTTGAATATAAGTTAATTTTCACAAACATAAAATTATATGTTTTATGCCCTAAAAATTTTTTTTTCTGTCTTTTGGCATGACTGGTTTGGGAAAGGAGGAGGGACTGGTTTCAGCTGTGGTGCTTTGTTGTAAATGGCAGCGTGGCCTTTGCTACTGAGAAGGATGAAGCCTGGGTCTCAAGTCGACCTCTGCTGTACCTTTGCCACATGGTATGCTTGCCGGCTAGAAGGAGGGTGAGGGATTTTTAGAGTCTGCAGATGAGTGTGTGTGAGTAAGTGGTATCCACATTCTCAACTTCAAGTCACTGAAACTTCTTTTTCCCAGAAAACAGGGATTAGATGTTGCATTTCCTAAAACTAACCGAAGTTCACTTTACTGATGCAGCACAAGAGATGCAAAAAAAAAAAAAAAAAAAGAAAGGAGGAAAGATGCTTTTTAGGTGTTTGTTTGTTTGTCTGTTTTTGTCACTCGATGGAAAACACTGACGAAAGGTCAGCGCTCCCATCCTGATCTTTTCATCAAGGCGCCTTTCCTAATAATATGGCTCAACTGTGAATGTAGAAGTTGGGGAGAGAGGGGAGAAAAAAAAAACTCTGGAGTTAGAGGATACAGAAAAATAAAAGTAAAATTGTTACAAACAAAGGGCACAGACTTCAAAAACAAAAAAGTCACAACCCAAACAAACCAAAATTTAAATGATCAGAATTGGCAGCACAAAGAAAATGCCCTCTCCTGATTTGTACTGTGGCAGTCTGAACACCCCAGATAATTGTGCCTAAGAGTTTAGAAAAACAATAAATAACAAATAAAAAACAAAAGTAAACACACATACACACAAAACAGCAAACTTCTGGTAACTATTTTGGATTACAAACAGGATAAATTTAAGGTTCAAACAATCTGATAAAATAACCTATTGGAAACTGAAAAATCGATATATTTTCTATCATTATCTGTAATATTTAGGAGTAGTATCTCCTAAGCTAACATTTTGACTTGGTGGTAGCTTAGCATTCTTCTTTGTGTTTTTTATTTGCTTGTTTTTGTTTTTGAGATGGTGTCTCATTCTGTCATCCAGGTTGGAGTACATTGGCATAATACCCGCTCATCACAACCTCCGCCTCCCAGGTTCAAGTAATGCTCCTGCCTTAACCTCCTGAGTAGCTGGGATTACAGGCGTGCGCCACCACATCCAGCTAATTTATGTATTTTTAATAGACACAGGATTTCACCATGTTGGCCAGGCTGGTCTCGAACTCTTGACCTAAAGTGATCCTCCCACCTGAGCCTCCCAAAGTGCTGGGATTACAGGCATGAGCTACCATGCTCGGCCTCTTCTTAGTGGTTTTTTTTTTTTTTTTTTTTTTCCACTCTCTGACATGAATTCCAAAGTAACTAATTTTAGATGTTTCTATAGGGGAAGCAATAGCACATGAATTAATGAGCATCTGGATGAAATTATTATATAGTATAAATAAAGCTTTAAATTATAAGAATAATAGTTATAGTAATACCTTGAAAGTTTTGTTGCACATAATCAATAGTAAGATTTTTAAGGTGCTAACAAAGAATAGTAGATATTTTAGTTTACCAGTTAAAGTTATATTGTCATATAGCAAGAATAACAACCAATAATTCACTGGCCATAGTAAATATTTGTAGTACATCAAATTTGATGCATAAAGTGAAAATATTAATGTTTTCATATTCTGTAATTGAGGTTCACATGATACAAGTTAGATAAATGTGACCTACACTGCTCTAAACATTTTATAAACATTAACTTTGTTAAATTGGCACCAGATCTGTGAAGTAGATGACATTATGTCCAATGATGGATGAAGAAACTAAAGCCCATAGAGTCTAAACAAGATGTACAAGGTGAAACAGTAACTGAGAGATCCAGAATTGAACCTACTTCTGCTCATTTTGCTATTCAACACTGAGTTTTCAAATATGGCTCGCCTTATGAATATGGGCCATGAGTTGCATGTGAGTTACATATTACCAAAGAGACAGGAGAAACAGACATCAGAGATTTTCTTTAAGAAGTGTGTAACTCTAGAGATACACACACAAGGATAACATATATTTTAGTGTGATGGTGTGTGGTGCTGGCTATCAATGTTATAAAGGAGTAAGAGACAATCAGTTGGAGAAGGCAAAGAAAGCTTCTTAGAACAGGGAAATAAGCATTCTGTGCACTCAACATTCCCCAAGCATCTGCTATGTGCCAGAAACTGCCCAGTCATTGTGTTTACAAAGAGAAAAATACACAATTCTGATCTCAGTCTAATGGGAGAGAAATATAAGTGATAACGAAATTATACTGCACAGTAATTAGGATTTTCATAAAGTTCAATGTAAGGTTTTGTAAAAGCATCAAAGGGAAAATTAATGTGGCCTTTTAGGGTAGGGGCTGGGGGGTGGAGATATTACATTAACAAAAAATCCTCCAAAATGAAATATTTGAAAAATGTTGAAGGTCAAGTAAAAATTATGCTGATGAAAAGAATGGGGACGTTAAAGCACTGCAGACAGAGCAAACAGCATGTGAAAAGCTTCAGCTGCGAGTGAGTACTAGTTACTTAAGACAACTGGTCAGTAGATGTGTTTAGAGTGGCAAGTGATAAAACAAGAGACAGAAGCCAGGGTAAGTCAGGAAGGACAGTTTATATTTAAAACAATTGGGAGGCATGGAATGAGTTAAGCCAGAGACTGATGGATCAATGAGACTACAATATAGCAACAGATTAGAGCGTCTTGACAAGGGAGGCAAAGAAAAGAGATATTGATTTCTGAAGTTAGTTAAGAAAATGGTGAACATGTGAATGATGGATTAAGACAAATACATGTTCAATATATATGACAAGCAGTGACATAAAATGTTCCATTAATGACGACTAAGTGACAGAAATATGTATTTAACTGTTTTATTATGTTTGTGTTTGAAATTTTTAAATAAAATATATAAAATCACTTAAAATGAATTGATGGTATACTATTCATTATATTGTGATAAAACATGATTATTGATAATGCAAAGATATTAAAAGATGCTCTGGATGAGACTAATTTAATGATTTCTAAAATCAATTACAATGATATATTTCTACGTTAGGAACTTTTCATAGTACTATGAAAAAGAGTCACATATGCTCTTTAAATAGTTTTTTAATGATATAATTAACAAAAAAAGTTTGAAGAAAAGTAAAATATTCATAACTCAAAAATAAACAATATTTTCTTTTTATAAGTGAAATCTACTAAATTTTCTCTAACAAAAGAGGGACAAGAAAAATACATAAGTAAGTTACATATAAGAACTATGTACAAAGTGGAAAAAGTGAAATAGCATTGGTCCCACCCTAGGAGCACTTAAAAGCTTTCTTTGGGAAACAGTACCTCGGACAAATCTTTAAGGAAGGGTTTTAGCTTGATGATAGATGTATGGGTCTAGGCATATTCACTGAAAATAGATAAACTGGACAGAGCCCAGTGGTTCATGTCTATAACCCCATTAGTTTGGGAGGCTGAGACAGGAAGATAGCTTGAGTCCAGGAATTCAAGGCCAGTCTGGGCAACATAGCAAGACTCTGTTTCTACAAAAAAATTAAAAATTAGCCAGGTGTGGTGGCACATGCCTGTAGTTCCAGCTACTTGGGACACTAAAGTGGGAGGATTGCTTGAGTCCAGGAGATCAAGGCTGTAATGAGCCATGATTGTACCACTGCACTCAGCCAGGACAACAGAGTGAGATCCTGTCCCAAAACATAAATTAATAAAAATCAATCAATAAATAAAAACAAAATTTTAAAAATAAAAATGAAAAATTAAAAGCTATTATATTTTTTCTAACCAGTGAAATCAACTAAAGTTTTCTAGTCTCTATGCAAGAATAAGTTTTCTTTACTTCATACTACTAGAAATTAAAAGTATTACTAGAAATCCAAAAGAATAATTCTTAACAGTGTAAACATTATGTTAAGAATGACTCAAAGATGATCACATATGTTGCAACTTTATAGCATTATGCTAAATGTTCTAGCTAATACAATGACACATGAAGAAAAAGAAAAATACACATACCAGAAAAGATAAATACCAGATTAACATACAAAATAAATATCTTTCTATACAACAGTATAACCCAATTAAAAAGAATGGAACATTACAATCGCAATTGAAGCCTTAAAATACATAATTAACTAAAACGAATAAGGATATGTAATAAGGAGATACCCACTTGAGAAAAGTGGAGATATATAACATTCTAGGTTAGAAGACTCAATATTTTTAAACGATGATTCTCACAAAGGTAATGAAAATAAAAAACTCATAAGATCATTTGTGCATCTTGACCTTCAGATTCCAAAGTACTGGAAGGAACAAATTAGGGGAAAAACGTATGTGTATGTGTGTTTGTGTGTTTGTATGTGTGTATGTGTGTATATATCTATGTGTGTGTGTGTGTGTGTATGTATATGTATGTATAAATGGAGTGTCACTTTGTCGCCAGGCTGGAGTGCAGAGGCGCTTTTTTGGCTCACTGCAACCTCTGCCTCCTAGGTTCAAGCGATTCTCCTGCCTCAGCCTCCCAAGTACCTGGGACTATAGGCATGCACCACCACACCCAGCTAATTTTTGTATTTTTAGTAGAGATGGGGTTTCACATGTTGGCCAGGATACTCTCCATCTCTTGACCTCATGATCTGCCCATCTTGGCCTCCAAAAAAAAAAAAGCATAATTTTAAAGGGAAGAATAGTGAGGGTAAACATATTCTACTAGAGATATAATTTTAAGTCAAGAGAATTTAAAAGAGTATGATATGAATACAGAATAAACAAAATAAGCAATTCAAAAATTAATAATGCAGAAATAGATGCATCAGTATATGAGAGTTTTAGTATATAATAAAATCACATTTAAAATAAAAATAGAATCGGTTTTTCAATTTATAACACAAAAATAATTTGTAATCTGTATACCTGTAAGAATTGTAAAATTAAGTTAGAGTTTCACTTTGCAACATGCATAGAAATAAATTCTGCATGGTTTAAAACCTGTATGTCAATTAAAAAACAATGTTAGAAGGAACTATAAAATAATAATATTGTAATTTTATTAGAAGGACAGTATTTTCCTAGCCATGTATATACAAGAAGCCATAGAGAAAAAAAGACCCACAAATGTGACCACAGAAATAAATGAAAATCTTACCTGCCAAAACTATGAGTTATAAGACTTCTGATGTATTAAAGAGTAAAGAATTGTGCTATGATTGGTAGAACCATTTTCTAATGTTATAATATTTAATGGAAAAATATATAAACTATATTAAAAGGTCCAACTACTCAATAATTTTTTAAAAATTAAAAGAACCTAATAGAAACGAATCGTAGAAGTACTATTACTAAAAGTAATGACTAATAATAATCATAGAAATACAAATTTAAGCAGAAAAAAAAGTCTTTGAGCATGGGAAAAAATAATTATAGAAAATATCCAATATTAGGCAGTGATATGGAATATATATTCCTGTTTAGTGTTGTTAAGAGCATATATTGGTATAGCAGTTTGCAAGATGATTTGGGATTAGCTATCAAAATGTCAAAAATGCAAATTCTTTTACCCTATTCCACTTCTAAGGATTTTTCATGAACAAAACTTTCATTTCAAAATGGCTGGATTTTCAGATTGTAGCTACACTATTCTGTGATCTCTTTTATATAATAGTCAAATACGAGAGAGAATTAGGAAACAAAGGTTACATTTTTGTGTGTGTGTTCCAAGTCAGTGCTTTCAAATACATGAGCCATGTATATCATTTTAAATATTTCAATGACTACATGTTAAAAGGCGAGCATAAATGCAAAAATAATTTTAATAATATATTTGATTTAGCCTCATATATCTAAAATATTATCATTTCAATTTTTGATCAATGTAGATTTTATTAGCTATGTATTTGCATTCTTCTTCCTTACTATGTCTTCAAAATCTGGTTTGTGTATTATAATATACAGCACATCTCAATTAAGACTAGTCACATTTCAAGTGCTCTGTAATCACGTGTGGCTAATGGCTACCATCCCGGAGAGTGTACCTCTACATTGCAGTGTGTCAGGCATAATTTTCACCAGTATATCTCTGAGAGCAGTGATCTGCACTTAAGCTTATGGATCATATCTATAGCATGGGTTTGATCTGTTACTGTCACCAAAGCCAATATGAGACATTGGAATCTAACCATCCACTATGCTCTCATTACTGTACATTTTGTACAAAGACCTGAGTGACACCAACATTACCAACTTGCTCTTATTAACAAAAGATAGGATCAAATGGTAGAAAAATAATTGATGTTTTTAATCAATAATATCTGTTGAATGAATGCTGAATGAAAGGGCTTTAACAATTGTAGTCCAATTGTGCAATAAAAAGCTGTGTGGTCTTGATCAAATCATTTTTTGATCTGTCTATCTCGGAGTTTATAGCTTTAAAACACCTACCTAATAGGGCAGGAAAGCTGTTGTGTGAAATCAATATGATGGCTTTCCAGATTTCTTTATTTACGCTATCTTTTTCCAAAATAAATTAGTTAACCATTTGTAGACATATATAGAATTTGAACAATAAAAGCGGATTTCATTTTAAAACTGAAGAAATTTGGCAATACAAAGTTAAGATATAGAAATAAAATTACAGCAGGGCTAGAATCAGAACTTAATATGTTACCATAAGATATATAAAAATTTTGCCCCAAAATTAGTTACATTATTTTTCAGACAGAGCAACTAAAAAAAAATGTATCTGATTTGAGTTACAAGATGTATCTGATTTGATATGGATTGCCTGTGTCTCCACCCAAATCTCATCTTGTAGCTCCCATAATTCCCACGTGTTGTGGGAGGGACCAGGTGGGGGATGATTGAATCATGGGAGTGGGTCTTTCCCATTCTCTTCTTGTGATAGTGTATGACTCTCACAAGATTTGATGTTTTTTAAAAACAGGAGTTTCTCTGCACAAGCTCTTTTATTTTTGCCTGCCACCCTCCACGTAAGATGTGACTTGTGCCTGCTTGCCTTCTACCATGATTGTGAGTCCTCTCCAGGCATGTGGAAATGTAAGCCAATTAAACCTCTGTCTTTTGTAAATTGCCCAGTCTTGAGTATGTCTCTATCAACAGCATGAAAATGTACTAAGACAGTAAATTGGTACAGGGGTGGGGTGTTGCTGAAAAGACACTCTAAAATGTGAAAGCAACTTTGGAACTGGGTAACACGCAGAAGTTGGAGCAGTTTGGAGGGCTCAAAGAAGATAGGAAAATATGGGAAAGTTTGGAACTTCCTAGAGACTTGTTGAATGGCTTTGACAAAATTGCTGACAGTGATGTGAATAATAAGGTCCAGGCTGAGGTGGTTTCAGATGGAGATGAGGAACTTGTTGGGAACTGGAGCAAAGGTGACTCTTGTTATGTTTTAGCAAAGAGACTGGTGGCATTTTGCCCCTGCCCTAGAGATTTGTGGAACTTTGGACTTGAGAGAGATGATTTAGGGTATCTGGAGGAAGAAATTTTTAATTAACAACGTATTCAAGAGGTGACTTGGGTGCTGCTAAAGGCATTCAGTTTTGTAAGGAAAGCAGAGCATAGAAGTTCAGAAAATTTGCATCCTGACAATGCGATAGAAAAGAAAATCCCATTTTGTGAAGAGAAATTCAAGCTGGCTGCAGAAATTTGCATTAGTAACAAGAAGCTTCGGACTGCCTGAGAATGAATTCTGGGTGATATGGTTTGGCTCTGTGTTTCCACCCAAATCTTATTTCAAATTGCAATCTCCAGGTGTTTAGGGAGGGAACTGGTGGGAGGTGACTGGATTATTCGGGCAGTTTCCGCTATACTATTCTCATGATAGTGAGTGAATTCTCATGAGATCTGATAGTTTAAAAGTGTGACACTAACTCTGCACTCTCTCTCTCTCTCTCCTGCCACCATGTAAGAGGTGTTTTACTTCCCCTTCACCATCTGTCATGATTTTAAGTTTCCTGAGGCCTCCTCAGCCATGTGTAATTATGAGTCAATCAAATTTCTTCTCTTTATAAATGACCCAGTCTTGGGTAGAATTTACAGCTGTGTGAAAATGGATGAATACACTGGGCACACCAATTTCTAGGTTTGTGACGTTGCCCTTGTTTGCCTCTTAGTTTATTAATAAATAAATAAGAGGTATAATAAGAGTATCTTTTCTACAGGGTTTTGAGAGGATTAAATAAGATATCATGTAAAATTCTTGGAAGAATGCCTGCCACATAGTGTGTTATAAACCTTTGTTGTGATTATTTTCTCTTTTGTTTTCTTTTTTTTCTTTTTTTTTTTTTTGAGACGGAGTCTCCCTCTGTCGCCCAGGCTGGAGTGCAGTGGTGCGATCTCGGCTCACTGCAAGCTCCGCCTCCCGGGTTTAGGCCATTCTCCTGCCTCAGCCTCCGGAGTAGCTGGGACTACAGGCGCCCACAACCACGCCCCGCTAATTTTTTTTGTATTTTTAGTAGCGACGGGGTTTCACCGTGGTCTCGATCTCCTGACCTTGTGATCCGCCCGCCTCGGCCTCCCAAAGTGCTGGGATTACAGGCGTGAGCCACCGCGCCTGGCGATTATTTTCTTTTTCTATGAAATTAAAAGTGCAGACATGATGCATGCTTGGCACTCAGCAAAATGCCTGACATAACAGTAATTTAACAAATATGTTAGTTAATGTATGTATGTACTTTTAAAAATCTGAATCAAAGCTATGTTCCGCATATTCTAATAAATGCTATAAAATCTTTGACAGAGAAAAGGAAGCAAAAGAAGCCTCTCTCACTAAAGGAGTTAAGTAATCTTTTCCTACGAGGTGTGAATTGCTATCTCTGTTGATTCTGCTGATGTTGCAACCATTATCCCTTTGTAAGCGAGGATATAAAGAAAAATCTCAATGAGTAGTACCTAATGGGGGCTCTAGAATGCAATACAGGGATGGTATTAACAATTTGAACAAATCGTGCCCTTTCAGTAAGTGAATATTGTACAACAGTGCCATATTGTCATGGGTAATTATCCTTGAAGTCTCTCTCTTTTTTATGCTACATATAATTCTATCCTACAACTATCTCCTACCGTACAATGTAACTATCAACTAACTCAGCTGTACTATCAACTTAGACACTCAGTAAAGAGCTGCTTATTGAATTGAATTTGCATATACAGACTGTCAAATTTCATTATGCCGTAAAACCTAAAGAAAAACAGAAACATTTACACCAAATTTTTAGCAAAATTAACTTTTCTGTCTCATTAAAAAGACAGACAGTTCCAGTATGAAAATTTGGTATATATTTATGAACAATTCAAACCATAATGGACTCGGACTCTCAAGTTTATATTTGAGTTTTGCATGTCACATATAAATGTTTGCACATAAAAATATGTGGTTTAAAAAATAAATTTTCTTTCTTATTCCAACCCCCATTTGTAAGTAGAACTTGTACAATAGATCTTTGATAGAATTGTGTGCTTCTCTTACTTTCCCAGCTCACTAAAAATCTTCATCTTTAATAATTCCCCTAAAGGCTTTGCAGTGATTCTCGTTGTAATTTGCAGACACATATTGCTGTGTTTAAACCTTTTTATAGTCTCGTATACAATAAGGAGTAACTGCTCTCCTTATGAAAAGGGAAAATGAGGCTGATCGATTTGCCTTCTCAGTAGTATTGAGACAATTCCTCATCAGATTAATAGCTCTATGTTTCCCCAAAATTCCTTGCTTTTAAGGGATAAAGAGAAATATCACCTAATGTCTTCTACCCCTTCCTCAATTTCAAGCTTGAATTACGTATTTCCAAACTTTAAAGGATTATTTTTCCTTTTAAAATCATTTAAAATCAATTCTTATCATATTTGCTACTTACTAATTTTTTTTAAATTAAAAATCACCATTACATTTCAGTTTTTACTTCAAAATTCAAAATGTAAGTATCTTTCATGGTACACCTACTCTGTAGAATTGGGGTGAAGGATTCACTTAATTTTCTGCAGTGTATTTCAGTACGCTGACACTGGCACTCACACATTATAGGTAAGAGGAAAAATTGCACAGATTTTCTGAAGCAAAATTTTGAAATACGTATTGAAATCTTTAAAACATCCATAATCACATCATCCAGCATTTCACTTTTGGTTCCAAACCATTTACATACATAGAGATTTGTGTAATAATGCAATTAAATGTATTCCAAAATGGTTTCTTCTGTGGAGATTAGTCAAAGGACTCTTGATAATTGTTACAAATGAGAAACTAAATATATATGCAATTACATGGATTGATTAAATATTTTATAATATGCACATGTAATATATATACCTCTTTAAAGGATACATAAACGAATAAAAATAATTTCCTAAAATATAAAAGAATGTACATTATGAAAAATATAATTCTGATTACATGGAAAAAGAGAAAATTATGACTACACATGCTAAATTTTAGTAGTGGTTCATTCTGACTGGTTGGTACAGAGAATTTTAATTTCTTTATTTGTGATTTCTGGCATTTCCTTAGTTTCCTATCATAAAGGGGTTTTTCTCTGAGGTTATAATTATTGAACACTTTTCAGAGGGGAGAAATTATTCAGTAAAAATCTGCCTCCGATATTGTGGTAAGCACATTATAACAGCTTCTTGCAGACAGAGAAAAAATTACATACAGTCACAAAACCTAGGTCATATAATTTACTTCCCTTGGACAGTGACCCTTTAACCTAGTTCAAATCCAATAACATTGGGCATATCCAGAAGACAAAATAGTTCTCTATGGTCTCAGTGTCACTTGGTGTGATGAGGATCCCTAGCCTGTCCTAACCTAGTTCAAATCCAATAACATTGGGCATATCCAGAAGACAAAATAGTTCTCTATGGTCTCAGTGTCACTTGGTGTGATGAGGATCCCTAGCCTGTCCTATCCATTGTTGCATTTATGTACAAAGTATTTTGTTTGTCCCAGTTTCATGTTATTTTTGTAGCTTCAAAATGATAAAACATAGCAATCAGGCATCCCACCTGTCCTGGATTTTAACCAAGGATAAAATAAATCACAACAGCTTTGCACTCAGTTGAAAATTAATATTCATTGCCCGAGTAACAAATAAAAGGCATGATAATATCATGTAAGTCATTAGGTCTGTGGATGTCACTTTTGTACCATCTAAATTATCATATTTATCATTTTTCAGGCCTTAGTGTGTCTTAAAGGGAGACTACAAAATATATCTAGAGCTTGCCAGAAACTTGGTGGCTGCTGAGATTCATGCTAAAGGACTTTCAAAGAAAAAATCCTTGATACTTAATATCATCAGGGTCAAGGGAGTATTTGAGAGACTTGATGCAGCAGAACAAAGACAGGTTGGCAGGCTTGCTGCCATGTGAAAGTTATAAGGCAGAAGAAAACCTAATTTTTGCACTCCCTTAAGAGACTAAATGAGCAAAGCAAAGAAAACAAAGCTATAATAGCCTCTCCCTAAAAATCCAGCTTACTGTTCTCTCTTCTCAGAACGTAAACGCTAAACATTTAATCAACTTAGAGTTGTTTCCTAGCATGTGTGGTTTCATTGCCACACACATTTTTTAAGGTAAGCCTTGCCTTAAGCTGGTTTCTTTGATATGAGAAAGAAATCTTCAATTTGAATTAACATCTGAAAGGACATAAAGAATATCATGGAAAAAGAAACCTCCCAATGTCTTGCTAGAAATTAAGATTTAATATTATGATTGTGCTAGAAAAAAGTTGCAAATATTTGAAGCACCAATTCTTAATGCTACCCTCTGTAAAGTAATTTCATGGAGAAAATAAACTCATATACATTTTCTAGACCTAACCCTTTTCCATGTTCAAGTTGATATGCTGCCTCACTAAGCATTTTCAGAAGCTGATGATAATCACGAACACTGGCTATCTCTAGGCTTTGTCTCCCCTCCCTTTTTTGTCTGACCTTCTGATATGATTGCTAACAAGCAATAAAAAGGCTGAAATTATCTCACAGAAAACCAGGAACCAATTCATTAAAAAATATATGAATATGAATGCATTTTACATGTATTACTCTATGTTATGACAGTAATCATTGTGAAAATAATGATAGCAACTATGTATTAAGTGTTTCTATGCTAGAAATGGGACTGAGTATAGATAGACAATGATATGATAATTATATGAAATATGTATATATAAATATGTGTGTATTCAATTGCTTTAACCACATATTCGTGTTGTTATATATAAAGCACTTTCACTACATACTTTATATTTTATGAATTCCTGAAACATCCTAAAAAGATGAGATTTTTATTAGCATGAATTTACCAATGAAAAAACAAAGATATTCTAGAAACTTCTGTTTTGTGGTTCATCATGTAAAAAGTTTAGAAATCACCACTCCATCCTAATCATAAGCAAAAAGCTGAACAAACTGAAAAATCAGCAACTTTTTTTAGATCTATCAGAGAAGCGAGGTACCTGACAAACTGTTCAGGTACCCACACCTTAACACTACATCACTAAAGTCCTATTTAGTGCAGTTCTTTTACCCAGTATATCATCTACATTTTTCAACAAAAAATTACAAGATATACTAAAAAGCAAAAAACATAGTTGGAGGAGCCTGGAGGAGCCTGGAGAAGCCTGAGCACCAGAGTTCGATATGGTAAGAATGTTGAAATTATATGATGGGAATTTTTAAAATTATGATTAGTTAGCTGAGGGCTTGAATGATAAAAAAGTAGAAAACATGCAAGGACAGACGGATAATGTAAGCAGAGAGATGAAAATTCTAGGAAAGAATCAAAAAGAAATGCCACTGATTAAAAACACTATAACAGAAATGAAAAATGCCTTTGATGAGCTCATTAGTAAACTGCACATGGTTGAGGAAAGAATCTCTGAGCTTTAGAGTATGACAATAGAAACTTCCAAAACTGAAAAGAAAAGAGAAAAAAAAAAAGCTGGCAAAAACAGTGAATATTCCAAAACCTGTGGAACAACTCCAAAAGGTATAACATATGGGTAATGAAAATTCACAAAAAAAGAAGAGAGAACAAAACAGAAGCAATATGTTAAAGAATAATAATTGAAAATTTCCCCTAAATCAAGGTCAGACATCAAATCACATATCCAGGAATCTCAGAGACTATCAAGCAGAATAAAGGTAAAAAAATCTACACGTAAACATACCATATTCAAACCTCAGAACATCAAAGACTAAAAAAAAAAAAAATCTTGAAAGAAGAAAGATGAGAAAAACATTTCACCTAGAGAGAGAAAATTATAAGAATTATGTCTGACATTTCAGAAACCATGCAGGAAAGAAGAGAATGGAGTGAAATATTTAAAGTGTTGAGAGTAAAATCCACCAACCTAGAATTCTCTGCTATGCAAAATTATCCCTCAGAAGTAAAGGAAAAATAAAGACTTTCTAAGACAAAGATTAAAAGAATTTGTTGCCAACAGACCTCCCTTGCTAGAAGTATCAAAAGATGTTCAGAAAGAAGAAAAATTATATGGATCAGAAGCCAGATCTACATAAAGAAAGGAAGAGCATCAAAGAATAAATAACTGAAGTTAAAATAAAATATTTTATTCTCCTGCTCTTAATGGATCTAACATACACTGTTCAAAATAATTATAGCAGCAATGTGTTAAATTATGTATGCTTATATATATGCTTATGTATATATGTATGCTTACATATATATCACCATGTGTATATAGATGCACACACAAAACTTAATTATTTTTCTATATACCAGCAATGAAAAATTTGATATTTGAAATTTTAAAATACAATTACAATAGCACCAAGACAATGAAATGCTCAGATATAAATTTAACAGAATGTATACAGAATATATATGCAGAAAACTACAAAACACTAAATCAAAGGAAATTTAATTAAATTAAAAGATAGTCTGTACTCATGGATATAGACTATCCATGAATAGTTGGAAGACTCGCTTCTCTTACAATGCCAATTCTTTCCATCTTCATCAATAGATTCAATAATATCTCATCCAACTGATTTATTCCAATGCAAAGTGTTACATCTGAAAATAACTGGGTATAATCAACATCAATTTGGCAAAGAATAAAAATTATCTGATCACGTCAGTTGATACAGAAAGTATCAACAAATCCTAAATCTACTGTGGTTAAAAAAAATTACCATGATGTGTGTATTTCAAGAAAGCTAGAAAGATTTTGAATGTTGTCACCACAAAAAAATGATACATTTTAAAAGTGAGGAGTATGATAATTACTCCCATTTGATCATTACACTATGTTCATATGCATCTGATCATCATACTATGCTTACATGTATTACATTGTACCTCACATGCATATGCAATTATTATGTATCAATTATAAATTTAAAAAATTAAAAAACAAACTCAGCAAGCCATTTCGTAGCTGTCAAAAACTGGATTCTTAAGTCTACATGATAAACCAAAAGCCAAAAAGAAAGCTAGAGAACTCACACTAACTATTTTTTAGACTTTCTATAATGTTTAGGTAACCAAGACACTGTGAAATTGTTAAGAATAGACACAGACAACAATGGAACAGGTCTGATCTTTGACAATGGTGCCAGGACAACTCAATGGACAATCTTTTTACCAAATGGTATTGGAACAAATGGTCATCCACGTGCAAAACACGAAACTAGCCACAGACCTTACACCTTTATTAAAGATGACTTCAAAATGGACCATAGACTAAACATAAAATGAAGACTGTAAAATTTCTGGCTTACACCTGTAATCCCAGGACTTTGGGAAGCCGAGCCAGGTGGATCACCGAGTCAGGAGTTCAAGACCAGCCTGGCCAAAATGGTGAAACCCTGTCTCTACTAAAAATACAAAAATTAGCTGGGCATGGTGGTGGGCGCCTGTAACCCCAACTACTAGGGAGGCTGAGGCAGGAGAATCGCTTGAACCCAGGAGGCAGCAGTTGCAGTGAGCCAAGATTGTGCCACTGCACTCTAGCCTGGGTGACAGGGCAAGACTCCGTATCAAAAAAAAAAAAAAAAAGACAAAAATTTCTAGAAGAAAACAGGAGAATATCTATGTAACCTTGAGTGTGATGATGAGACTTTTAGATAGAACTTCAAAAGCAAGATCCAGAAAAACAAAATTGGTGAGTGTGAGTTGGATTTTAGAGAAGTTAAAACCATTTGCTGTTGGAAGCACACTGTTAAGAGAATGAAAAGATGAGGGAGAAGTTAGAAATAAGGTACTAGCACCACATGTGAAGTTGCATAGTATTATGTGAAAGTGAACATTGATTGCTTATAAATGTATACACAAATACTAGCGCAATTATTTTAAAAATTTTAAAGAAGAATAATAGATTTGCTAAGAAAGAAGAGAAAATTGAACAACATAAAATGCTCAATTAAAACCACAAAGGGCAGAAAATGTTTGGAAGATCCTCCCCAAAAAAGAGAGAATAGTAACAAATACGGTAGAGATTAATTTAAATATATCAATAATCATCTTAAATGTCAATAGCCTAAGCACACCGATTAAAAGACAAAAATTGTCAGAGTAGATCAAAAACTAACATCTAACTAGATGTTGTCTATAAGAAACTCATTTTAAGTGAAAACAGACATAAAGTAAAGGGATAAGGGAAGATACCCCACAATAACACTAATCAAAAGAAAGCATGAGTAGCTGTATTAATTTCAGACAGAGGAGACTTCCAAGCATGGAATGTTACTAGGGATAAAGAGGGGCGTTACATAATGTTAAAGAGGTCAATAATCCAAGAAGATGTAACAGTTCTTAATGTATATGCATGTAACAACAGAGCATAAAAATATATAATGAAAAACTGATAGAATTGCAAGGAGAAATAGATGAATTCACTATTATAGTTTAAGGATTTAGCATTGCTGTACCAGAAATGGATAGTTTCAGCAAGGAGAAAATCAGTAAGGTCATAGTTGAACGGAGCAGTTCCATTAATCAACTAGATACAATGGATATCTACAGACCACTTCACCCAACAACAGCAGATTGAACATTCTTCTCAAGCTCACATGGAATATTTACCAGATTAGTCCACATTAAATGTCATAAAACACACCTCAAATTTCAAATGGAAATTATACCTCTTCTCTTAGACAAGAGTGAAATTAAACCAGAGATCAATAACAGAAAAAGAATTGAAACACCCCAAAACATTTAAAGATTAAACAACATACTTCTAAATAACATAAGGATCAAAGAAGAGTTAACAGTAAAAGTTTGAAAACATTTTGAAGTAATTGAAAATGAAAATAAAATGTATTAAAATTTTGTAAATGATGAGTTGATGTGTGCTGACGAGTTGATGGGTGCAGCACAGCAACATGGCACAAGTATACATATGTAACAAACCTGCACGTTATGCACATGTACCCTAGAACTTAAAGTATAATAATAATAAAAAAAAAATGTGGTAATAAAAATAAATAAATAAATAAAAATTTTGGAATGCAGTAGAAGCAGTGCTTAAAAGACATTTATAGCATTAAATGCATGTATTGAAAAAAAGATCTAAAATTAATTATCTAAACTTCCACTTTAAGAACGCTATCAAAATAAGAGAAGACAAAATCCAAAGTAAGCAGAGGATTAAGAAATAAAAATTAGAGCAAAAAATCAATAAAATTGGAAACAGGAAATTAATAGAGAAAATTGATGAAACTGAAAACTGATTATTTGACAAGGTCAGTAAAATCAATGAAACTGTCCAGGTTAATTGAGGAAAAAAGGAGAATGTGGCACATAAACATAATGGAGTACTATTCAGCCATAAAAAAAGAGTAAGATCCTGTCATTTGCAACAGCACGGATGGAACTGGAGGTCATTAATGAAATAAGCCAGGCACAGATACACAAACTTTGCTCTTCTCACATATTTGTAAGACTTTAAAACAATTGAACTCCATGAGTTCAATGTCACTACTCAGGGAGACAGTGAGTAGAAGAATGGTTGGCAAAGGATAGGAGGATAGTTGGGTTGGGCAGTGAGGATGGTTAATGGGTACAAAACATATTTTAAAAGTGTGAATAAGATCTAGTATTTTATAGGACAACAGAGTGACTATAGTCAATAATAACTTAATTTTACATTTAAAAAAACTAAAAGAAGATAATTGGATTGTTTTTAACCCAAAGGATAAATGCTTGAGGGGATAGATATCCCACTTACCATGATGTGATTTATGCACTACATGCCTATATCAAAGTATCTCACGTACCCCATATAAATATACACCTACTATGTACCCACAAAAATTAAAAATTTTTTTAAAAACCCAGCATGTCAAGTATGGTCTTACTTTTGTGCAAATATATTTACATATGCATTCAAAAGAAACCCAGAAGGACATTCCCCAAAATTTGTAAGAGTGGTTTTTTTAAAGATGGTGAATTTGGGGTAATTTTTTTTCTGTTTTTGCATTTCTGCATTTTCTATACTGAAGGAGAATAACAAAGTCAGGACCGACACTACCCAACTTCAAGGCTTACTATAAAGCTACATAATCTAAAAGTATAGTGTTGGCCCAAAAAATATAGATAAAAAGATTGATAGAACAGAATAGAGCTCCCAGAAATAGGCCCGCATAAATGTAGTCGACTGATTTTTGACAAAGGAGTAAAGGCAACACAGTGAGGAAAAGAGAGTCATTTAGGATGGAAAACTGAACACTGGAACAACTAAACATTCACATCAAAAATTCAAATCTAGACACAGGCTCTCCGTAATTCACATAAATGAAGTCAAAATGAATCAAAAATCTCAATGTGAATGAAATTCAAAACTATAAATCTCTTAGAGGACAACATAAGAGAAAAGCTCAACTACTTTGGATATAGTGATGACTTTCTGCATACAAACTAAAGGCGTGATCCATGAAGGAAAATGATTGATCTGAACTGATCAATTGAGCTGAAATTCGTTACAATTTTTTTTAAAAATTCTGCTCTATTGAAGAAAATATCAAGAGTATGAGAAGACAAGCTACAAACTGAATAAAATATTTTTTTAAAAAACACATCTTATAAGGAACTGTTATACAAAATTTCTAAAATACACAGAAAAACTCTTAAAAGTTAAAAATAAGAAAACAAATAACCCAATTAAAATCTAGCCAGTGACCTGAACAGGCAACTCACCAAAGAAGATATACAGATGGCAAATAAGCATATGAAAAGATGCTCATTTAATATCATATGTCATTAGGGAATTATAAATTAAAACATCATTGAGGTATCACTACCCACCTATTACAACGGCCAAAATTCAAAACTCTGACAACACCAAAGGCAGCTGAGGATGTGGCGCTCAGGGACTCTCATTCATTGACAGTAGGGATGAAAAATGGTATAGCCACTTTGGAAGGCAGTCTGGAAGCTTTTTTACAAAACTAAATATAATATTACCATATGATCAAGCAATCACACTCCTTAGTATTTACTGAAATGATTTGAAAGTTTATGTCCACAAAAAAATTCTGCAAATGAATGTTATAGCAGTTTTATTTTTTTTAAGAATTGCCAAAACTTGGAAACAACCAAGATGTCCTTCAGTAGGTGAATGGATAAATAAACTCTGGTACATCCAAACAATGGAATATTATCCAGTATTAAAAAGAAATGAGCTATCAAGTCATGAATAGATATGAGGAAACCTAAATGCATCTTACTAAGTGAAAAGAAGCTAGTCCAAAAAGGCTAAATTATGTGTGATTCCATCTATGTGACATTCTGGAAAAGACACAACTATAGAGACAGTAAAAGATTAGTGGTTGCCAGGAGGTAGAAAGAAGGGAGGTCTGAATAGGATATCTCACAGGATTTACGTAGAATTTTTAAGGCAGTGAAACTATTCTGTACGATACGACAATCGTGGATATAGGTCATTATACATTTGCCCAAATCCATAGAATATCCAACACCAAGAGTGAACCCTAGTGTGAAATATGGAAGTTGGGTGACAGTGGGATGTCAGTACAGATGCATCAGTTGTAACAGACGTGCCGCTGAGGTGCAGAATGTTGACAGTTGGGTAGGGTGTGCATGTGTGAGGACAGGAGGTATATGACAACACTCTGTACTTTTATTGTGAACGTAACGCTGCTCCAAAAAATAAAGTTCATTAATTATTTTTTAATTGTGGTCCAGAGGCTTTAAATGACTTCCCCAGGCAAAATAATTGTTAAAGCTATGTGGAATTTGAATTCAAGTTTACTTTACTTCAGTGGGTGTCTCCACAATGCCACAATGTCCATAGGTAGTTGAAACCTAAAGATGAGGTAGTTTTAATTGACTTCAGAGTCAAGAGATTGCCCCCATCTTGGTTGGCCCAGGAAGTTGTTTCAGGAAAAGTAAGTTATAAATCAGGTTGACTGATGGAAATATTTGAAAGTGGATTTGCCTATGTGAGCATACGTACAGAATTAGGCACAAACAGATGAAAGAAGAAGGAAATAGTGAAGGGAAAAAAGTTTGGAAGGGGACAGCCCTGGTATTTTCAGAAGAGTAATGAGAGATGAGACTTAATTCAAATGTGGTGAATAGAGGGATGTCCCTATTTGTCAGGAGGCTGGAATTCAAGGCTAGATCCCAGAAGAGATACTAAGAATGTAAAGCAAAAACCAAGAAATATTTAGAAGAAAAAGTTGAAATTATGTTAATGAAAAGGAGTATTTTATTTTTAGTACCAGGAATCTTAAAGAGGAAGGAGGAATTTTACAAGGGAAGGTTTAAACAGCTGGATTATATACCACAGAGAAATCAAAAATCATGTGATATGACATCCAAACATCATTCAAATTTTCAAGTCCTGAAATGTTTCCCCTAGCTGTTGCAACAATTTTCTTTGGAGATAATCATTTTAAAGTGTCTCTCTGCTATGGTGCATAAACATTAAGCCAATTTCCTCATTTATTAGCTCTCCACTATGGACCTTGTACTATGCTAAGGGTTTAGGTAGATTAAAAAGATGATAGATAGATTACATAGAAGATAAATGGATAGATATGTGTGCATATATATACACACACACATACATAGACACACACACAGAAACTCATACTATATGATATATATGTAGATCAATTAAAGCTTCTACAATCTAACACATATCACTCTCCCCTTCACAAGCATACTCTTTACATTCTTTTTCACACTGCAGCTTCAATCATATGTTTGCTTAACTTGCTTTTCATATTAGAGTAAAAGCTGTTTTATCAGCAGCCTGACAACTAGAAATCTCTATTTATGGCTACTCTTGCTCATTTGCAGTGCTCAGTCACTCTCCAAGTTATGAAAGGTGAATCTCCTATATACACAAATAACCATTTGCACAGTGCGTGCTCCTCTTCCCACTCACTCTTGAGATTGCTCCATCACAGCTACAACTCAAACTGTCCCAACATAAAAATCACATCCAGGTAATTCACTGTGTTCAGTTGCTACATCAATTGAGAAATGTCAATACCCATTGAGCATATGTTTTGTGTCAGGTTCTGTATTTGGTATATCTCATGCATTACTGCTTGCAAAACTCATAGATACATATTAAGTAGAGGTTTCATTTCCATTTTTCAGGGAAGAGAAACAGGGGTCAGAGAAGTAATACCAACTGTACAAGGCCACACACCTCTAGGAGTAAATCTGGCATGTGAGTGAGATTGGACTTAGTGATTGTTGCATACTTGATTCATCAGATTCTGCCAACCATAGAACCCTAATTTAGGACATGAAAAGAAAATGCCAGGTTCTCTGTTGATCAATGCTGTCCTTCTGAAAATGCAAATGGATTATACTAACGAGTTGGGTCATTATAATAAGATACCTGGAAATTTAAATTTCCTATTTTCTTGGAAAGAAGGAATTCAAAATGATCTACACCAAATAAAGCTTTCTATAATGAATTCTACTATTTTTTCTTTCTTTTCGTAAGTGATAGGGTTTGGGTCTGTCCCCACCCAAATCTCATCTTGAATTGTAAAAATCCCCACATGTCAAGGGCAGGGCCAGGTGAAGATAATTGAATCACGGGGATCGTTCCACACATACTGTTCTTGTGGTAGTAAGTCTCATGAGATCTGATGGTTTTATAAATAGGAGTTCCCCTGCACAAGTTCTATTGCCTGCCACCATGTAAGATGTGACTTCACTCCTCATTCACCTTCAGTCATGATTGTGAGGCATCCCAAGTCACGTGGAACTGTGAGCTAATTATACCTTTTTCCTTTATAAATGACCCATGCTCAGGTATGTCTTTATTAGCAGCATGAGAATGAACTAATACACTAAGAATATATAAAAGGTCACATGGCATGCCTTTACTTTGGCTACCTTATAAACATTCATTTCAATGCTAAAGTGCATATATCTTAATTATTTGTAATTTTATGTCTCAGCATAAATGGAGTTCCATCCAAAAACAACATCTTCTGCTGTGATCCTGGTCTATTTTTACTCTATTGTCACTGAAATCACATTATTCTAGTCTGCTCATTGGCTATTCTTACATATTTGTCATACATTTATAATAAAACATTTAAATGGATTTTTAAATGATAGTAAACCATTCAGTATATATTCAAAATATTAAAAAGTATATTTTTGCTAAAGATGAATAAATTAAATAAATAGATCAGCATTCTTCATTTACAGGGCCTTAGAGGTGTTTTTATCAAACAAATGGGTGTCATAACTTAAACATTAGACTTTATTTTAGCAAGAATATTTACAGGTAGCGCTCAGGAAGGCTCAAAACTCAGAGGCAGAAATTGAGGAAAGCCTATAGGAGTGGGAAATGAAACATAAAGGAAAAAAATTCCTGGAGAGGAAAAGCAAAAGATGAGGGCAGCTTTAGTAGCAAGTAGAATTTTTGCATGCTTATTTATTCAAAGCACTACCAAATTTGAGTATTGAATGGGATACTCATTGAGTATCCAATGGGATGACAGGCATGAGCTATCACAGCAGGCCCCCTTTTTTTTCTTTAAATAACAAAAACAGAGACTGCTAATCTTGGAAGTTCAGTAAAACCTTCCCGATGTGATCTCTGGACAGATAGCTGAAAAATGAGTGGGAATTACCTAGATGACCAGGTGTTGAGAGAGTAAAGTATAGGAATCTTCCAGAATGAGATTATCAGAAAGCAAAAGGACCTACATGAAGAAAAAGCATAATCTATTTTCAGAAGTACTTAATGAATCATTATGGCAGAGTAATAGTGTTTAAAGTAATTTTATTTTATTTTGTCTTTTTTTTTTTTTTTCCAATTTTTCAAGCTGCGGGACTGTTTCTTTAAAGGTACACTTATATGGAAACCAAGCATGTACTCTCTTCTTCTTCTCCACAAATGTAGCTACTGTGATTGAAGGTGAGGTTTGAGGTGGCTCTGAAGTGAAGTTTGGGCAGATTCCCACTGCACCCTTTAACACACAGTCAACACACTCAATACACAAAGACAAACATACATAGACACACACCAACAGACCCACACTCAATTGTCTCTGAAAGTACTTTGTAGAAGACTAGTGTTCTTTATGGCATGATTTTCACACAACTGGACTAGAAGCTGGAGTGTGATGGTAAGAGTCAAAGAAAGGGAGCCAGAGTAGTAAATACACCACGAAGGACGTTGTAAATCATCTTTGACGTTTGTATGTGAGTTGATCTCTGAGGTTAAATATGACTTTAAAACTTATTGAAGGCAATGGAGAGATAATATTGACTGTTATGGGGGGCGGGCAGGTGAGTGATGGATCACATTGTGCTTTAAAAAGTTTACTCTCACCCTAGTGGTAGGGCATAATGTGTCATGTGGTTATCTCAAGGGCCTGAGCTAAGGTAATGTCAGTGGGGGTGAGTGGAAAGAAGCAAGTAGACTTGAGAGATGTTTAGGAAGAAAAATTGTCAGATGTAGTGTTAGTTGCATGGGAATGGTTAAAGTGAAAATGATTTCTTCCTTGATCAATCGCATAGACTGTGTTATAACTTACTAAAATAAGGAACATTTAAGGAAGCTCAGTGAAAGGAAATACATAAATTTAATAGAGGAAATGTTGAGTTTGTGGAAAATTTGTTTTATTAAGCTTATTTAATAGTTTCATAAATAAGATACAAATAAAATAAATTTAAATAAAATTAGGTTTATTCAATAATTTATATGGCTGATTTAATGATTTCAACTTAGTGAGTTCATTGAAATACATATACTGAATATAAATAACAACTTTCCTTTCCGAGCACCCCAACTCACTATTCTCCCTCTTCATTTTCTTTATACTGGTTAGAAGTGAGAAAGGATTGTAGGAAATTTAACATTCCCAAATAATGATTTCTCAGTATGACTGATTTTTTTCTGGAAATCTAAAATATTTTTGCAGGTATTTCTTACTTCAAATTTTAGTCCTCTCTGAATAATTAAAGCCTCCCACTTCATCTCAGGCTATCCTTATGATGTTACTTGCAAAAAAACAAAAACTATTCATTTATTTCTACTTTCTTTTTGCCGAAGAGGCTGCAGGTACGGGGATATTTGCTTAAGTCCATAAAAGTCCATGGTAGGTGAGGGGAGGTGCATTACTGTTTTATGGTTATGGCCCTGCCGATTCCAAATATGGGGGCATTCATGAGTATGATCTTTTTTTTTTTTTTTTTTTTTTTTGGTGGCTGTCCCCATTGCTCTATTTTAGAACCAATTTCCCATCTGACTCTTACTACAGGCCTAATATCAAGGATCACACAGGGGAAATGTGGCTTCTTCCTTTAACCAATTCCAGACTGACAGTGTCCAGCCTTATCATGCAGATCTGTCTTTACTGCACTGGGCAGTCTGTAATGGGGATGAAGAGATAAGATAAACAGGTCCTGCTTTCAGCTATTTTTTATATATATATATATATAAAATATATATATATAAAAAATATATATATATATATACACACCTTGCCTGATCTCACAGAACACAGATTTGGCTCGGTGGAAATCTTTCATGAACAATCTTTGCCTTTTCTCAGATTGCTATGTTCTGCCCTTTTCCTGGATTCTTTCATGTTCCAGTGGCACTGAGATGACTCAGTAAGCAACCAGCTAGAAAACTACATGGAGACATGTTCAGTTTCATGGTTTCATGACCTGTTATCTTGAAGCCCTTCCAAATTTGTAATGAGTAGATTAATCATATTGACCTCCACACCTATAAGCTGAAAGATGAAAGGAAGAAGAAAAAATATTTTTTGCCTTTATGAACTCATCTCTCCCAAAAATATCTATCGCCACTCTTCCTTATTCTATTAGTGGAAAAGTATAGAACAAGGAATTTACCATATTGGTTCTGTAGGCATGTCACCTCTCCCAAATCTAGAGGTGTTTGATCTAGCAGTTTGATCTTTTAGCTTAGAATATGAAATACATAGAAACTTTTATTTTCAGTTCAGGGTAAACTTTATACAGGTCAATAAGCCTGTAGAGTAGAAAAGGGTATTAGTTCTTATTTCAAATCCAAGGGACAAAGAAGCTCCCATAATAGATAAGAGCTGTATAATCCCAAACTCTGGCAAGAAAAACTTTACTTAGCTGCTCTTGAAAAGATATACGTCTAATAATGACGACTGCCCCATTCCTGTCTAGTTGTTTTAGATAACCTTATTTTCAGTATTATTCTGAAGATGTTTATACTCATTGATATTAGTGACATTAATATATGCATGTGTGTGTTTGTGTGTGTGTGTGTGTGTGTGTGTGTGTGTGTGTGTGTGTAAAGGCTTAAAGAAAACTTTTTACTTTATAGTCACCAAGAAGGATAGCTGCTGTGGGACGTAAACTAACATTTTTTTTTGTCAGTTCCAACTGGAATTCAATTCCAAATAGAAGCAAAATACAGAATCGTATGCAAATCATAGTAATAGCTGGAAAAAGATGTTCATTCATTTTTGTAGCAACCATTTTTTCCCAGGTCTTAATAAAGTAAATATTACCCTTTGTGTTCTCACACAGTGTCACTTTGGGAACTTACAGCAAGTCATCCCCTTGCATGCAAATTGAAGGAAACTCTGAGGTCAGGGAAATAATCAATCTGATTTAAAACAGAAACAAACAAAAACCCCAAGGTTTTGGACATGGTTGCTATGCTACATTTACCAGAGAGCCGTGATACCTTGTCATTATTACCCAAATACTAATCCAATCATGTTTTTTGCACCTCCTTTTCCCACGAACCACAGGAAATTCACGCTCCAGGGTTTCCCCTAATTTTAATTATCTTTTTGCATTTCCTACTAAAGTAAAGCACTTGCAATGAAGGAATCAGAACTTTCTGTGAATTAGAGCCAGGGGGAGCTGCCAGAGAACTGAAAAGAGACTGGAAAGGAATATGAAATACTATTAAATGTTAGCAAGAGATGGAAAGACAATGAATGGAAAAAAAAAAAAAAAGGAAAAAAAACTTCACCCTACTTCCACCTCCCAAAAACACAAAAACAAAGTGTAAATGCAGCCCATCATGAATTGTGATGCTCAAATCTACCCAGACCCTTTAGAATAATAACTTAGAGTTGCATATCACTTTAGATTTTGAAAGCATTTTTATATATTATGCCACTGATTCATCATAACAATCTACATAGGCAAGTCAGAAACTCTATTATTTTTTTCTGTTTTCAAGCTGGAGAAAGAAATGCCAATGCATAATCAAGAAAAACTTACAAGTGTAAATGAAATTCTTTGTAATAAACCCAATTTGTTTCTCTTTTTAAACAGCTTTATTGAAGTATAATTGGCATACAATTAAAACGACACATACTTAAAATATCTAATTCAGGAAGTGTTGCCATATGTATACATACATTAAAACCAGCACAAGCAAAATAATGAATTTATTTATTACCTTCAAGAGCGTCTTCACATTGTTTTTTTTTGTAATCCCTTCCTAACCTCCATCATATAGCTTCACCTAAGGCAGCTACTGATCTGCTTTCTGTCATTATAATTTACATCTTCTAGAGTATTTTTTAATAAACGGAATCATACCATATGTACTTTCTCCTGTACATTCAGTATAAATATTTTGAGATTTATCCACATCATGCTATATATCAATTATCCATTACTTTAATTGCTGAACAGTAGTCCACTGTATGGATACAATGGATATATCACAGTTTGTTTATTCACTTGTTGATGGACATTTGGATTATTTCCATCTCTCGTGTAAAAGTTTTTATATGCATATGTGTTTTCTTTTATCTTGAGTAAATACCTAGCAGTAGAATGTCTGTGTCATATATACGATTAACCTTGAAAGAAACTGCCAAACTGTTCCTCTTCATAGTCATTGTACCACTTTATACACCAGCCAGTAGCATATGAGAGTTTCACTTGTTCTACATCATCCCAGCATTTTGTACAGTCTTAAAATTTTACCTGTGCAAGTAGGTATGTAGCACAATATTGTACTTTATTTCCTCTATGAATTAGGTATTTTAAGCATTTTTATGTGCTCATTAACCATTAATATATGTGGGCCTGGAGTTTTCTGTGTAGGATGGACTTAATTCAAGTTATCTATTTCTTATTGAATGAACTTTGGTAATTTGTATATTTCAATGACTCAAATTAATGACTGGAGCTTTTTAAGAAACAAGGGTTGAAAAGCAAACTAAGTTCAAAATAAGCATTACAAAGTAAATAAGAATAAAAATAGTAATAATTGAAATGATAAACAGAAAAATAATAGTGAAAATAAAACTAAAAGCAGATTTTTTAAAAAAAGATCTCCACTTTTTGACATTTAAAATGTCTCTACTTACAATGATCAGAAAAATAAAGATGAGACTCAAATTAACATCATTAATGAACCTATGAAGATTAAAAAATAAAATATTATAAAAATTTTATACCAATCATTCTGATAAATTCAATGAAGTGGAAAATTTCTTTAAGACACAATATACTGAAGCTTAATAATGAAGAAATTTATGATACATGTAACATTATATCTACTTAAAAATTATATTCACAGTTAAGATTCTCCCGTGAAGCAAACTCCAGATCTAGACAGCTTCACTGGCCAATGTGACCAAAAAAGATAAGAAAAAATAATACTAATGATAAATACAATGTTTTCTATAAGAATGTTCTCAAAAGTTTCATTCATAGCAGACCCAAATCCAAATGTTTATCAGTTTGTGAACAGATAAGCAAATGTGGCAAATCCTTGCAATGGAATACAACTCAGCAATAAAAAAGAAAGGACTTTTGATACACATAATGACATAGATGACAATCTCAAGCACTGTTTTAAATGAATAAAGCTAGGCACAAAGCCTACACACTGAATAACTACATTAATATTAAATTCTAGAAATGGTAAAACTATACTCACTTAAGATCAGTGGTTACTGGGACCAGGAGGTTGGGAAAAGAGATTACTTATAAAGGGGTATGTGGAGATTTTGTGTGGCAAGGGAAATTTTCTATATGACTGTAGAAATGATCAGAGGACTGTATACATTTGTTAAAATTCATCAAATTTTACATTTAAAAATATTATCTAAAATAATCATAAATACTATCCATAAAAATAAAGAGCATTTTAAAAGACAGAAATGTGAAAGACACAATGGTTTAGTTACTACTTGCTATGGTGAAATAAATAAAAATAATTTATATAATAAAAGTGAAGCACTTTAAAAATATAACTAATACAATCATGTGCAATCCTCAGAATTCAAAAAGAGAAATTCTTATACCACAGATCAGATCTTGTGAAGACGTAATTGATGAACTAGAAGACTGATCTAGAAAAATGACTCAGAATCCAAGCTAGAGATTTAAAAAGTTGATAGTTTTTAAAAATATGGAAAAGATACAATGCTGCATATATGTAAAGAGTAACAAAAGAGAGAATGAGGAAAAGAAAATATTTAAAGACAAACTAGTCATGGATTTTTAGTACAATGCACAACAATATTTTAATATTACACAAAAAATCAGATTGATTCTCAAGCAGGATAAATGAAAATAAATTAGCATCCATGCACATGATAGACAAACTGCAGAGCACCAGATTCAAAGATAAATCAAAACTAAAATGAGAAAACAGACATATTAAATGCATAACACTGCTTCTCAGTAATAACTGACAGAATTAAATGGAAAAATAACTTCAAATTGAGGAAGTAATATCATTGTTGACTTAAAATTTTAAAGCCATAGTAAAGCATTTTGAAAATCTAGGTGTTGCTATCATGTAAAATCCATGAGATATGAATAGTAACCTTTAGACACTGGTTTTTTGGTTTTGTTTGTTTGTTTGTTTGTTTGTTTGTTTGAGACGGAGTCTCGCTCTGCCGCCCAGGCAGGAGCGCAGTGGCCAGATCTCAGCTCACTGCAAGCTCCGCCTCCCGGGTTCACGCCATTCCCCTACCTCAGCCTCTGGAGTAGCTGGGACTACAGGCGCCCATCACCTCGCCTGGCTAGTTTTTTGCATTTTTTCAGTAGAGATGGGGTTTCACCGTGTTAGCCAGGATGGTCTCGATCTCCTGACCTCGTGATCCGCCCGTCTCGGCCTCCCAAAGTGCTGGGATTACAGGCTTGAGCCACGGCGCCCGGCCACCTTTAGACATTTGAATCCAAATGTACATTAAATAATTTACTCCCATTAACAAAACAGAATTACAACTAAACGAATAAAAGGAGCAAAATAACATAAACAAACCTTGATCAATCCAGGAGAAGTAGGAATAGAAAATAAAGTATCAAAGAAAAAATATTAAAGTGGAAAATAGCCGGGCGCGGTGGCTCAAGCCTGTAATCCCAGCACTTTGGGAGGCCGAGACGGGCGGATCACAAGGTCAGGAGTTCGAGACCATCCTGGCTAACACGGTGAAACCCCGTCTCTACTAAAAAAATACAAAAAACTAGCCGGGCGAGGTGGCGGGCGCCTGTAGTCCCGGCTACTCGGGAGGCTGAGGCAGGAGAATGGCGTAAAAACCCGGGAGGCGGAGCTTGCAGTGAGCTGAGATCCGGCCACTGCACTCCAGCCTGGGCGATACAGCGAGACTCCGTCTCAAAAAAAAAAAAAAAAAAGAAAAAGAAAAAAATAAAGTGGAAAATAGTCATATGTTAGAAATAAGTTAAAATATATCAGCAATTATAAAAAGTATAGGAGAATAAATAAATACAATAAAGATTCTCCAACTGCATAATAATACAAGAATCCAGAGATACACATCTTTACATATGCCTCTAGAGTATAAGGACACCAAATGGTTGAAAGAAAATAGATGAAACACCTGCAAGCATGATGTAATCAAAGAATGCTAGTGCAGCAATATCACTATCAGGTAAAGTATACTTTTTATGTCGAAGGACATTATTATGTTAATAAGTATAATGTCAGAGTGACAAAGCCAATTCAGTTGGATAATACCTAATGTATAACTTAATGCATTTAACAACAAATCTTCAAATTAAATAAAGCAGAGGAGAAGGAGGCAGGTGAGAAAAGCTGCAATTATAAGAAACAAGCACTTGGCTGGGCGCGGTGGCTCAAGCCTGTAATCCCAGCACTTTGGCAGGCCGAGACGGGCGGATCACGAGGTCACAAGATCAAGACTATCCTGGCTAACACGGTGAAACCCCGTCTCTACTTTAAAAAAATACAAAAACCTAGCCGGGCGAAGTGGCGGGTGCCTGTAGTCCCAGCTACTCGGGAGGCTGAGGCAGGAGAATGGCGTGAACCCAGGAGGCGGAGCTTGCAGTGAGCTGAGATCTGGCCACTGCACTCCAGCCTGGGCGACAGAGTGAGACGCCGTCTCAAAAAAAAAAAAGAAAAAGAAAAAGAAACAAGCACTGTGCTTGGTCCAGGATTCAGCTTAAACCACCATTGGGTGGAGATAAGGATTGTTGGTGAATAAACGTTTTGGGGCTTTAGCCCAAGAAGTCTAAGGCTGGGTGTCGGATATTTAGAAAAGCGTCACCAGCACTTGGGATGTGGAGGATCTGAGGTTCAATGGAAACAGGAGCTGGGTTTCATCTTTTTCCACTTATCTGTTTGTTAGGCAACCTGAAGCTCTGGGGTCATGAGTCCTGTCACTGCACAGATGGTAATATACCATGAACTATTAGCTTTTAAAATAAATTAATTATATCTACATGTAACATATAATTATTGAAATTATAACATTATGGGAGTAAAGCAAGTGGCAACATGACACAAACAATATAACTTTTGTGCATCTTGGAAATCCACAAAACAATAATGTGTAGTATTTTTGAGATTTTTGTATGTTATAAAGTATTTTCTAAATGTTCTCATGTTATATATATGCATGTATGTATGTTTATGTGGTGTGGGGGCTGTTGAGGGGATATTCTTCTGGATAATAATTGCCCCTGAGAAAGTCATGAATTGAATATAGGGGGTAGACTTAACACTTTGTTTCTTAAAAGAGATCTGATGTAAATATCATAAAATGATAGAATTACTAAATTCTGCCTGCTGGGTAAATAGGCATCTGATTTGTTTCACTGTACATTTTTCTCTGTGTGTTTATATATACATATATACACACATATTATAACTTATATACACACAGAATACATATATATGTATGTGTGTATACACACATACACATGCACACATACACATACAACATTAACAATTTTAAGTAAAAGAAAAATAAGGACAATAAAAATGATGAACACATGTAATTCCATTTTGTAAAATGTAAACTATTTTTTGATCTTGTTTAATAAAAACAATAAAGTACTTAGATGTTTGAAGTGTTCAATTATTATAATTGATGTTTCCCTTGAAATGGGATTATAAATAGAAATAAGTTGTTGAAACTTAAAGACAAAAATTATGAGAAGATAAAAATAGCTGTGCATATAATCTCAAATGTAATCAGAGACTCTACTCCAGTGATTATCAATGATGTATTGCCAAATGCTCAGAAATTTTTGTCTTTATTCTTACATTAACCAAAATCATTTTTGAACATTTCATCTATTTGTTATTTAATGTTGTACCGATTTCAACATATTTATTGCTCCAGTTTATACAAGGAAAGATTAGAAGTTATAAAAGGCATTTAATCAATACCAAACTATTTTGTCTGAGATTCTAAACATTACAATTTGGAGTAGGTTTTGGTGATGTATTCATTGAGACAGGATTCTCAAAGAGTTGCTCAAAAAACTAACAGTCTAATTTTCTTAAAGGACAAACCCAAAGACTTAGCATTCGAAAAATATTTTTTCCACTTTAACTTTTGTTTTAGGTCCTGGAGTACATGTGCAGGATTGTTACATGGATATATTTCATAATGCTGAAGTTTCAGCTTCTATTGATCCCATCACCCAGGTAGTGAGCACAGTACACTACTAGAAAAAACTACCAATAGGTAGTTTTTCAACCCTCGTCCCCCTCCCTCTCCGGTTCCAGTAGTTTCCAGTGTCTCTTGTTCTCATCTTTATGAGAAAAAAATTTTTGAGGCTTGAAATTAGTATAGTTTGAAGTAAATGAAAGTAGCTTTTGAAGGTGTGTTTATCTAAAAGGGTAAATTTACAAAAGGAACCAGCAGTCTGACAGTCTCTATGGATGGGGACTTACTAGATTTTAAGGACCCATCTTCACCCTACTACATGAACAGGGGTCAGTCTTCTCCCAGAATCTGTGGGACAGGGCCCAGATTGGTCACGGTACTTACCTGCCTAAAGACATGGGAAACTGAATTTCAGGGTGCAGGAATAAATATTAAAATAAAACTTCTTCCTATGAAAATAGGGTAGACTATTTTTCTGCAATGACCAAGTGTTCAAAATTGAAGGATATGAAGAAACAGTATGTGGTGGGAGTGGTGGTGGTAATAGTGATGGTGTTATTGGGAAACATGGCAGGGGGATAAGTGCAAAAAGCCTTCTTGCTGTATTTGAAAAAAAAAAAAAAATGTAACCTTTGTTGTAACTCTCTTCATGCAGCACAACAGGCATTCTAAGTGACTGGAATTAAAAATATAGACATAGATACAATATATATACTACGTATTATATAGACTATGGCACTCTATGGAGTGCCAGCCATGGAGATTACTTCACACTGTGGTTAGTTGAAGGGATCATGTACTGCTCAAGTGAAAAGGGAAGAATCATTAGTTTTTGAAGTGGATTCTAATACAGACTGCCTAATGATTTATTACCAATCTGAGAGAATCAAGGATGAAAGACATTGAAACAAGTTTTTTGATTGTCTCAATGGTTATAAAAGACACTCATTGATGAGTGTGTGTGATGGGCCACCAACACCAAGATCTGTTATATGTTTTTAGAATATTATTCTAAAAATAGGTTTTTTTGGTGTAACTAAGCATTTGCAATTTACATCATTTTGGTAGGAGTTGAGATAGGCTATTCATCTTCCAATGCCTATTTATAAACTTAAAAATTCACTTACCTGTTTCTATTCCCATTTTATTTGTGAGTAGGTTTTTAAATGCTGACTTTTAAACCCACAAACATTTTTTTCTAAGCTCTTATTTGTACATCTCCTCATCCTTAAATACTTTAAAATAAATCTTGACTATCTCTATGTCTTCCTAGATAGGAAAGAAGCAGCCTGGGGTGAAAGAGCATTTAAGATAAATGTAGTTGATCTATAAAAAGAGGACATTCGTCTGCAGACATAAACAAAGCAAAATTACTCAGTAGCATAATTGATTAAACAACCTGCCCACTCATGCCCCGAAAGCCAGAGTTTAAACCCAGACACTGCCTCAAGATTTGGGATTCTAAATACCCAAGTGTACCACAAGATCAATCCTTTCACTTATATCTTAAGAGACTGCAGTTAATATTCCAAGTATGGGCAGATAATCTCACATGGGCATTTCTTCAAATCCCTGTGGTTTTATCGAAGAGAGTAGTTTTCTTCTGGAAAGTACTATGTCAACAAAAAGTATACTTCACAAAACCTGCATTGTTTTTTTCTTTTTTGAGACAGAGAATCTTGCTCTGTCGCGCAGGCTGGAGTGCAGTGGTGCGATCTCAGCTCACTGCAACCTCTGCCTCCCTGGCTCAAGAGATTCTCTTGCCTCAGCCTCCCAAGTAACTGAGATTACAGGCATGCACCACCACAACTGGCTTTTTGTATTTTTAGGAGAGATGGGTTTTCACCATACTGTCCAGGCTGGTCTCAAACTCCTCGCCTTATGTGATCTGCCCACCTCGGCCTCCCAAAGTGCTGGGATTATAGGCGTGAGCCACTGTGCCTGGCCCAAACCTGCATTTTATGAGTGAATAAATTCTTAAAAACAAAATAGTAAATGTAATTTTTTTTTTTTAATCCCCAGGATAAATTGATCACAAACGCTTTGTATTTGAATGGAATTTTCTAATGAGGATGGGGGAAAAGCTGAAGTTAAAGATGCCTGTTTCAGCATTTCCTAGATAAAGTAAGGATTTTCACGTGTAATTTTTTCAGAATGTGTCTTGAATTAATTTGACATTAATTATTCACTTGATAGTCCAAATTACACATTTTCTTTGCATGAAAACCAGGTGTGTTCCACATACCCTAAGCATCTGCTATCTTTTGCACACAAGTCAAAGGGGGATAGTACTGTGAAACAAGAGCACTGCATAAGAATGCCTCTAATTTTCACATTCGATGGCATAAAACAAGCACCAAATAAAAAGATCCTTTTTTCCTCTTGTTTTTAAAAATGAAATACGTACTTTTGGTGCTGAAGCAAGTCATATTATATTTAATGGGAATGTGTGTGATGTCAACTTAAAACATCAAAAAAATTATACTTGCATTTTAGTCACCCACAAATCCAAACTATGTCAAATGTAACATCATGTTTTATGCCATGGGCTATTAAAAATGGCTTGTTCATAATCATATTATCCTAAAGAAGATTACTGTTGGTTTGGAAAGAATTGCATGTTTATAATCAAATTCAGATACAGTCCTTGAGGCAAGCTATGCTTGATTAATGAGTGAAGTGATCCAAAATGGCAGTTTTGTAGAAGGCTTTATGTTTCTAAAGCCCCGAGGTGAAGGACAAACTTTACAGGGTAGGAGCCTCCTTGGGGAAAAAGGGTGGGGCAATGGAGAGCTGCCTGGGGCAGTCCTCCCAAGAAAGATTGCATGCATTTTTATGGTTGTGTTTACCTAAACAAATAGGGATAAAATATTTGGTAAGGTATGATTGCTGAGCTAATTCCACAAACTAAAGTGAGTTCAACACTATCCACAGCAGGTTTTTCTTATTCCCAAATATTATAATTAGGTTCCTCTACATTTTCTTTCAGATCAACTTTTCAAGAAAGAAAATAAAAATGCTATTAATTTATTAACCGGTCATATGATTCCATTCCAGGCAGAGAATAGGCAAAATGATTGATTCTCCATTCTAACTTGATAAAAGGCCTATTTTCCTAGGGGAAAAAAAAAAAAAAAAGCACCTTATATTGTCCTAGGATCTGCTTAAAATAACTGGTACATGACCCAATTTTTAGATTTCCATAGCAGATTAGGTTTCAACACAGATATTATTTCTTGACAATAGTCTTACAGTGCATTTTCCTCACATTTTGTCCATTCCATGGAGCAGGGAAAGATTGAATGTGTCTAAATATTTTTAAAGAAAAAAATTAAACTTAGAAATGCTTTGTTACTTAAAATGTATCACAAAGCTAGATCAGTTAATGTGAAAAAAATACAGATTTCAAATATGGAGAGCAGTTATTTTAAAATGCTCTTTACAGGAAACTATAGGAATCTCCAATTCTCTCAATACTCTGCTCTCAATCAACTCTAAAGATAATTCCCATTCAGGAATGCTATTTTTTAAGTTCAGTTTTGTCAGGCATTTGATAGTGATGGAAAAAGTAAAGTCATAATTAACATTTTAGTTAAATGATTTACCAAGTAATATTTCACACCCTATATATAACTTACCCCAGTTTTAAACTTTGAACTAGGCATCAACCAATTTGTTAACTAACATTGTATTTCTCCATTACCAAAGAGAACATAGAAAAACTAAGATATTTGGCAAAATAAATATTTCAGGTACACAATAGAAATAAGTGAAGGTAGAAATATTTTTCCACTCAACAGAATAATCTGATTGAATTGGGAAGCTACTCATATTTGTTACAATTTTAACATAATTTCCAAATTAATACAGTAATATATTTAACCAACTACAATATGTCTAATACAGCTCTACTCACTAAATATAATTCTGAGGTAAACACACATTGCCCAGATGCTCAAACATTTTAGTAAAAAATATTATTTAATTATTAAAATAAATGTAAAATTGTTGCAGTACTATTAATAATAGTCCAACTTAGCTCAGTAATACGTTTATATCAACACTAAACATTTGAGTAGCTTTTTGAAAAAGATATATTCTGTTATAATATTTCACTATATTTTGGCTAACCTCTCATTTCCAAGTATTCAGCTCTTAAATTCTTAATTTTTATATAAATGTCTACTGCCTCAGTGATATCATTTGGATCTGTGTTCCCAGCCAAATCTCATGTCAATTGTAATCTCTAATATTGGATGTGGGCCCTGGTGGGAGGTGGTTGAATCATGGGAGTAGATCCTTCATAAATGGTTTAGCATCATTCCTCTGGTGCTATTCTCATGATAGAGTTCTCACGAGATCTGGTTTCTTAAAAATGTGTGGCACCACATGGCATTGATTCTAAAATTGATCACATAAATTGTAAGTAAAACACTCTTCAGTAAATGCAAAAGAATGGAAATCATAACAGTCTGTCAGACCACAATGCAATCAAATTAGAACTCAGGATTAAGAAACTCACACAAAACTGCACAACTAAACTACATGGAAACTGAACAACCTGCTTCTGAATGACTACTGGCTAAATAATGAAATTAAGGCAGAAATAAATAAGTTCATCAAAACCAAAGAGAACAAAAAAAGACACAATGTACCAGAATCTCTGGGACACAGCTAAAGCAGTGTTTAGAGGGAAATTTATAGCACTAAATGCCCACAAGAGAAAATGAGAAAGATCTAAAATAGACACCCTAACATCATAATTAAAAGAACTAGAGAAGCAAGAGCAAAAGCTAGCAGAAGTCAAGAAATAAGTAAGATTAGAGCAAAACTGAAAGAGATAGAGACATGAAAAACCTTTCAAAAGCTCAATGAATCCAGGAGCTGGTGTTTTGAGAAGATTAACAAACTACCACTAGCTAGACTAATGAAGAATAAAAGAGAGAAGAATCAAATAGACACAATAAAAAATGATAAAGGGGATATCACTACTGATCCCAAAGCAATAAAACTACCATCAGAGAATACTATAAACACCTCTATGCAAATAAACTAGAAAATCTAGAAGAAATGAATAGGTTCCTGGACACATATACCCTCCAAAGACTAAATCAGGAATAAGTGAAATCCATGAATAGACCACTAACAAGTTCTGAAATTGAGGCAGTAATTAATAGCCTAACAACCCAAAAAAGCCCAGGACCAGATGGATTCACAGCCAAATTTTACCAGAGGTACAAAGAGGAGCTGGTATGATTCCTTCTGAAACTATTCCAAACTACAGAAAAAGAGGGGCTCCTTCCTAACTCACATTATGAGGCCAGCATCATCCCGATACCAAAACTTGGCAGAGACACAACAAAAAATAAAATTTCAGGCCAATATCCTTGACGAACATTGATGCAAAAAATCCTCAATAAATACTGGCAAACCGAATTCAGCAGCACATCAAAAAGCTTATCCTCCACTATCAAGTCAGCTTCATCACTGGGATGCAAGGCTAGTTCAACATATGCAAATCAATAAATGTAAATCATCACATAAACAGAACCAATGACAAAAACCACACGATTATCTCAATACATGCAGAAAAAGCCTTCGATAAAATTTAACACAGCTTTATGCTAAAAACTCTAAATAAAGTAGGTATTATTTGAAGGTATCTCAAAATAATAAGAGCTATTTATGACAAACCCACAGCCAATATCATACTGAATGGGCAAAAACTGGAAAAATTCCCTTTGAAAACTGGCACAAGACAGGGATGCCCTCTCTCACCACTCCTATTCAACATAATGTTGGAAGTTCTGGCTAGGGCAATCAGGCAAGAGAAAGAAATAAAGGGTATTCAGTTAGGAAAAGAAGAAGTCAAATTGTCCCTCTTTGCAGATGACATGATTGTATATTTAGAAAACCCCATTGTCTCAGCCCAAAATCTCCTTAAGCTATAAGCAGCTTCAGCAAAGTCTCAGGATAGAAAATCAATGTGCAAAAATCACAAACATTGCTATACACCAATAATAGACAAACAGCCAAATCATGAGTGAAGTCCCACTCACAATTGCTACAAAGAGAATAAAATACCTAGGAATACAACTTACAAGGGACTTGAAAGACCTCTCCAAGGAGAACTACAAACCACTGCTCAAGGAAATAAGTGAAGACACAAATAAATGGAAAAACATTCCATGCTCATGGATAGGAAGAATCAATATTGTGAAAATGGCCATTTTGCCCAAAGTAATTTATAGATTCAATGCTATCCCATCAAGCTACCATTGACTTTCTTCACAGAATTAGAAAAAAACTACTTTAAATTTCATATGGAACCAAAAAAGAGCCTGTATAGCCAAGACAATCCTAAGCCAAAAAAAAAAAAAAAAACCACAAAGCTGGAGGCATCACACTACCTGACTTCAAACTACAAGGCTACGGTAACCAAAACAGCATGGTATGGTACTGGTACCAAAACAGATATATAGACCAATGGAACAAAACAGAGGCCTCAGAAATAATGCCACACATCTACAACCATCTGATCTTTGACAAATCTGACAAAAACTAGCAATGGGGAAAGGATTCCCTATTTAATAAATGGTGTTCGGAAAACACCAAAAACAATATGGCTAGGCTATATTCAGAAAACTGAAACTGGACCCCTTCCTTACACCTCATATGAAAATTAACTCAAGATGGATTCAAGACTTAAACGTAAGACCTAAAATCATAAAAACCCTGCAAGAAAACCTAAGCAATAGCATTCAGGACATAGGCATGGGCAAAGACTTCATGACTAAAACACCAAAAGCAATGGCAACAAAAGCCAAAATTGACAAATGGGATCTAATTAAACTAAAGAGCTTCTGCACAGCAAAAGAAACTATCATCAGAATGAACAGGCAACCTACAGAATGGGAGAAAATTTTTGCAATCTATCCATATGACAAAGATCTAATATCCAGAATCTACAAAGAAAATAAACAAATTTACAAGAAAAACGAACAACCTCATCAAAAAGTGGACAAATGATATGAACAGACCCTTCTTAAAAGAAGACATTTATGTGGCCAACAAACATATGAAAAAAAGATCATCATCAGTGGTCATTAGAGAAATGCAAATCAAAACCACAATGAAATATTATCTCACACCAGTTAGAATGGTGATCATTAAAAAGTCAGGTAACAACAGATGCTTGAGAGGATGTGGAGAAATAGGAATGCTTTTACACTGTTGGTGGGGGTGTAAGTTAGCTTAACCATTGTGGAAGATAGTGTGGTGATTCCTCAAGGATCTAGAACCAGAAATAGCATTTGACCCAGCAATCCCATTAATGGGTATATACCCAAAGTATTATAAATTATTCTACTATAAAGACACATGCACACATATGTTTATTGCAGCACTACTCACAATAGCAAAGACTTGGAACCAACGCAAATGCTCATCAGTGCTAGACTGGATAAAGAAAATGTGGCGCATATAACACTATGGAATAGTATGCAGCCATAAAAAGGATGAGTTCATGTCCTTTGCAGGGACATGGATGAAGCTGGAAAGCATCATTCTCAGCAAACTAACACAGGAGCAGAAAAGCAACCACCACATGTTCTCACTCATAAGCGGGAGTTGAACAATGAGAGCACATGGACACAGGGAGGGAATCATCAGACACTGGGGCCTGTTAGGGGGTGGGGGCTATGCGAGGGATAGCATGAGGAGAAATACCTAATGTAGATGACTGGTTGATGGGTGCAGCAAACCACCATGGCACGTGTATACCTATGTAACAAACCTGCACATTCTGCACATGTATCCCAAAACTTAAAGTATAATAAAAAAAGAAAGAACTTTTTTTTAAAAAGTGTGTTGTACCTCCATCTTCTGTCTTTCCTTCCTGCTCCAGCTAAGTGAAGTGCTGCTTGCCTTTTGCCTTCTGCCATGATTTTAAGTTTTCTGAGGCCTCCCCAAAAGTAGAAGCCTCTATGCTTTCTGTACAGTCTGCAGAACCTGAACCTCTTTTCTTTATAAATTACCCAGTCTCAGGTATTTCTTCATAGCAAGCAAGAACAGACCAATACATTCAGCTTATACTAACAAGCTATGCTCTAAAGTGAAACTGATATTGGAGAACTAGTCATATACCTAACTGATGCTTTACAATTTTGCATATGTAAAAACAGATATAAACTTTCTAGATACTTTATGAAAAACATCAGACTTAACAGATAATCAAAAAACTACATTAATTTATTTATATAAGGAGACATACACTATAGATATTAACATATATTCTAAATGTACAATATCTTGATTCACCAAATTGATGCCAGAGTGAGAAACATTATAATCTGATTTTGTTTTTTTATTTCCAGCATTAGACTCAAAGTGTTAAAAAAGTAATATAGCTCATAAGGGTTGGATTGCAAAGAGTAGCTGACAGTGTTGCTAATTTTTATAAAGTATTCTGGCATTTTCCCACTTTATTTTACTATTACATCTCTAGCTCATTGGGCATAATTGTGATCCTTTGCAAACCTAAATTATGAACTAAGAGAACATGTATGAGATAGTCAAAAGGACTATAGTGAGACAAGTAACTGTTGAAGGGTATTTCATTTCTGATAAAAAATGAAATCACGTGTCTCAGTCACATTTAATTAATAGAATACATCAAAATTCTGTCTTTGTAATTTTCCATTATATATAATTATCAACACAATTCGTTACAAGTATACTTTTTTCTTTCAGCTTTTCCTTCCACACAAAGCTTTTATATATCACCTATTTTTTAAAATCAGCGAATTATCCATAAAATAGAAAAATATTCTTACTTCAAAACTGAGGTTCAACAAGGTAAAGTGAGTTTATTCAGGTTATTAGAAAAGTTGAGGTGAAATACATATGTCTTACCCTTCATTTCAATTCTTTTCCTACCTTACTACCTAATATTTCTTACCCATCTTTTGAACTCCACTTCATCTGCCTTTTAAGATTTAATATAAGGGTCCACTTCTTTGGGAAGACCTTTTTAAGTCTCTCCCATGATCATCCTCAGGCTTGCTTTCTCCTTCCTTTATTCTCTGCTGGCCCTTGTAACAAATCTCTGTAATCCTATTTACTCCATTGTACCACATTGTCCCCAAAAAGTAGGACATGAACTACTTGGGAGAAGGTGTCATGTCTTACCTATTTGACATAGTTCCCCCAACTCTCAGCAGCCTTAAATTCACATGTTCTAAAAGACACTGAACAAATATTAAAGGAATTATATTGATGGCATTTTAATTTTTAAAAATAGCTTGATAGTTAAAACAGGAACCACAGTGGAAAGAAGACTGGATGCAATGCCTGCACACTTTTCCTCACGTGTAAAACAAGCAAGGTATTGATCACCATCACTTTTAAATCTTGCTTTATGAAGAAAAACAATTCTAGGAATTTCTTCCTCAGAACTATAGCATACCCAACAGTGATTTTTCAATGCCAGAAATGCTAATTTACCAAGGCTACATGATCAATTGTTGAAGCACTTCTGTTAGGAGTGATGTCACTGCATGGCAAGTTGGCAATTATTTGAGGAGTTATTTCAATAACTGCACAGCTCTCTGTCTGATTAATGAAACTGCCAATGGATTTATAACTCCAGTTACAGAAATGTATCATTGGAGATTTGCTGAATGGTGTGACATAAATTCCAGACACCTAAGAAATTACGACAGAATTTGATTAGAATGGCTACTTTCATCTCCCCTTTTTCACTAAATTCACTCTTTATTATCTACTGCTAGCACTGCCTGTTCTAAGAAAGAAGAAGGTGCCTGTTAGTAACAAAATACTTTGCTTGCTACAACTATTATTTCTTTCATTGTCCACACTATCTAAATTTTCTTGTGGACAATATTTAAACATGCCAGAGCAAATTCAAAGAGAAATAATGTCAGAAGAGAAAGTTTCTGTGGAGTCTATAATGTTTCTTTGATGAGGGGCAGATCCAAAAATATCGAGAAACAAAGCAATAACACTCAGTAAAATATAAATTATGGGCCAAATATTTTATGCATTGTTAGGAGGAAAGCTTCAGGCAGAATGTAAATAGATGCATGGAGCAGGAATTATTGTCCCATAATTCAAAGCTCAAGATATCCAGATATGATTACAAAAGTACAGACATCTTTGTTGCTTCTCTTAAAGAAGAATATGCTACATTTTAAGATGAGTGTAAAAAAGCACTACTTATTATCTTCAAATAATTGCAAACTTTTATTTTCATTAATACAATGAAACAAACGATTGAAAACACAAATTAACAAGTCTTAAATTACACATATAGTATATTACATATACTTTTATTAGTATAAACTAGTATTTATCTCAAGAGATTATTTGAAATAAGCTTTTCTCCTAAAATGTGAAAATTTATTTTGGGAAAGATAAAGGATTGTTGAGGTTCTTAAATACCAATAAATTGGTCATGGAAAAAAATGCAATATTAGGAATCCAAAGATCACTAGGCTTTACAATGTGGTCTCCTTGATACAAACCAAATAAAAACAAACCCCTCTCATATTTGTATTTCCACATTTACTGCAGCCCTAGTCACAATAGCTGAAACCTGAAATCAACATGTGTCCATCAATAGATGATTAGATTAAATATGTGGTATACATACACAGTAGAATGTTATAAAGCTATAGAAACATGTGGTATACATACACAATAGAATACTTTAAAGCTATCAATGAAATCCTGTAATTTGTAGCAACGTGGATGGAACAGGAGGTGATTACGCTAAGTGGAATAAGCCAAGCACGGAAAGACAAATACTGCACATTCTCACTCAAATGTAGAAGCTAAAAAAAGTGAATTTTATGAAGATAGAGAATAGATTTGTTATTACCAGAGGCCAGGAAGCATAGGAGGGAGCAATAAAAGAATTACTGAGTACAAAAATACACTTAGATAAAAGAAATAAGACCTGGCCGGGCGCGGTGGCTCAAGCCTGTAATCCCAGCACTTTGGGAGGCCGAGACGGGCGGATCACGAGGTCAGGAGATCGAGACCATCCTGGCTAACACGGTGAAACCCCGTCTCTACTAAAAAAAAATACAAAAAAACTAGCTGGGCGAGGTGGTGGGCGCCTGTAGTCCCAGCTACTCGGGGGGCTGAGGCAGGAGAATGGCGTAAACCCGGGAGGCGGAGTTTGCAGTGAGCTGAGATCCGGCCACTGCACTCCAGCCTGGGCAACAGAGCGAGACTCCGTCTCAAAAAAAAAAAAAAAAAAAAAAAAGAAATAAGAAAATAAGACCTAGTGTTCAATATAATATATAGTATATATTTCAATATAGTTCAATATAGTAAATAACAACCTCTTGTATATTTGGAAAAAAAGGCCAGAAGAGAATAATTTAAATCTTCCCAGTCTAAAAAAGAGATAAATTTTATGGTGACCGACATTTTAATTAGCCTAATTTTATCATTGTACGTTATATGAATGTATCAATATATCACATGTACCCCCAAAATATGTACATCTATTATGCATCAATTTTTTAAAATTCTCTCAAAAACTGAGTCAGTACAAAGAAATAAACATAGAATGAATCTCAGTTTGTAACAATAGAAGCAGATTATTCAAAAACTCTAATCTGTTTCTTCATATTTAGACAACAATAGAAGCAGGTCTCAGAGACAAATTGATTTTCCTTCTTTCAACTTATACCATATATCATATCTCTAAGAATTATGACCTAAGCCAGCACGCACATTTCAGCGAGTATCAGAGAAAGCCCTGACCAATACAGTAGGGAAATATACCAGGAGAGAGATGGCCCATTCACAATAACGGACACCAGCCAAAGACTTCTACCAAACCTCCTGCAATAATAGCCAAAATAGTGCTTATCTATTTCTGCCTGGCACTCTTCTACCCACTTTACGTGTATCAGTCCATCTGTTCTCACAACAGTCCTATGAGTCCAACACTAATAGTATCCTATTTTACAGCTGAGGAAACTGAGAAACAGATTGAACAGTTAATACATGATAGAGCAGGGACTTATAGTCTGGCAATCTGGCTTCAGAGTCTGTACGCTTTTCTTCTCTGGTACACAGACCTCAACAGCATCATTTTCAGATAACCTGTGCTGAAGCTACTCAATAATATACGTCAGTTAAATTTCCTCCAACATGGATCTCATTCATCATAGTTACAGTTACATCTCCTTGATGTCTGGCCACTTCATTTTTTTCTATTTCTTTACCTCCTATCTCTTCCTTTCCCCACATTTTCGGGTTCACTTTTTTTTTTAATGTTACTTTTTTAAGACACAAGGATTTCAACATTATTTAAAGAAAGAAGAAACTATTCCATCATTGAAATCTGTGGGGCTCAGCAGAACAACTAGAACAATATCCTTTCACCACACCCCTAATCTGGAATAGGCATTAGTTATTTAAGAAATCAGCTAGGATACTTGCATTTTAATATTTTGTGAATGAAAAGAGGTAAACATAGAATTTTTTTAAAAAGTGTTGGCGATTTCCATCCCTTTACAAAACCTCCAATGAGTAAACATTGAAATTTCAAGGGAGCAACAAATATAAATTATCTTTTCCCATTTTATGAAGGAGTCTTCTGAGTGTTACGTTCAGCCATTACCACCAGTCAAAATACAGGGAAATCAAATTAGCAAAACTGATTTGCTAATAATTTTAGCTAAAATGTAATTTATAGTCCCTTAATATGACTACTAAAGTGAATAGAAAGGAGAAATAGAGAATAAAAAACAGCATGTGATGTAGTCATATTATATAATCTCTGTGAAATATAGAGATTTCCCTTCCCTTCCCCATCCCTATTCTGGAAGGCCAATAAATAGGAAATTTCCCTTCTTCAATATCTGAAGCCTGAAGAGAAAGCTTAAGAGAGAAGGGAAAATGATGAGTCTTTCTATTGTAAACGTGACAGAACCTCTCTAATGAAATGCTGAGTATAAACAAGGTAACTTGAGCCTCCAAACTGAGGCTGGAGAAAACATATAGATTTCCAAAAACCCGCAGCATTTTCAGTAACAAAACTCATAAAGTTTGAAAACTCCATGAGAATGGAATTCTCAGCAGGAATACTAGGTCAGAATCAGGGAATGGAAATGAAAGAACTAAGTGAAATATAAAGCAAACTTGCCCAGTAGGCCTCACCAGCCATCGAATAAAATGAGTTTTAGAAAAACCAAACAAGGGTAGTAAAATACCTCATGTAATTGTCACTGCAGCTATAATGCCTTGTAGCCAAAGATCTAACCTTGCATAGTTCATAATGCCTGGTGTAAGACATTTATATATGCATTTTCAGGGCCTAGTGCTTCCTTGAAGGGTGTGATACTAAATGAAGCAAGAACATCCCCTCAGAGGGAAGGATCTTACCCTTTCTCTTATTCCTGAAGTTGTATCAGATGGCCTTCGTAGCCTAAAACAAACCTGAAACAAGTAATGTCAATTATCAAGGTTCATTTGATTACAGGGATTTTTCACCCTCCTCAAAGATACATGGTAGTTAATAATTCTGTCTTGGTGTGTATACCAAGTTCATTCTGGCATCTGATGTTCTGGAACAAATGTGTGTAGGTGTGTGCATGCACACTGGTGTGTGAGAGTTTGTGTATATTTGTACATTCAATGTTTTACGATGTTTATTACAGGATTTATAAAGTCTACAATGGTAATGTTGATCACTTTGATTTACCATACACGAGAGGCCCTTGCATTCTCTAAGCTCAGTTTTATTGGGCAAATTTTTGCTCTATATTCTTACATGCAATAAAATGTCATGTATTTTTATTTTTGTTGGAGCTATTTCTAATCAGGACACCAAGTTTGAGAAAAGGAGTATCTACATAGTCCATGTTCAGAAGTTTATCTTGTTTTTGCATTTTTTAATTTTAAGACAGAGTTTGGCTGTGTCACCCAGGCTAGAGTGCAATGCTGTGATCTCAGCTCACTGCAACCTCTGCTTCCCGAGTTGAAGCAATTCTCCTGCCTCAGCCTCCCAAGTAGCTAGGATTACAGGCATGTGCTACCATGCCCGGCTAAAGTTTTGTATTTTTCATAGAGATGGGGTTTTACCACGTTGTCCAGGCTGGTCTCAAACTCCTGACCTTGTGATCTGCCCGGCTTGGCCTCCCAAAGTGCTGGGATTACAGACAGGAGCCACTGTACCCAGCCCGGAAGTTTATCTTAACAGAGCCATTTAAAGTAATTTTTATTATTATAACACTTACAAAAGTCCTTGAATGCTAAAAGGTCCATAGATTTTTCATGTTATGAGGTCCATGACTGTAACATTTATTATACTTTTAGAATGTCCTGTCACATCATTAAATTACATCTAGAGGTTTTACAAGACTAGAAATTATTTACATCAGACTTTAACAGAATCTTCTCAGGGAAAGACAAGAGGTGACATAAGAAACTGTCTTCAATATGAGAGACAAGCAACCTCTCCTATAAGAACTTCAAATGACTCTTTTAAAAATGAACCCATGTAAAAGAAATTTCTATCCCTTCTTTTAGACAGGTCTTGGGTTTTTAAGTCATTTCTTGCTTCATGTTCCATTCCCTTTGATTACTTCTACGAGGAATTCAAATGTGATACTGGGAGCCTACTCACTTAGATGACCTGAAGGGCAACTGAGTGTCTCTTTTCTAGAATACAGATACTAATGCTGGAAATACAAAAGGTTATATTAGGGTCTCCTTTGTGTAAAGTCAACCTGTATCAGCCTACCTTCCATTTTAAAGTAAAGCAAAAAAAAAAAAAAAAGTCTAAATTGAAAAACGTTTCCAAATGTACTATTGTTCTTTCCTTTGATTCGAGTGCCCTTCATGGTTTCAGAATGGATGCAGCTCAGTTTTATCCGTTGAATCGCAAGTTAAATACTAATTCCTCAAAGAGGCCGTACAAGGCCTCCGAACTAAAGTAGTGTTTATTTCCCCCATTATTCCCCATCCCAATTCATTCCTTACATTTTTATTGCATCTGCATCTGCATGAATTACACACTAGGTAATTGAAAGGATTCATAAGAGTCTACAGGATATACTAATAAAGGCTTTAATAAAGGTAAACTGTGTAGGGCAAAGGGATTAAAAAAGTATAGGTAAACATCAAAGGGATTTGACATGTCTGGGTGCAGTTTCCTGGACCCTTCCCCAGTTTCTCTGGATGCTCCTGTCTTTGGATTGCAAATCAACAGGATCCATGCAAAACCCTTCTGTGTCAAGGCACAAGATCACTGAGGAGTCTTTTATTCTTTACTGGTTACATAGCTAAACCCAGGCGTTTTAACTAGGTAAGCCAGGTACGAACTATCACTCTATTAAATTTTACTGAACGGTGTAGACAAGATGATATAGGGTGCCTCCAGGGGAGTCTCAAACTTAATATAGCACACCATAAATCAATATTTAGTACACTTACTCCCTATGCTGGCCAAGGGATTCCTATCTCGACCAGACTTCTAGTCCTCCCTGGAGATAAGAATAGAAGTACTACAAATCAGCTGCAAATTAATCCATCTTTACATAACATCAGCCTTTAATTGTTTACTTTTGCACCTATTTATATTATTTATTATCCATTATTTGTAGGACCTGGGGCCAGAAAACAAATAGAGGCCCCAAGTAAATGGTCTGACTCATTCTTTTACTACCTCTAAATATTTCAGCACTAGAGGGAACCTCCAGTGCAGATCTCTGGACTGTGAATACACTCAGGCTTAAGGATATGAATAGCATTGGGGCTGCAAGGTAAGCTGTCAGAGGATTGATCCAGGGAAGAAGTAGGTTTAGGGTCATATGAGCAGGGAACACCAGCATCCCAGATATCCAAAGCATGGTATTGAAATTGTTAACTTCACATACTTGGCCCTGCAATTTCTTCACCCCATGAGGAGGGGCAGAACCAAAGGAGAACCTGAATGTAGCCCTGCAAAACACAAGGATTAAGGTAGGGGCTCAGACACTCAGGCATCTTAACAGTACTGTCTCTCTTCTAGTATTATCTCTCCAATATTAGGAACCTCCATGACAATAGGGACTATGATAGTTTTCTGTACTATTATGAGCCCAGTTTTCAGCATAGTGCATAGTGGGCACCCAATCAATGTTGAATGGATATATGAGTTAAATGAATAAATGAATGAATGGATGACAGAAGCAAAACAATTTCTGAGAATATAAATCTATATTGGAAATGTCATTTGTAGATATGACATTGGAATATAGAACATGGTAAGGAATAAGAAGATTGTAGATTAACATATAGATTAACATATAGACTCAGTTCTTATGAACAAACTGCTACTATTAATAGAGCTGTTTATGTTCAAAGATTAAAATAGGGATTCACATCAGCTGTATAACTTAAGCTGGTTGTATAATTTATCTCAGTGACAAAACTAATGAATTAGTGATACAAATGGAATATTAGAGATACAACTTAAAATTTCACTGCATGTTTTATTTAAAACTTGATGTACCGTGCAAATAAATCTTTAAAATATGGTCCTAAATCAAACTGTAAATAAAAATATAAAGCATAGCAGTCTGTAGGACTGAGGAGGGAAGGTGATTAAATGACCATGGGTATTCATCTTGCATGGAAAAGAGGGGAAGCTTGAAATGAGAAGGACAGAGAAAGGCTAACAAAAGGAGAAGTAGAAAGAAACATTTTATCATAGTCTGGTGTCACCACCATCAATATTTATCGTGCTTGGCTACTCTGTACTTTGCATTAAAGGAGGTGCTATGAGTAACTGTTCTATCAACACTGGTGTTGCTGAATCACCTGAAACTGAATTTGGGCCAGATAACAGAGAATTTGGTTGTCCTAAAAAGTTATTTTAGCTATTTATAATGAACTGAGAAAAGCGAACACTTCCAGACTAGATGCTGTTGCAAAGCCAAAATCTGTTTGCAACAACGATTCAGACATTTCAGGTTAAAAAAATCTAGTATATATTGTTCTTCTGTACTTTGTCTATGTCCATCTCCCTCCCACATTTTATTCTCATGAGGAATTGGTTGTTACCTATTAAAATTATATCAGTGAATGAAATTTCAACAACCCCAAATTAAGCTTTCTCTATGACATCTTACTTCTATATTTGTTTATCCTTATCTATCACAACTTTGTTTTGTGTCTCAGTCCAACTCCCATTTTTGCTATTTAGATATTTTGCATTCACTTACAGAAAAGGGGGAAAAAAGACTCCCTGAAGATATTCATTAGATCTTTATTCATTTTTCAAGTATTCAACACAAGTCGCTGTATCGCCCAGGCTGGAGTGCAGTGGCCGGTTCTCAGCTCACTGCAAGCTCCGCCTCCCAGGTTTTTACGCCATTCTCCTGCCTCAGCCTCCCGAGTAGCCAGGACTACAGGCGCCCGCCACCTCGCCCGGCTAGTTTTTTGTATTTTTTAGTAGAGACGGGGTTTCACCGTGTTAGCCAGAATGGTCTCGAACTCCTGACCTCGTGATCCACCCATCTCGGCCTCCCAAAGTGCTGGGATTACAGGCTTGAGCCACCGCGCCCGGCCAACACAAGTGTTTTATTCTATTTCAAATCGTAAATGTCAAGAGCCTGATACACTATCCCTGGTGAAATATAATCAAAGATTTTTTGTTTGTTTCTTTTCTTTTCTTCTCTTTTCTCCATGTGGCTTTGTTGATTTAACTCTTTTGCACGAAGGATTCACACCACATATACGCTGCCTATCCAGTTCCTCAAGTTTCAGCTCACATTCCTCTCAACACAAAACTCGTTTTCCTCCTTTACTGCCTTTTACCACACTTACTATTCATATCTTTATTTGTCCATTGAACTTTGATTACCAAGTGACTTCCCTTTTACTTTAGATAATGTTTTTTCTTCATTATTATTCCCATGTGCATTATTTCTCTTTCTGTATTATAAATATAATTTTACTAACTAGATCATTAGTTACATTTTGTCAGAAACCTTACCTCCTACTTCTTATTCCTGCATAACACAGCAAAAAGCTGTAAACACAGTAGCAAATCAGAAGTTATACATTTTGACATTTCAGTTACCGACACATTTGGATAATGTTTTATATTTTGAAAACTGATTATACATAGTCAAGTTTACTAAATCCCATAACAACCTTTTAAATAATCAGTCACATATTAAGGGTGACAGAAAACAATTCTAGAAAGACTATATTACACAATAAGGGAAAGGACAAGAAGCAAACCCAAGTCGTAAGACTCCAAGGGCAGGGACATTTCTACACTGTTAGAGAAAACACAGAAACTACATGTTCTGATATTGGGGTTGAACATGTAAATACCAACACTGCAGTAATGATGTTTAGACAGCAATTCACAGATGCGCACCCCGTGAGCAGATGAAAATAGCATAGCTAGAGACGGGGCAGCATCTGTGTCATTATTACACACTCACTATGCAAGGTACACTGCATCTGTGCTGACTTTAAGGTGGTTTTATTAATACACTAGGTGATAAATATATAAAGCATAAAATTCATACAATGCAAAAAAAAAAGAAAAGTCACACCACTAGAAAAAAACTGAAAACTTCTATATACACGGTTTATATATCCACCCAAATGTTTTTTTATTCTCTTCTATGCATCTCCTCTAAATAGCTACAAAGATGGATATGCTTATTACAAGAAAGACTGCAGGTATATTTGGATATGGGAAAGTACAATGGCCACGTAAAAACTGCGTGATTTATAAAAATAAAAAACTTATTTTTCACTGATGCATGTTGCAGGATTGAATGGTCATCACTGTTCTCTCTCTCCTTGATAGAGGCTAGTGCTGCTGTCCTCATTTAACAGATAATAAAATTATGATGTCTCAGGTGATAAACAAAACTAATGGCATAAGTAGAAAGGAGTTTGGACCATTTTACTGCCAGTTGTCCAATTTTACTATAAAATAAAATTCCACTTTGGAGGATAGCATCCTGACTCAAAGGCATCTTGATTATTTGTATGAGTTGATATCTCTCTTTTATGCAAATCTGATTGGTGTCAGGTCAAGCAAATAAACAGTCAAGACATTCTATTGTTTCTTCCGACTTTATTGAAAAAAAGTTATTTTGCTAATAAAGATTTTCTCATTTTTCCATAATTCCAAGGTTATGCAGTTGAATAAAGGAAATGCATTTGTTTGATTGTCCTTGAACTATTCAAGGTTTAACCCTCTCGTGGAAAACACTTCCCATTTGAATCTATAGACAGTTCTCATTAAAGATGTCCTTGATTAAAGATAACACATAATGATAAATGGATGTTAAATTTCTGGTAAATGTTTCATTAACTTTGTATTGCTATTAAGTTAATGCCAGCAATCATGTTAAGGTTCTGCCTGACTATCCATCGAAATGCTATATACCACTTCTTCATTGCTAAGCCCCCAGAACCATTCTTTACTAGGTTTATTACATCCTTTTCTATTCCTTGTTTGGCTTATCTCTTAAGTTTTAAACTTGTTTATTGTATACATCTCCCAGTATGTTCATTTGCTTGTTTTATTCTGTAAATTTCTATCATCCAATTGACTTTAACTTCATATCCCTATACTCTATTTCTCATTCTGCCTTTGATGTCATGTAAATGCTACTTATAAAAATCAAAGCAGAGGTTCAATATCTTAGCAGAACTAAGCTCATAAAGCTCTGGTATGCTCACTAGATAAATTTTAAATTAAGACACTCATAATACATAAAATTAATGATATACAGAAAAACAAGCAAAGAAAAAAACCAAATACACAGGTGATTAAATTAAAACTGGTAATATATTTGGTAAATGGTATGTCATATATATATATATGTATATACACACACATATATTCACATTTTTACATATATCTATATATCTTTAAATCTATGTATATAACATATTTTTGCTATAGTTTTATTTTCTTTCATACCTACGAATTTTTGTATATAACATTATACACACTATTTTGAATTTTCTTTTTTATTTGGCTATTTATCACAAACATTTTTCCATTTCAACAAACATTCTTTGGCAATGTCACATATGCCATCATCTTACTGACCTCTTTTTAATTCCTCAAACATCCCAGGCATACTCTATTCTCAGACATTTGAACTTGCTGTTTCCTCAGCCTTTGCTTCTATTTTCCACAAATAGTATCATCCCTTGGTCTCTTGCTTCGTTCAGTTCTCTCTCAAATATTGCCCTTCAGAGAGGCCTTCCTGGAGAACCTGGTATGCTCTCCATTCTTACTGCATCCTTTATCAGAACAACTGTATACTCCCTGACAGCATATATTATTTATATCATGTAACAAATTTCTATTGCTTTATTTTTTATCTCTCCACCAGAATGTAGACTATATAAAGGCATGGGATTTGCATGTTTTGTTTACTACTCTCTCCTCAATGTTTAAAAAGTTTATAGCACATGCTAGAAAATCAATTTTAAAAGTCAATGATTGAATGAATATTATCCCAATGCATGACTCCAATAATAATTCATTTTAATAATCCAATGATTTAGTTTTTTGTAAAATTTCCCACATTGTCTTCTAATGGAAAGTGGGATAAATTCCAACGTCAAACCCAATTAGCAGCCAATCTCCCCACCTTAACAGTGGTCATCTATGATGATAATTAAAAGGATTAAGCACATCTGTCCCAGTGAAATTTCAGGAGGTTTTTTCCTTTTATAGTTACCCAGTTTATTGTTCCTAGATAACTTCCTAGAGAGTAGACTGTAAATTTATCTCTCAACTACATTGATAGTTGTAGTTATTTTTTGTAGGTTGCTGGGCTCAATTCCAGTCTTTGTATACGTGTTTTATTATGTATTATTCTTTCAATATTTTGCAAGGACCTTAAAGACAGGTATTATGGGATTTTTAAAAATGTTGTTACATGTTTTTGTTGATTTTTTTTCTAAAAATCTCATAAGGTAATATAAAATCCCCAACAATTATTTAGTCATTTATTTGTTGCTTGCTAATTACCCCAGCTGTGGATTCTAATGATCAAGTAAGCACAAAAACAACAGAAGGCAGAAGATAGGGTATTTCAGCAAAGGACTTCAGGGAAGTTTATGTTGAGTAGTAAAAATTATCTTGCTAAATATATTTCTTCTTACGCTGAACTGTGTTATTCAACTCAGCAGAAAATTTTCATCTATTATTCATAATAATGTGCACTAACAAATTTTTATCACTTTAGGCATGAGGCAGGATTCTTATAACACAAACATGAGGAGTGAGGCTGTATGTTGATCTCTAAGTTTCTGGAGGCAAACTCATTGGGTTCAGAGTCCACATTTCTATATGACTGTTATTCAGAAATAATAATCTTATTGATTTATGATCTTTAACAACTTAACCAAACACTACTCTATGTCAGTTTCCTCATCTATAAAATGAGAGTGTTTACATTTCTTATAGGGTTGTTAAGAAGACTTAAAATGAATAAAGTATTTATAATAAAATGATTTAGAATAAACTGCTTAGGATACAAGTACTTAGGATAAAATATATAAAATACTATGCTTGAAATAGTGTTTGCTATTATATTTAAAAAGTAAATGTCAATGATTATTTAAGTTGACAGGAAACATGTTTGCATTCTCAAAATAAATTTAACATTAACAAATGTTATTTGCAATATGTATCTAGATTTTTTAAATGAGGACTTTGAGAATACCTGTGAATCATCCCACCATTATTGTATCTCATTTATGAAGCAGAATCCGTGAAAAGCCCAGAGAAAAAGAAGGTGAATCCATGTAAGAGCTGAAGAAAAAAGGGAGAGAAATAAAGTAAGAACCAAGTGAATAGGGGCTTAGAGAAATAAAATCTTACAGAGGGAAGGTTAACCTGTTTAGCAAAAAGAAGCTTAAGAGAGTGTCGAAGAGACACTAGGTAAAAATAACTGGGAAAATGAACCATGAAATCCAGGAAGTGTTGCTAGAATTCTGATTTAGATTCCTTTTAACATACTTCAGGAGATATGAGTAATTATAAAAGTTGTTCTCACCCTACCTGTTGTTTTGTACAACACTCTAATCTAGGACAAAACCAAGTAAGTTTAAAATATCCATAGAGTTTGCCTAAATTATTTATAATTGCTGAGTGTCAATGCATGCCATACAGGTGAGATAGCAGATAAGCAACAATGTGCATGCACTGCAACAGCACTTTGTGCCTTGCTCCAATCCAAGAGCATAAAAAAAAACTAGATAATGGCAAGACATATTATAAAGCTACAATAATCAATATAATATGGTATTGGTAAAAAAAAAATAGATCAATGGAATAGAAAAGAAAGCCCACATAAATATTGTCAAATAATTTTTGACAAAGGAGCAAAGGCAATACAGTATAGAAAAGATAGTCTTTTCAACACAGGTCTTTGGAAAAACTGGTTATCTACTTGCAAAGAAAATGAACATAGATACAGATTTTAGACCCATCACAAAAAATCAAGCCAATATGGGTCATAAACCTAAATGTAAAATGCTAAACAATAAGACTCCTAGAAGATGACATAAAAGAAAATCTGTAGAACCATGGCTTTGTTAATTACTTTTTGGATGTTACACCAAAGGCACCATACATGAAAGGAATGATTGATAATCTGGATTTGATTAAAAGTAAAAACATCTGCTCTGCAAATGGCATCATGAAAAGAATAAAAGACAAGCTGCAGAGTGGGAAAAAATAATTGCAAAAGGCATATCAGATAAATGACTATTGTCTAAAATATACAAAGAATTTATAAAATTATACAAAAAGAAAATTAATAACCTAACTTTAAAAATGGGTTAAAGACTGGAACAGACACACCTCACCAAAGAAGATATTCAGAGAGCAAAAAAGCATTTTATAAATGCTTTACACCATATGTCATAAAAAAATGCAAATTAAAACAATAATGATATACCACCACACCTAATAGATAGCCAAAATGCAGAACCCTGACAACATCAAATGCTGCTGAGGATGTGGAATAATAGAAACTCTCATTTATTGTTGGCAGGAATGCAAAATGGTACAGCCACTTTGGAAGACAGTCTGGTGGTTTCTTACAAAAGTAAATATACTCTTAATACACAATCCAGCAATGATGCTCCTTGTTACTTACTCAATGGAGTAGAAAGCTTATGTTAACAACAACAAAACCCCCTGCAAATGAATGTTATAGCACTTTCTTTTCATAAATGCCAAAACTGGGAAGTAACCAAAATATCTTTTAGTATGTGAATGAATGAATCAACTGTGGTACATCCAGGCAATGAAATATTATCCAGTGCTAAAAATAAATGATTTATCAAGCCATGGAAAGACATGAAGGGAACTTAAATATCTATTACTAAGTGAAGGATGCCAGTCTGTAAAGGCTACAGACTATATGATTCTAACTATGTGATATTCTTGTAAAAGCAAAATTATGAAGACAGTTAAAAGATCAGTGGTTGCCATGGACTGGGAGAAGGGATGAATAAATAGAGAGAGAATAAAGGAATTTGAAGGCAGTGAAACTACTCTGTATGATGGTATAATGGTGGACATATGCCATTAGGTATTTGTCCAAACCTACAGAATAGACCACACCAAGAGTGAACACTAATATAAAAGATGGACGTAAAGGAATAATGTGTCAACATAGGTTTATCAGTTTTGACAAATGTACCACTCTGATGGAGGATGTTGATCATGGGAGAGGTTATGTATTTGTAGGTGCAGAGTGTATATGGAAAGTCTCTGCACTTTGAGTTCAGTTTTGTTGTGAACCTAAATCTTCTTTGAAAAATAAAGTCTATTAAAACAAGCAAACAACAGCAAAATAGGATACTTACTGTTCCTCTTCTACAAAGTAATGAAGAGTACTCAAAATGGTAAACATGTAAACATAAGATACAAGTTTTCTTTCTATTTTTTTAAGAAAATTATTAAATGTTTAAAACCAAAATGTTAAAAATATGTAGTAGAGTTTGTAACATATGCAGAATGAAAATGTATAGCAAAAATAGCACAAAGGATGGAAAAGGAAAAGGAAAATAAGTTGTGGTTTCTTAGGCTATATGTAAAGTGCTATAAAATCATTTGAGGATAGAGTATAATAATTTGAAATTAATGTATTAAACCAAAGAGCAGCCATTAAAAAAGAAAACAAAGAATACAGATGAGATAAACAGGAATACAGAAGCAATACTTAAAAAAAGAAAAAGAAACAGATGTGACAAACAGAAACAACAAAAAATGGTAGACTAAACTTAACCATATCAACCATCACATTAAATGAAAGTGGGTTAAATATTTTATTTAAAAGCAAGAGCTGTTATCTTAACCATGCAAAGAGATTAAAAAATAATTTTCAAAATATGTACATTAAAAATAAAGACAAAAAGATTAAAAGCAAAAGGGTGGTAAAAAATAATCACACAAGCACTAATCAAAAGAAAGCTGGAGTAATAGCTGTGTTAATACTAAAAAAAGTAAAATGTTGACTTCTTGACCAAGACCATTATTGAAGATAAAAAGAAATCTTAAATAATGTTAAAAATCAATTCAAATTATAAATTATCCTAAATATACAAGTACCTCATAACAGAACTTCAAAATACATGAAAAGCTGAAGAGTATAAGTGAAGAGAAAGACATAAACAGTTTCATAATTATGATAAGATAATTCCAAAAGTTGACTCAATAATTGGTAGAAAAAGAAGACACAAAATCAGTGAGTATTTAGAAGGTTGAACATTATTTGTGTTAGAGTTCCTCGGAGAAAACGGATCAATAGGAGACAGATGTAGATATAGATATATAAAATTAGATGTATTATAAGGAATTAGCTCATGGGATTATGTAGGCTGAGAAGTCGCAAGATCTATATAGTTGGTAGACTGGAGACCCAGGAGAGCCAGTAGTGTACTTCCAGTCTGAGGTTTGAAGTCCTGAGAATCAGGGGAGCCAATGGTGTAAATTCCACTCCAGTGGACTGAAAAAACTGGTGTCTTAGCCCAAGCAGTCAGCAGGTGAATTCTCTTACTCAGCTGTTTTGTTCTATTCAGGTCTTCAATCGATTGAAAGATGGCCACCCGCAATAGGGAGGGAAATCTTCTCACTCAGTCTATCTATTCAAACGTTAATCATCCACAGGCCACTGTCAGAGGCACACCCACCAAGTTTAACCAAACATCTGGGCACTCCCCACGGCCCAGTCCAGTTGAGACATAAAATTAACCGTCACATTCTCAATCACTTAAGCTGAACTAAATTTTAAAAATTATACCCAATACCTGCCAAATACACATTTTGAAGTGTATATGATGTATTCACTGTACTATAACTTTATTGGTGTACAATTATTGGTTCTAAATCCTTTCTTTGCCTTGCTCTTTGATACCGGAATTGGACCCTTAAACATTTTTCCTTTACTAGTTGGCTTGATGTTAGGTTTTCCCAGTATAGGCTGCTGGAGGGATACTGCAAGTCTCACACAGGAAATGGGGATTTTTCTTTATTCATCCAGTGTGCTATTTGTGATGCTATAGATCAGCCCCGAATGATGGGATACATTAAGCATTCATTACAGCTACCACATCAAAGTCTAGCTGCAACCAACACTCACCAGCAAGCTGTGTTCCTGAGGTAGCCACAATCTATTTCAACTGAATTATTATTACCCACAATCATAATATGTCATTTTTCTTTTTCTTACCTTTTTATTGTGAAGCATAAAAAAGGTAAAAAAGCAGGCTGGGCGCGGTGGCTCACACCTGTAATCCCAGCACTTTGGGAGGCCGAGGCGGGCAGATCACGAGGTCAGGAGATCGAGACCATCCTGGCTAACACGGTGAAACCCCGTCTCTACTAAAAATGCAAAAAGATTAGCCGGACGTGGCGGCGGGCGTCTGTAGTCCCAGCTACTCGGGAGACTGAGGCAGGAGAATGGTGTGAACCCGGGAGGCGGAGCTTGCAGTGAGCCCAGATCGTGCCACCGCACTCCAGCCTGGGCGACAGACCGAGACTCCATCTCAAAAACAAACAAACAAACAAAAGGCAAAAAAGCAAACAAAATAGAAATGTCCAATTCAATACATTATTGCCAAAAATCCTTCAAGTAACCAAGAATAAAATACTGCCAGCACCCCAGGATCCCCCTTGAGTTCCCTCCTTACACGGTTTTCATATGATTCTGGCTACTTAAATGTCTTCTTTGGAAAGTACATATTTTAGATTCTGGGATATGAATCTCAAGTGTCCTCCCTATTTTTTTCTCTTTTTTTTTTTCTTTTATTTTAATTTAATTTAATTTTATTTTGTTTTATTTTTATTATACTTTAAGTTCTAAGGTACATGTGCATAACGTGCAGGTTTGTTACATATGTATACTTGTGCCATGTTGGTGTGCTGCACCCATCAACTCGTCAGCACCCATCAATTCGTCATTTACATCAGGTATAACTCCCAATGCAATCCCTCCCCCCTCCCCCCTCCCCATGATAGGCCCCTGTGTGTGATGTTCCCTTTCCCGAGTCCAAGTGATCTCATTGACTTCTTTTTATTTTGCTTCAGTTTATTGCCCTTTTCAGATAATGTGTTTACTATAAACTGAAGGTTTGTGGCAACTCTGCTTCAAGCAAGTGTATGAGCACATTTTTCCAAAAGCATGTGCTCACTTTGTGTCTCTCTGTCACATTTTGGTAATTCTTGCAATAGTTCAAACCTTTTCATTATTATATTGATTATGGTGATCTGTGATCATTGATCTATGATATTTCTACTGCACAGTTTACCCTTGAATAACACAGAGTTCTTGAAATATATGGGTGTACTTATACATGGATTTTCTTCTGCCACTGCCACTTCTGTGACAGCAAGACCAATCTCTCCTCTTCCTTCTCATCAGCCTACTCAATGTCAAGACAGTGAGGATGAAGACGTTTATAAAGATCTGCTTCCACTTAATAAACAGAACATATATTTTCTATTTTTCGTGATTTTCTTAGTAACACTTTTTTCTAGCTTTATTGCAAGAACACAGTATATAATATATATAACATGCAAAATACATACTAATCAACTATTTATGTTATCAGTAAGGCTTTCAGTCAACAGTAAGCTATTAGTTAAGTTTTGGGGGAGTCAAAAGTTATACATAAGTCCTCAACTGTGCAGGGTGTTAATGCTTCTAAACCCTGCAGTTTTCAAGGGTCAATTGGAATTATTTTGGGGCACCACAAATATCACTCATGTAAAATGGTGAAATTAATTGCTAAAGGTTGTATGTGTTCTGACTGCTCCACTGACCAGCCCTTTCCCCATCTCTCTCCTCCTCAAGACTCCCTGTTCCCTGAGACACAATAATATTGATATTACCCCAATTAACAACCCTACAATGGTCTCTAGGTGTTCAAGAGAAATGGAGAGCTGCAGGTCTCTCACTTTCAGTCAAAAGCTAGAGATAATTAAGCTTAGTGAGGAAGGCCTGCCTAAAGCCAAGATAGAATGAAAGCTAGGTCTCTGGTGCTGAACAGTTAGCAAAGTTGTAAATTAAAAGAAAAAAGTGCTCAAAAAGAATTAAAATATGGTACTGCAGTGGCACATTTAATGACAAATGACAAGAAAGTGAAATAGCCATATTGCTCATATGAAGAAAGTTGTAGAGATGTGGATAGAAGATCAAATCAGTCATAGCATTTCCTTAAGCCAAAGCCTAATCCAGAGCAAAGTTCAAGGTCTCTTTAATTCCATGAAGTCTGAGAGGGGTAAGAAAGTGTCAGAAGTAAAGGTTGAAGCTAGAGGAGGTTAGTTAATGATGTTTAAGGAAATATGCTACCTCCATAACATAAAAGTACAAACTGAAGCAGCAAGTGCTGATGGAGAAGCTACAGCAAGTTATTCAGAAGACCTAACTAAGATTATTGATGGAAGTGGCAACACTAAAAAACACATTTCCAGTGTAGATGAAACAGCCTTATATTGGAAGAAGATACCATCTAGGACTTTCATAGCTGGAAAGTCAATGCCTGCCTTCAAAGCTTCAAAGGAAAGGCTGACCCTCTTGTCAGGGTCTAATGCAGTGATGATGCTAATTTGAAGTCGAAGCTTTTGTGTCATTCTAAAAATTTTAGGGCCCTTAAGAATTATGCTGAATCTACTTTCCCTGTGCTCTCTAAGCCTGGATGATAGCACATCTGTTTACAGTGTGGTTTACTGAATATATTAAACTCATTGTTGAGACCTACTGCTCAGAAAAATAATATTACTGCATCTCATCAACAATATACTTGGTCACCCAAGAGCTCTGATGGAGATGTACAAGGAGGTGAATGCTGTTTTCATGCCTGCTAACACAATGTCCATTCTGTAGCTCATGGATCAAGGAGTAATTTTTAATTTCCAGGTCTTATTATTTGAGAAAAAATTTGTAAGCCCATATAGCTGCCATAGATAGTGATTCCTCTGATGGATCTGGGCAAAGTAAGTTGAAAACCTTCTGGAAAGAGCTTAGCATTCCACATGGCATTAAAAACATCCATGATTCATAGGAGGAGGTCAAAATATCAACATTAACAGGTATTTGGAAGAAGTTTATTCCAACCCTCATTGATGACTTTGAAGGGTTCAAAAGTTCAGTGAAGGAAGTTATTGAAGATGTGGTAGAAATAGCAAGAGATCTAGAATTAGAAGTGAAGCCTGAAGCTGTGACTAAATTGCTGCAATCTCATGATAAACTTGAACAGATGAGGAGTTGCTTCTTTTGAATGAGTAAAGAAAGTGGTTTCTTGAGATGGAAACTACTCCTGGAAAAGATGATGTGAACATTATTGAAATGTCAACAAAAGATTTAGAATATTACATAAATTTGGTTATTAAAGCCTTGTCAGGATTTGAGAAGATTGTCTCCAATTTTGAAAGAAGTTCCATTGTGAGTAAAGTGCTATCAAATATCATTGCATGCTATAGAGAAATCCTTCCTGAAGGGAACAATTGATGCAGCAAACTTCATTGTTCTCTTAAGAAATTGCCACAGTTATCCTAACCTTCAACAACCACCCTGATCAGTCAGCAGCCATCAGCACAGAGTCAAAACTTTCCACCAGCAAAACGATTATGACTCACTGAAGGCTCAGCTGATAGTTAGCATTTTTAGCAATAAAATATTTTTTAATCAAGGTTACATTGTATTTTAGACATAGTGCTATTGAACATTTAATAGACTACAGTATAGTGTAAATATTACTTTTATATGCACTGGGAAGCAAAAAACGTTGTTACTCGCTTTATTGCAATATTCATTTTATTGTGGCGTTTTGGAATAGAAACAACAACAGAACCAAGGTATACCTGTATTTATAGTTTTGCATATAGAGTCCTTGCACATATTTAGCAAGATTTATTTCTGAGTATTTAAATAATTACTGCCTCAACAAATGAAGAAAAATTCCAAATTTGTTTAATAGTGAAAATTGTAAGCTAGTTCTGGGGATTCCCAAGGTGTGAATCCTACTCCCTCTGAGGGCAGTCTGCCTCATAACATGCCAACATAATTTATTGCTGGCATATAAACAGATTCCAGTCTCCTCCAGTCAAAAGATAGAAAAAGCAGAAGACCAGGCCCAGTAGCCCAGTATTTAATTATAAGAGTAGCAGAGCTCCAGAGTAGGTTAAAATCTTAAAGCAGCCAGGTCTGCTATGCTGAGGTTAAAGATATGATTAGTAAAGAAAAGTACTCTGGAATGTGAAATGTGGACATTTGGAATAAAGCACTTGAAAATATTGAAGTTCCAGAATCCCTTAACTATCTGGATGCACAGAAGTGGCATACTCCTTCTTGTGAGAGACTAGTGCTCCATTGTTGCTTGAAGTCAATGGAAAGTCCTCTGCCTTGTAAGATAAAATACCTGTTCTCATGATTTGTCCCTACCTGCCCTCCTGGTCACCAGATCTATAACCATTTCACAACAAAACTGAGCTAAGAAAATGTTGGCTTTCTAGGGGAAAAGGGGCAGGGCTTATACCCTACATGGAGCTGCAGGATCTAGCTTAAATTCACTGTCATGAACTATGACATGTACAATTAAACTGGATACTGAGGGTACTGGACCAAGAGAATGGAATATAATGCACATTACATTAAAGACTGCAGAAAAGAGTGCTAATACTTTGCTAGAATAGCCTATAGGAAACTTGGAGAAAGAGACAGTCCATATTAAGTGACTTATAAACTCTGAAATTGCTATAGTAGATGGGGAAGAAGGAAAGAAACAGATCAAAAAGTTGGGTTTGCAAGACTGGACAATATTATGTAAGTCCAGAACATCCACAAACTGACAAAAAAATGGATACTTTGTATTAGAGAAATGAGAAATTTACTAATAGTGAGGAATAGTAGTTATTGAAAAGCTTGGTGGTAGCTCTCCTCTACAGGTCAGAGATCATAGCAGGTAATACCATTTCAGAATTAGGTTCATTAAGAGCAAGGGTATGATAGAATAGTTATAGAAGCCAGATGGCAGATCTTAATTCTAGAAACAAGATTTATGAAATTAATATAAGTGGCAAAGTTAGAGTGGCAGACAAAGAGACATGTCTCCACACAGATATGAAGATGGTTAATTAAAAAATTGTGTTAATAGGGACAAAATGACTGGACAGGCAATATGAATATCAATCCACAGCAACTAAGAAAAATCAAGAATGGATTATTTGGAGGTCAAAGGAAGCCACCACAATAAAAGTCATAATCAACCTTGAATAAATTGCGGCTGAAGTATGAAATAGAGACTGAGGTCTTGTTTTTCATATTAATTTCCCCTGCCTAACTTTCCATTCTCATTTTTTCCCATTTTTTCTTTCCAGCACAATGAATTGAAAATACTGTTATTCCTCCATTAAATTATGATGCCATCATTACAAAAAAATCCATTGGCCATATATGTATAGATCTATATCTAGATGTTCTATTCTGTTCCATTTATTTATATGACTATTCTTACAATTATATTGCACTGTCCTGATTTTTGTACTTTAAGTCTTGCAATGTTATTATTTTAAATTTTTTGACTATTAAAAATTAGTTTAAAAAAATAAATTTTAGCATCATAAACAATTTTGACAAAGAAATATTTTATCAGGATTGCATTGACTCTATAACTCAATTGTCAAAATTGACATTCTGACAATACTTAGTCTGCCAATCCACAAAAAATGGGACACATTTTACAAATTTCTCTCAAAAATGTCTTGTCATTTTCAGTGCTCAAGTCTTAAACTTTTAAAACTAATTTTATTCTTAGGAACTTACTATTTGGGAGCTTTTGTAAATAATATTTTTAATTTAATTTGGCAATTTAAGTTTTTAGTATAGAGAAATATAATGGATTTTGTGTACTGCTCTTGGTTCTTGTGCCTTTTAAAAATTTCCTTACTAATTTTATTATTTATTTTGGAAAGTTCTTAAGATATTCTACAAGGACCATCATGTCTTCTGTGGATAGAGACAATACTGACTTCTATTATTTTTATTATTTTCCCAGGCTTATTGCATTAATTGGAGAATCCAGAACATTATCAAATAAAGGTAAGGAGACTGAACAGCTTTGACTTGTTCTTCAGTCTCAGAAGGAAAGCAGTAAGTCTGATATTAGCTGTGGATACTTTGTAGATGTCCTTTATCAGGTTGAAAAAGTTCTCTCTATTACTGATTTGTTGAAATTTTTATCATGAATGAGTGTTTAATTTTATCAAATGCTTTTTCTATATATAGAGAGATGATTTTATGTCTTTTCTTTCATAGTTTTTTAACATGGTGAATTATATTGATTAGTTTTAAAATGCATTTTTTATTATTTTAAAGTTCTAAACCACATTTATTGATATAACATCTTAAATTTATTTTATTATAAAATTTAACATTTCATTTAAATGCAAGCTTGTATTTCTGGCCCTTTATTGGCCATTATGCATTAGCCTTTTTAATATTGCTGGATTCAGTAGTGCCATATTTTCAAATATTTTATAACTTTTTTTCATAAAAGATATTAATCTGCAATTATCTTTTCTCATAATATCTTTGTTAGATTTTCATATCAGAATAATGCTGACCTCATGGAATAATTTGGAAAGCCATCCCTCCTTTTCCTTTTTCCTTTTTTTCTTAAATAAACGGCATCTCAGTCTGTCACCTAGGCTGCAGTGCAGTGGCACAGTCATGGCTCACTGCTGCCTGGACCTCCTGAGCTCAAGCAGTCCTCCCTCTCCAGCCTCCCAGGTAGCTGGGATTATAGGCGTGTGCCACCATACCCAGATAATTATTTTATATACACACACACACACACACACACACACACACATTCACACACACATATATACACATACTAGATCCTGTCTCCCTAGGAAACTGCATAGTAGAGACAGGGTATCACTATGTTTCCTAGACTGGTCTGAAACTCCTGGGCTCAAATGATCCTCCTGCCTGGCCTCCCAAAGTGCTGGGAATACACACTTGAGCCACCACACACCTTAAGCGCCTTTTCTACTTTCTGAAAGTGTTTGTATGACTTTATTTCTTCAGTGTTTGAGAGATTCACCAGTGAAGCCATCTGGACCTAAAGTTCTCTTCAGAGGAACAGGCTTGATTACTATTTTAATTACTTAATAGATTTAGAAAAATTCACAATTTGTGTGTGTGTGTGTGTGTGTGTTAGCCTCGGTAGTTTGTGTCACCAAATAATTTATCCATTTCCTCTAAGCTGTCAAATTTATTTGCATCACGTTGTTCACAATATCTTATTATCCTTTTAATTATCTATAAAATATTCAGTGATATCACATCTCTCATTCCTGACATTCATCCATTGCCTTCTTTCTCTTTTCTTCCATTAATCTCACCAGAAGTTTAGCAAGTTTATTAGTCTTTTACAGATTCAGCTTCTGATTTTATTAGTTATCTCTATTTTATTTTTCTCATTAATATTTGTTCTCATCTTTAATATTTATATTTATCGACATACCTTGGATTTAATTTGCTTTTAAAAAAATTTCTATGATGAAAGCTTAAATAATTGATTTTAAATTGTTCTTCTTTGCTAATATCATTTACTGATACAAATTTTCCTCAAAGCACCACTTTAATGTCATTCTACTAATTTTTATAAGTTGCTTTTATTTTATTTTGGTTTGAAATATTTTTTCTCATTTTTCTTATGACTTCTTTGATGCACAGATTACTTAATGTGTCTGAAACTTGCAAATATTTGAGAAATGTGTTAGGCTGAGTAGCCCCCAAAGATATCTGCATAATAATCCCTGGAAACTGTGAATGTTACCTTACATGACAAAAAAAGACTTTGCAAGTATAAAGTTAAGGGTCTTAGATGGGAAAGTTATCCTTTGAAAACAAAGGGAGATTTGAATACAGAAAAGAAGACAATGAAACAACAGAAGTAGATTTTGGGGTGATGTGGCCACAAGCTAAGGGATGCTAGCAGCCACCAGATGCTAGAAGAGACAACAAACAATTTCTCTGTCAGGAGCCTCCAGAAGAAACCAGCATTACCAACACCTTGATTGTATACCCGTAAGACTCATTTTGTATTTCTGACCTCCAGAACTGTATGAAAAATTTTTTCTGTTTTTAAAGCAAGTCTATGATAATTATTTTACAGTGGTAATAGGAAACTAATAGTGGACACATACCTTTCAGTTATTAATTTCTAATTTGCACAGTTTTAGTCAAATTATATACTCTGTAAGATTTCAGTCTTTTGAAATATATTCAAATATATTTTATGGGTAAAAATATGATTTATTTTGGTGAATATGTAAGTCAGATAAGTCAGTGTCAATGCATGGGGCAGAATTCACACCAGTAATTGGGTATCTCCTTTTAATATTTTTCTTTTTGTTTTTATAAAACATTATTGTATATCTGGGTACGGGTTTCCTTGCTCTTACTGTGCTTAGGTTTAGCTAAACTTCTTGGGTCTCTAAATCAATGCTTTTTTTAAAAATAATATTTGGAAAATTTTTACCCATTATATCTTCAAATATTGTCTATGCTTCATTTTTATTCTCTTTTTCTTATGGTTCCAGTTGCATGTATAATAGACTATTTGCTATGCTTCCACAGGTCCCTGAGCCTTTAATGACTTTTCTTCAATATTTTTCACTCTCTATTCTTCACTTTGAACAATGTCTATTGATGTTTTGGAGTTCACTAATCTTTACTTCAGCCAACAGCACTATTTATTCCTGCAGGGATTTTTAAATTCAATTATTTAACCCATCTGTAATTTATTTTGCTTTCATGATTAAAGAAAGAAACAATCTTTTAAATATTTTATTATTCTAGATGGCTGGTTATCTCAAGGCAATTTATTGAATTAGACAATAGTTTTCAAATAGAGCTCCACAAAAATATAGATGACACTCCTTTTCTCTAGAGTCTATGCATTGCTTCCATGATTTCAAATGTATGTTTCTGATCATGTCATTTCTCCAAAATTAACATTATTGTAAACAAAACCTATTTGTACAATTTGGTCATTAAATGCTCTTTATCTGAGAGAGTAAATAGTAGTTGCAGTCCCCAAGGTAAAGTCTTAAAAAAAGAAAGAAAAAAAGTACAAAAATTAGCTGGGGGTGATGGCGCATGCCTGTTTTCCCAGCTACTTGGATGACTGAGGCATGAAAATCACTTGAACCCAGGAAGTGGAGGTTGCAGTGAGCCATGATTGCACCTCTGCACTCCAGTCAGGGCAACAGAGTGAGATTCCATTAAAAAAAAATAAAAGAGCGAGAGAGAGAGATTCAAGACCTATTTCTAGTGATAAATTCACACAAATTAGTAAACAACTAGAGGTAGATAGTGAGTGTGTTAGGCAGTTTTTATGTTACTATAAAGGAATATCTGAGACTGAGTAATTTATAAATAAAAGATGTTTAATTGGTTCATAGTTCTGCAAGCTACACAAGCATGGCACCAACATCTTGGCTTCTGGTGAGACCTCAGAAGCTTACAATCATGGTGGAAGGCAAAGGGAAGCAGCATATGTATTTGTCGGTTTTCATCCTGCTGATAAAGACAAATCAGAGCCTAGGTAATTTACCAAAGAAAGAGGTTTATTGGGCTTACAGTTCCACATGGCTGTGAAGACCTCAAAATCACGGTGGAAGGCAAAAGGCACATCTCACATGGCAGCAGACAAGAGAAGAACTTGTGCAGGGAAACTCCTCTTTTCAAAACTATCAGATCTCATGAGACTTATTCACTATCACAAGAGCAGCATGGGAAAGACCTGCCTCAATGATTCAATTACCTCCCACCAGGTCCCTCCCACAACATGTTGGCATTCAAGATGAGATTTTGGTGGGGACACAGTCAAAGCATATCATTCTGCCCCTAGCCCCTTCCAAATCTCATGTCCTCACATTTCAAAACCAATAATGCCTTCTTAACAGTCCTCCAAAGTCTTATCTTATTTGAGAATTAACTCAAAAGTCCACAGTCCAAAGCACAAAGTCTCATCCAAGACAAGGCAAGTGCCTTCACCCTATGAGCCTGTAAAATCAAAAGCAAGTTAGTTACTTCCTAGATAGAATGGGGGTACACGCATTAGATAAATACAACCATTCCAAATGGGAGAAACTGGCCAAAACGAAGGGGCTACAGGCCCTATGCAAGTCCAAAATCCATCAGGGCAGTCAAATCTTAAAGCTCCAAATTGATCCCCTTTGACTCTGTGTCTCACATCCAGGTCAAGCTGATGCAAGAGGTAGGTTTCCATGGTCTTTGGCAGCTCTGTCTCTATGGCTTTGTAGATATAGCCTCCCTCCTGGCTGCTTTCACAGGCTGGCACTGAGTGTCTGTGGCTTTTCTAGGTTCATGGTACAAGCTGTCAGGTGGATCTACCATTCGGGGGTCTGAAGGATGGTGGCCCTCTTCTCACAGCTCCACTAGATGGTACCTTAGTAGGGACTCTGTGTGGGGGCTCCTACCCCACATTTCCCTTCTGCACTGCCCTACCAGATGTTCTCCATGAGGCACCCACCCATGAGCAAACTTCTGCCTGGGTATCCAGGCATTTCCACACATCTTCTGAAATCTAGGCAGAGGTTCCCAAACCTCAATTCCTGACTTCTGTGCACCTGCAGGCTTGATACCACATGGAAGCTGCCAAGGCTTGAGGCCTACATCCTCTGAAACAACAGCCCAAGCTGTACCTTGGCTTCTTTTCTTCACGGCTGGAGCCCTTGATGCAGGGCACCAAGTCCCTAGGCTGTATACAGGGGAGGAACCCTGAGCCTGGCCCACAAAACCATTTTTTCCTCCTACACCTCTGGGCCTATGATGGAAGGGTTTGCCATGAAGACTTCTGACATGCCCTGGAGACATTTTCCCCATAGTCCTGGGTATCAACATTAAGCTCCTAATTACTTATGCAAATTTCTGTAGCTGGCTTAAATTTCTCCTCAGAAAATGGGATTTTTCTATCACATTGTCAGGCTGCAAATTTTCCAAACTTTTATGCTCTGGTTCCCTTATGAAATTGAGTGCCTTTAACAGCACCCAAGTCACCCTCTTGAATGTTATGCTGCTTAGAAATTTCTTCCACCAGATGCCCTAAATCATCTCTCTCAAGTTCAAAGTTCCACAAATCTCTAGGGCAGGAGCAAAATGCTGCCAGTCTCTTTGCTAATAACAAGAGTTACCTCTACTCCAATTTCCAACAAATTCCTCCTCTCCATCTGAGAGCACCTCAGCCTAGACCTTATTGTTGATACCACTATCAGCATTTTTGTCAAAGTGATTCAACAAGTCTCCAGGAAGTTCCAAATGTTCCCACATTTTCCTGTCTTCTTCTGAGCCCTCTAAACTGTTCCAAACCTGCATGTTATCCAGTTCCAAAGTCGCTTCCATATTTTTGGGTATATTTTCAGCAATGCCCCATTCTACTGGTGCCAATTTACTGTATTAGTCCATTTTCACACTAATGGTAAAGACATATGCAAGACTGGGCAATTTACAAAGGAAAGTTTTATTGACTTTACAGTTTCCCATGGCTGAGGAGGCCTCACAATCATGGCAGAAGATAAAAGGCAAGTCTCACATGGTGGCAGACAAAATAACCTGTACAAGGGAAACTCCTTTTTTTAAAACTATCAGATCTCATGAGACTTGTTCACTATCATGAGAACAGCACAGAAAACACCTGCGCCCATGATTCAATTACCTCCTACCAGGTCCCTCCCACAACACATGGGAATTCAAGATGAGATTTGGGTGGGAACACAGCCAAACTGTTTCAGCATACCATAGAGCAAGAGGGGGAGTAAGGAGGGAGGTGCCACACTCTTTTAAACAACCAGATCTCATGTGAACTCTGAGCAAGAACTTGTCGTTATTACAAGGACAGCACCAAAGCATTCATGAGTGATCCACCCTCATGACCCAAACACCTCTCACCAGGCCCCACCTCCAACACTGAGGATTACATTTCAACATGAGATTTGGAGGGGACAAATATCCAAACCGTATCAGTGAGAGAAAATAAAACATCATGATTCTTAGGTTTCTACTTTGGGCAATTGGGTATCTTTTGAAAAGGAAAGTAGAAAGTAGAAAGCTCGCTTCTAGCACTCGTCTGTTTGGTGACATTTTGTGATCTCTAAGTCTCACTCACTATGGACTCTGAATATTTTATAATTATAGCACATGACAAAAGGCTCAGATTCTGGTGTTAGGCTGGGTGAAAATTCTAATTCTAACATTTTTAGTTGTTTGACAAAGATGTTTAATTTCTTTGTGCCTCGGGTTTTTTTTTTTTTAATTTTTATTTTTAACCTGTGAAATAGTGATAATAATTATACCCAACCTATTAGGTTACTGTGAGGAATAAAAGACTTCTTACATGGAAAATAATTGAAGCAGTATTTGGCCCACAATAAATACTTAGGCAGTGTCAACCATTAGCACCTATATTTCTTTTTAAAGAAAGACAATTTGTTTGCCAGTCCTAACCTTATAAAATCTAACCCAGCCAGAATGGTGCCAGTCACCTTGTTTGATAAAAGGATTAAAACAGATAGGCTGAAAATATAATTCACTATATTTTGATTTTGTTAAATTTAGTTAACAATTTTATTTTTGATATATAAATACCTACACCATTGGGAATTTTAAATGTCACTTTCAAGCATTAATTCTTCATAACTGAATGTACTGATTATCAAGTAGGAAAAGATAACATAGCAGTAGGGATGCCCCGTTTCCAATCTCAGGGTACACAACTCCAAAGGATCCCAAGATGAGCCATGCTATGCATAGGCTGTGCAGCTAAACAAGGAGGTTAGTGGATGGATTCATAAAAAGAGGAGGACACAGCATCGTATTATACATGGCAGCTTCCATCCAAATAATGTCAGCATAAACAGAGCTCCTTGTTTCTCACGCTTAGCATGAACTATATGAATAATAAGCTAAGTAGCTCCTGTTTTCTTTGAAAACTGTCACTTCACTGGAATTAAAACCGTTGTTATTTTAAGTTAAATAAAACCAATTTGAACATGTTTTTCCTGCATCAAAAGCTTGAATTATTCTTTCTATGTTTAGATTCTCCATGATATTTTCTTAGCATAACTTTTAGAATGTGAATTTATAAATGAATATTGAGATTTAAAACCATGAAATTGAAAATATTAACAAATCATTGCAAGCAAGAAGTGTCAACTACTAATAATCACAAGAAAGCTATAAAGAAATATGGGGTTGTTGTTTTTCATCTTCTTTCTAAATTGCCTCATAAACAATATGTAAATGTGCTAAAACTCCTTTAAAAATGTTTTGTGAGGAGAATATACTCCAATGCAGAGCATATAACTAGAATTTATCTCTTGAAAGTATGAATTTTGTATAGCTCAGGGACCATCCTGTCACAGTTTGCACCAATTTTGTTCCCATAGACAGGCTTATTTCTGTCTAAATTTGCTGGAAGGCATGTCAGCACAATGAAAAATAAATAATAAAAAAGAATTAGATGAAGACAAAAGCAGTTATTTCTAGTCCCCACTGCCTTCCCAGGAGAATATACCCCAATAATTGGAGGGTCCATTGTTTTGTGAAAGTATAATGGGTGAAATGATGCAAGGTTTGAGAAGTCAGTGTGAGGCAATATATAGGTCATTTATGTACGTTATAGGTGTACATAAAGAAGAAAGAGAACTAGAATATGAAATCAGACCCAGTAGGAATGTAGAGACACAAGACTTTGGGCAGAGCAGAAATACCTCTTGGGTAGAATTTATAGTAATTAAATTAAACTAAATTATTTAATAAAGTAATTATTGCTGTGTGATGTAAAATGTAAACTATTTTCTTCATTTCTCACTGAAAGCTTCTGTAAAATATTCAGCACTCACATATGCTCGGTGGATTGGATTTGCAAAAAAGCACTTGTCTTTTCTGAAGATGACTGTTAAAGAAACATCAAACAAAAACCGAGCCTGTCAGAAAGGACCATCACACAGAAAGGTTACACCAACAAAAGATAGACCAAAGGGCTCTAAAATTATGGGAGGAAAATTAAACAGAGCTTCTCCCATTGCCGTGTATCAGAAAACGTTAATATTTTCTAGAATGGCCTTTTCTTCCACACGAGATTAAAAAAAAAAAATTTAAAAATAAAAATACCTGGATATTAGGCCTGGCACGGTGGCTCATGCCTGTAATCCCAGCACTTTGGGAGGCAGAGGCGGGTGGTTTACAAGGTCAGGCATTCGAGACCACTCTGGCCAACATAGTGAAACCCCATCTCTACTAAAAATACAAAAATATAGCCGGGCATGGTGCCAGGCACCTGTAATCCCAGCTGTTTCGGAGGCTGAGGCAGGAGAATCGCTGGAACCTGTAAGGCAGAAGTTGCTGTGAGCCGAGATGGCGCCACTGCCCTCCAGCCCGGGAGACAGTGCGAAGACTCCATCTTAAAATAAGTAAATAAAAATAAAAATAAAATGAACTGAATATTAGTAATTGCTTAAGCAGAGAATATACTTGCATGAAATAGGATAATTTAGTTGTAATTCAATAGATGTTTGGAATTATCATTGAACACATAGGAAAGAGAAATCAATGTGTGAAGGAATACACAGCTGTGCATTTCAATGATTGGCTGTTTTCCTATGTTCTGTTGGCAGCTGAAAGACAGGGGTATGCAGGAGCTCTAGGAAGAGTGCTAAGATGGCAATTTCTTCTTCGGTCACAAACCAAAGTAGTTTATTTGTTTGTTTGTTTGCTTGGCCTAGTTTCACTAGGTACAGAGGAAGGTCAACATGTTAAAGCAATGTACTCAAACATTTAAAAGATTTGAAATAGCCTGGGCGCTGGGGAGTCATTCTAATGGCTGCTTTAAATACCATTTGGGAAGGTCAAAAGGAGAGCCTGCAGACGGGCCGCGTTGGAGAGATAACCTCCGCCAGGCAGGCTGCAGGGCTACAAATCCCAGGGAGGCTTCAGGGCGGGGGTCGGCTGCAATCTGCTGCCAGCCGGATCCTGTGCAGTCCACAGGGGAACATACTCGAGAAGGACGAGCAGAATATGGCTGCCTAACAGATGGCACTGAAACCTGACGCCTCTGGTGAGAGAAAAATCTGCCAAAACCAGGTGTTTCACAGGTTTTCTGCGTTTTTTTCTTTTTCTTTTCTTTTTTATTTTATTTTCGGAATTTTTCTGTATGGGTCTATTCCAAAAGTTTCCATAGGAGCACAGCTGTCTAGGAGTTATCTAAGGAAACAAGAATTTTTTTTTTTAAGCATAGAGATTTTGGAAGCAGCTTTTGGGAACCACCCATACGTGCCACATACTGAGAGAATCCTTTAATCAGGTCATTTCCAGGCACAACATGAGCATAAGTGGAAGTTTCAACTGTTCTTATCAGTTCTCCTGGGAAAAGTGGCTAAACTAAACAGATTGCCTCGTTCGTGAAAACTGTGTCAGCAGCCTCAGAATACTCAGATTATTCTTTTTAATAATCTTGCATGTATGTTCAGCAAGCCTTCTTCGTCTGTTAAACGAAGTTGGGGGTGGGGGGATCTTCTAATGGGAAAGGACCCAGAAATGCATGCTTCTGTTCGTGGTGCAACACTAAAAGATGATAGGGAAGCAAAAGGCAATTAATGAAGACTGCTTTGTGCAGTGACAGTTGGGCGCACAGGATGATTCTGCATCTACCATAAATCAACTCTGCCTTGACTCATGGGAAAAGAAAATATGGGTCTCATAATTCAAAACCCAGGACATCTACGGAGAGTCACATTTCATTTGGAGGAAGAGGTCACTCTTCCTCAACATTTTACACTCCCACATCTTAGAGAAAGCTATCCTTCCAGCCTCCCATCCATTCCATGCTTCTGACTGAGAGATTTGATTCAGAGACTTTTATGCTCAGTCACCTCTCTCCTTAAGTAGATATGAGCATGAAAGCCCTAAAATGCAGACTGGGAACCAAATGAGGCAAGTAGGAAAGTTTCTTAGGATTTGAATTGTTTGCTAGCAAGTCCTGCATTTGGAAAGTGTTTGAGACACTGATATATAAAATAATAAAGAGTTCATTTATTCATATGCCAACTACTTATTAGGTTTTCAATGCTATTTTAGTGTCAGAATACAAATGATCCTCGACTTTCCATCAGGTTTTGCAATAAACTTTTCCTAAGTGGAGACTATGGTGAGTAAAAATTTTTACATTTTACACACCCAGCTTGCCAAACATTATAGCACATCATAGTTTAGCACAGCCGACAGTAAATAGCCTCAGAACATTTCCATTAGCCTACATTGGGGCAAAACCACCTGGCAACACAGTACACTGTAGAGTATCAGTTGTCTACTCACTTGATTGCATGGATGACTGGGAGCCATAGCTAACTGCACAGCTCTGCATTGACAGAGAGTGCCTTGCTGCATGTTACAAGCCCAGGAAAAGATCAAAATTCAAAATTTCAAGGATGGTTTCAAATGAATGGATGTTGATTTTGCACCATTGTAAGGAAAAAAAATTGTTGTCAAGCGATCTATGATTTCTTGGTCATTCACCCACTATAGGAATGTATGGCAAGATGAAGTTTTAGCATTCCATGGTCTCAGCATCACAGAAAATACATCTTTATTGAGAATAACATGACTTAACTATGCACATCTGGCAATTAATAAGCATATGGTCATTGTTACCTTTCATTCCCTTCATTTTGAGAGGCAGTATGCTATTGTACAGTGAGTTTTAACATATTCCAGGTGGACAGCAATCTGAGTTCTGTGGAGGTGCCTCAGGCTGATGCAGAGGAAAGTAAGGGAATGAGCAAGTACAACTCTATGCCACTGTCTTCCACATATCCCTGAGCTCTGACTTTGTTTCTATATTATGGCTTGGTATGAGATTGCATGGGGGAAAAAAAGGCCAGAAGGAGGTAGGGAGAGGGAGGAGTGTTTAAGGTCATTAGAAGAGAAGAAAAAACATTGGCTTCAATTAAGAAATCTAAATTTTCGTTCTGACTTTGCTACTTTCTCATTTTGTGAAATGGGCACATTATTTAACTTTTTGAGCATCAGTGTCCTCAATCTTGAAACAAGAATGGTCATACCTACCCTTTGGTTAAAGAGAAGCTTCAATAAAATAACATATGTAAAGGACTTAGAAAATCACCTCGCAGTACATTGTCTGTTTCTTTTTTATAAATATATTTAGACAATTTATCCCTACATTTATTTTAGAGCCCTTTTCCAGTTACTGCGCTGAGGATTTCAGAATTTAATAAAATAGAGTCCTATGATCCACTAGTGAGTTGAAAGGAGTCGACAAATAAAGGGAAAATTAGAGGCCCAAGGTAGGAGTTGAAGTTAGATTTTAAATGTTAATATATTCCCACAGAAGTCAGGTGAGCTATATGAGGCACTAAGTCTTATAGACAGCAAATATCACCAATATGCCTTTGTCCTCCAAAGAAAAATACAAAACAGAGTTTTGAAATATTGTGCTTTGCCTTAGCAATAGAAGAATTGTTATGTTGATAACTAATGATTTACCTATCTCCTCCTTTTCCAAAAAGGACTTGTAGAAGCTCATTTCCATGCTAAAATTAGAGGAGTCTTGGGAAAGAGTGGAGAAAATTTGATACACTTTTTAAAACAAGGAGTTCCTACAGAACCCATGAATATTTAGATAGTTCTAGAAAACTGTACTATCATCTTGCCCAGGGGATCAATAGCAAGATAGGAGTTGGGCTACAGAGTTAAAATATGGGCAGCTCTAACAAGGAATGGAAAATTGTCCTAGTTATTATATGAAGATACATGATACACAGGCACACACATATTTTGGTATAGGCTAAGCTAACAACAAAACCTTTCAACATTCTGTGGCTCTAGCAAAATATAACTCATTCTCTCTCTGGAAATAAGTGGATGGGTTCATGGACTCCTTCCATCTTGTTACTCTTAGTCCCCAAGGGATTTTCACAGCTGGCTCAGGAATTTTCTGCATTTTAGACAATGAAAAGGGAAAGAACATAAGTTGAAAGTAAAAATTTTCCTTTTAAGCAAGTGATATGGAATTTACACACATGACTTCTGCTCACTTTCTTTCTTCAAGAATGTAGTGACAAGGGCACAACTGGCTGCAAAGGAAGCTGACAGGTGTGTCCAAAACAATTCTATTGCTCTCTGGAAGAAGGTTAGAATGGATTTTGGTAGACAACAAGCAATCCTCCCTATCCTGAGAGTATGTATATCTACCATGATTCGAACTTCATTCTATAGTCAATCTAAACATTTAGATTTTCAATTTTTACATTTTTAAAAATTATTATTATACTTTAAATTACAGGGCACATGTACGCAGCATGCAGGTTTGTTACATAGGTGTACATGTGCCATTTTTGTTTGGTGCACCCATCACCTCATCATTTACATTAGGTATTTCTCCCAATGCTATCCCTCCCCCAGCCTCCGGCCCCTCAACAGGCCCCAGTGTGTGATGTTCCCCTCCCTGCATCCATGTGTTCTCAGTGTTCAACTCCCTCTTATGAGTGAGAACATGCAGTGCTTGGTTTTCTGTCCTTGTGATTCTTTGCTGAGAATTATGGATTCCAGCTTCATCCATGTCCCTGAAAAGGACACGAACTTATCCTTTTTTTGGCTACACAGTATTCCACGGTGTATATGTGCCACATTTTCTTTATCCAGTCTATTATTGATGGACATTTGGGTTGGTTCCAAGTATTTGCTATTGTGAATAGTGCCGCAATAAACATACATGTGCAAGAGTCTTTATAGCAGAATTATTTATAATCCTTTGGGTATATACCCAGTAATGGATTGCTAGGTCAAATGATATTTCTAGTTCTAGATCCTTGAGGAATCGCCTCACTGTCTTTCACAATGGTTGAACTAATTTACACTCCCACCAAGAGTGTACAAACATTGCTACTTCTCCACATCCTCTCCAGTGTCTGTTGTCTCCTGACATTTTAATGATCATCATTCTAAATGGCATGAGATGGTATCTTACTGTGGTTTTGATTTGTATTTCTCCGATAACCAGTGATGATGAGCATTTTTTCATATGTTTGTTGGCTGAATAAATGTCTATGCACAGTCACTTCTCAATAGATTTTCCATTCTTATTCATAATGCTAAGAGCTTACATAATGAATGTGATGTTATTGTTTCCATTTAGCTTTTCTGTATTGAAACAACTCAAAACACTTTGAAAGCAGGCTGACAAGAAGTCCACAAAATTTGGGGTTAGTAAATATAAGTGGCGTATACTCTTTTGGCCTCTACTTTTATGTTTATATTTCAAAATCCCATATATAATTTATGTATTTATCATTATGAATGTATTGCTAATATGGATAAGAATTTTATAATTTCTGTCCTTAAATACATTAAGAATTGATATTGACATTTAAGAATTGACGTTAAGGATTAATGTCATCCTTAATGATATTAAGGATTTCTATCATAAACTAAAAGATTTTTTACATGGTCATTACTAGGGAATAAGACACAGTGCCTCTCTAATTGTTTATGGCATTCATTGCCATTATGGGATTGGCACATTTAGACCTTTGTTCAATACAATTACATTGAGTTATTGAAGAGACATTTATGCATTAAAATATGGCACTAGATATTTCCTTGAAGTGCTGTTACTCTTAGTATTGTAAACTCTCATACTTCTCCTAGCACTCAGATACCCCAACCTGTGCTTCCACTTAACACCTATGTTCCCACCTACCCCCTCATTTCACACACATACACACTTTTCAGTAGCTCATTCTGCTGAGATGTGTTTAACCATCCTGAGTTAGCCAATAAGATGCCCAAATCTTTAGATTCTGTCTCTATCAATTACATAAACTGGGTCTACGGTAGTATGTTTTGTGATCATGTAACAGATGCAAAAACTCTTTTCTGCCTATTTTTCACTTAAATTTGAACTTTAAGTTTTCTACCTTCTCTCTTTGTGAGTCAACTACAAGTTCAAATAAGTCTCAAAAGACAGTACCATAAATTGATACAATATCCAATGAAACAATGGACATTTAAAGTATCCTTTATAATACTACCAATTCATAGAAAGTCAGCTAATATACTTCATATAAACATAAATCACCATAATGATCTTCCTAGGCTAATTTGTGCGCGCACACACACACACACACACACACACGCACTCAGCCCTTTACTTTCAGTGGGACTCCAGTGTTTTTCAAAGAGCTCTAAAATTACAGCATTTAAAATTACAAAAATCACAATTAGGAGGACATTGTTCTCTTCCAACCTGCTTAGACACTGAATTGTCACAGTGAAAGCTAATTTTAGGCTTCATTTTCAGCCCCAAGGAAATTAACAGTAGCTGCACCATAACCTTTGTTCTTGCAAATCTGTTTCCCCAAGCCAAGTAATGGGTTGATTCCACTATTCATATCCTGTCATTCATAATTTCCAAGGGGTTATTAGTCCTCTGAGCACTAAAAGAAATGCCACAGTTTGAATATTGCAGCAGGGTGTGCAAATTTAGCCTTGACCTACATACAAGTTTTGTAAGAAATAATGAGAAAACTATTTTATTGGCCCACACACGCACAAAAATAACCAACAACAAAAACAAAGCTTTTATGAGCTGTTAGATTCTAGAGAACTTTTGAAACACAATTATACAAGGTGAACAGAAGACTAAACTGAGAAGAACAAAAATGCAAAAAGTAAATAATTTATCTAGCTACAGAGACTTAAAAATGTAAGGAATTAGAAGAAAATCTTTCATAGTAGAGATCCTGTAAAACCTTAACCATATGCTTTTTTTTGTCAAAATTGGATTTGTTATGTCACACCTCCATAATTCAGACCTGCAGTGCTTGGAAAATAGCTTGTTCAGACTTACTCTATCATGATTTTCTTAGCACTATTTTTCAATGAATGTTTCCTAACTTGGGAAAACATTACGGGTTGTTATGAAGCTGTTTTTATCTGGGTCAGTGAGTAGGTCAGTGAAGCAGAAAATATCCTCCAGAATGGAGTGAGGAGTCACTTAACTCCAGATGGTCAATATAACTAGCATTTTTATATTCAGCAGTGCCATATTTCTTTAAATGAAGTGCTCTACAGGTGCCTCAATTATTTAACATATCATGGTTTAAATAATGTTATATTTTGGAGGTGGGAGACAATGAACTGGAAAGAACATTGTTTCAGTATAGGAGCACTGTGTCCAAATAAAACTGTATAATGAACCAGACTCTACTTCTTTGGTAGAAAACAATGTCTGTAAGTTTTCCAGAATTTCCTCCTATATCAACTTAAATCACTAAAAAATTCAAGGATCATTGATAAGAATATATAGGTTTTTTTCCAAAAATTATATTTCAAGTGATTACTTTATTTTTCCAAAATTTAAAATGATTTTATTTGTGTCAATTTGTCTGACTCACCCTGTCTTCTGTGTAATGAAGACATTGGAAACTGTTTTCCAAAAGCCTAGTTTCTTTGTGAGGGTAGCACACATGATACCCTTTGATAAAATAATAAAATCCAGAAGAATAAATGTTATTGTCCTTGTCCCTTCTTAGAATGTACTTTTTAAAAACAATTATCAAAACAATTATCAGGGTGAACTGTTATTAGTAATTATAGTCACTTCCCCACAAAAATTAACATTGATCCTGGGCAAATAGCCAAGATATAAATACTGCCAAGTCCAGAATGATCTATTTTTGGTTCCTTTTCATAGGACTCAATTCCTGGCTATAATAGTTATATGAATAATGAAGAAATCCTGGTCTTATGCAGTGATGATTACTGAAACACAAATTCAAACATAAATACTGAAACATCCTGGGTTACATTCTAGATCCTGGGTTTCATTCTAATGGCTTCAAATGGCATACTCTTTCAAGGAGGTCGCATCTTCTTGCTAGAATTCCAGCTTGGTTTATAGAAAACTTGCTAGTTTGTGTAAAGGTTCAAAATTCAAAATCCAAAAAATAGCCTACATATTTTCTGGGGTTTACTCCTAAGTTCTACAGGTTCTGTTAGGAAGATCTCTCTGCTAACATATTGTTAACAAGATAAATTATTTGCAGAAACTAATCCTTTAATTTTTAGAACATGTAATTTTTGGCTATGGCATATTTTTGATGCATTTGAAATATTAAAGTTTATAATTCTATATATACATGATGCCATTTCATTTACTATGTCTTTTAATAGATCTTTGCATCAGAAAATTTTGTCACAATAATGCTGCATTTAAAAATACATCACAACTCAATGATTTAAAACAACAATCATTTTATTTTTCCTTACTTGTTTGTTGATTCACTGAATAGGTCTTCAAGCTACGGGTCTGTCTAGTTACGCTCCATGTGCCTCTCAACTCCCTTGGCACAAAGGGGCAGCTAGGTCATATTCTTTACATGCCAGTGGAAGGATTTCAAGAAGGATTTCAAGAAGAAGAACCACACTGGCACACTCTCACCCCCAGTCACATTCTGTTGGCCAAAGTGGACCACTGGCCAACCCCAAAATTAAAGGATGGAAAAAATGCATTCTGTCATTAAAATCACATGGCAGATAAAGCGTCAAGCATTTTTTTATTTTTTATTTTCTGAGACAGAGTCTTGCTCTGTTGCCTAAACTGGAGTGCAGTGGCACGATCCTGGCTCACTGCAACCTCTGCCTTCCAGGTTCAAGCAGTTCTCCTGCCTCAGCCTCCCTATCAGCTGGGATTACAGGCATGCACCACCACACTTGGCTAATTTTTTTGAATTTTTAGTAGAGACAGGATTTCACCATGTTGGCCAGGCTGGTCTCGAACTCCTGAACTCAGTTGATCTACCCGCTCGGCCTCCCAAAGTGCTGGGATTACAGGTGTGAGCCACCGTGCCTGGCCTTCATCAAGCATTTTGAACAAATATATTGTCTTCCAGTCTTCATGCTTGGTAATATAAGATCTTCCAGACTGCCTTAAAAGTACCAAGTGTTGAATTAAATAAAACAGATCTGTAATACAACCAGTTGAACAGCATATGCCTATTAGCTTTTGTCATTTGTAGAAATAAATTTCTGGACAATGACTGATTAAGCTAATCAAAAAAAATGCCCCTTTAATAACTTTTAAATGTTGGGTAAAGAATGGATGTGATGAGAATTTAAAATGGTTTAAGGTAAGACCCCAAAGGTAGATGCATAAACTACTTCTGTTCAGTCAATGCTGATTACAAGATAGAAAGAAATATCTTGCTATGCAAATCGTAAGATTCAGGCTAGGCTCTCCTTATTCTTCAGTTACTGTTGCAGACATCCAGCCTCTATGCAACAGCCATGTTGGTTATTAAAATATTAAAACATTTGCCTAACAGTTGGTCAAGAGCCACTCTCCTGATCCCACACACTGAGCACTGAGCACAATAAATGCAGGACACCAAATTCCCTCCCCTGGCACTCTTCCCCACAATCTCTTCATAATACAGCAACCGAAGATGTCATACCTAGTGTTTCAGTAGTCAAGAGAACTGTATCAGCCCACAGACAGCATTTATTCTAATCACATAGTGCCCTATGGTCAATGCTCATGCTCTGCAGGAAACTGAAAATGTTTAGTATCACTCATCAATTTGATCAAGAGCAGACCCTTTAAGTTTTTGATGTATTCCAAGTAGAGGCTGGATTCTATTGCTCATGATGGATACTAAAAATCAGGTTACTTCTTGCTGCTGTCCAGCTCACTTTCTCTAACAATTCAACCCTTGGGAGCCAAAGGGAAAAAGAAAGTAACACTATTAATATTTGGAGTAATAGTCAAAATAATCATACCATTTTCCCTTCAGTGTCTTCTAATATTATTATTTTCCTTTTTTGCCTAAAATGTTTTCATTGTAGAAAATTAACCTATTACTAATTTTTAAAATTTAGCTAGTGTTTCAAATATCAGTAATAGCCAAAATCAGTGTTATTTTAAGTTGACTTGATTTTAAAGTCCAATATCTATAGCCTTCTACCTGAAGAATAAAATTATAGAGAAATGTATATAAAGACTTAGGAAAAAGAACACCCAGAAATGACGAGAGTGTGACCATAGCATTTGCAATACATCATACTAACTAAAATTATGGAATATAAAATTTCATTATTTTCATTATCCTTGCTTAACAGTTTTCTCTTTGGGACAGCACATTTTTAATCCTTTAGAAGAAAAAAATGATGTCATACTACAGTGAACAGTAACTTCAGAACAGAACACCTAATTGTGGGCCTATCAGCAGAGTTGTTAACACAAAGGATTGGAAGGAGAGAGGAAAATGAAAGATCTGGAAGGTGGGTATGCTTTTAGGGCCTCAAATTCGATGTGATTCTCTGACATCTGTGACTGTCACAGGGCCCTAAAGGCCTAGACATGAGTTCTTCTGCTCTCACTAGGTATGTTCCCACCCACAAAGGCTTCCTACCTTGTAATTTTCCTAGAAGCCAGACATTGTACACTCCAGCTCATCCTCAATCTGATGAATTACTCCCTGCTAGACACAAAATATACATACAAACCAATCACACGTTCCTGAGGAAACCAAAAATCACCTCACTCTCTTGTCACTACAAAGCCTTCCTCCTATAGTGCGTCCTGTTCCTGAGTGCAATCCTCTGTGTGGTTCTACATATTCTACAGCATCCACCTCCCCTAAGATGTGAATATATGGTACAATGTGCAAATTATATCTGCCTAGTGTCATGTGTCATGGCTTCAGCCATTTTGAACTATTTAAGGTAGAGAGTCCTTCCTTCACCAATAGGGTAAGTAGGAGTGAATCAGAATAGAGTGAAATAGACTGAAGTGATTGCTATTTCAGGAGAAATGACACAATTTAGAAGAGTCAGGGTCCATCAACTATGAAATTCCAGTCCATTTTTTCTATTAGATACTGTGCTTAAGGTCTGTGAGCTTTGCTGAGGCCTACAAAAACATTTGAAAAATATTAGCTCCAAATGCAAAAACAAAAATGTGAAATTAAACTTAATGAAAGATGGATTCAACCTCTATAATATATAATTACTAAACGATTTTGTAGTTATATGTCAATTAAGTTTAATGTGAAATATGGGTATATTTCAGTGTGCTTAAGACGTGCAGATGAATGGTACTGTTAAAATTTCCCTAGGAAATAAAATTATTCAGAACTGGGAAAATTGACTTAACAAGTAAATACTAGTTTGTAGAAATTCAGAAAATAACAACTGGAAATGAGCATAAAATGACTTGCACAAAGTAAGAGAAAAAAGGAAAAGCTGCGGCAAGAAGAGAGGGCCCAGTAAAAGACAAAATACATTACTGCAGACATGCAGACAATTGTTTTCCAGAGGGCTAAGGAAGGGTCATTTTTCCTGCTGGAGATTGCCTGGTTATATTTAATAAGAGAAAACACTAAGAAAAAGAAAACATACATTCTCTCTTATCTAATGTACTCTTGGGTTAGAAAATAGTGAGATCCCCACATTGTGGTCAGAATATTTGTAACATATATTCAAGTCGTCCATCTAACAACCTATTTCAAAAATACTAAACTAATATAACTACGTAATGGCATAGGGCAGTGTTTATAGGGCTATTAATCTAGGTTCTTTCAAACAATTCAATTGAGAGTAAACAAATAGTAAATGAACAGTGCCAGAATGAACACCACAAACCAAAACTCTCAGCATCTTTTTCCAACTAATATAACTTAAATGGCAAAATAAAAAAAGTATGTTTTGTGCAGAGAGAAAGATGGTATATCAGTCAACACTAGGATTCTGAGTGAATGTACATAATATGGCATCGTCTTTTTGTTATAGATTTATCTTCACTTATTTTCTCATCCTTTGAAACGGATCTTCATCACTAAGCTATATATTTTTTCTTCCTCTGCTTGTCATTGTTCTTGTTTTTTCTTTCTTGTTTTAAATAATTGTGATTGTGCTTTCTGTGGAATGACTGAAAGTATTATGACCTATACAAAATAATCAATGTATTACACATGCACTGTCATCAGTGGTCGTTATATTCATCAAGGTAGAATATGATGCAAAGAAATTACCTGTGACACTTATTTTGAAATTCATTAAAAAAACTTATAGCTCTTGTGATAATATTTCTCCCAAAACTTAATTTGGAAAAAAACAATCATTTACTTAAATAGTAGGAGTATATGAAGGATTGAAAACAACTACAATAAACAGTTTAATAAAGAATTTTTAATTTAAACATGGTGAGCATTAGAGAAAAAATTCTGTCTTCTGAGAGGTTTTTTTATAAACAAAATTTCTAAAGGGCTCTCTCCTACATGTTTATGTAGACCTTTTCTTTCAGTAATAGAAACTGTGCTAAAGAGAAATGGTGCATTTTTTGGAAAGTTAGAGTAATAAAAGGTTTAAGTCACCAAAAGGTTGACTGCTAACTTTAATTTTGTCTCATCTATTTAAATGGTTGCATTATAGCTGACAACATTTTGTGACATATACTGACTGTAACGATTCATTTATTTTTTCTGCTCTAGTAACTGCATCATAAATTATCATTAATGTCTACCTAAAACTCAGTAAGAAATCATCCTTGGCATAGTAATCTGTACTCTATTAATAGACAAATTTCAATGTCCAGTATAAATTTTCTGCTTTCATTTTCATAATGCCCACACAGGCTAAGAAGATGCACGAGATTCTACTACCCTTTCAAATATACACAATGTTTAACCATTTAAGTGCTTTAAATTATAAGAGAGCTTTATGTTCATTGTGTTTTCTATAAATACAGAGTTCTAAAATTTCTGTTATGTGATAATTTGAACTAATTTAATTTTTAACTTCATATTCTTGGTATTGACTTATAACTTTAAAACTACGTATTATAATAAATATGTCTGAATGACTAAGATAAGGGGCAGATGTGTAACTAATTCTGAAAATACTAAAATATGCTATAAAAATGTTGTAATTTAAAGTGTGGAACAAGTACAGGAAAAGACAGGCAGATAAAACAAGAAAGAGAGAAAGAAGAAAAGAGCTTGAAAGCCAATCTTGTTAATGTAAGGATTAAGACTATGAGAAAGGGTAGCATTTTAAATCATCAGAGAAAATGTACACTTAAATGTAAATGAAAATAATAAAAATACTCAAGGAAATACAATGGACATCTACTAAATCTTATGGGTGGGATTGATAGACTTAATTTTTTTGAAAAAAGAGTTTTAGACATAAAAATTTTACATTCCCATCAGGTAATGGTTAACATTTTAATATTTAAAGAGTTTTTAATAAAATGAATATATCAATATAATTGATAAAACAATTTACAAAAGAAGAAATGTAAATAATGAACATGAAAAGAGGCTTCAAACTCATTAGTAATTTACGTAAAACTAAAAACAGTAATAGGCCTCCTTTTTCATTACTGATTTGGCAAAATGGAAGAAAAATGGAAAAAGAAAGGGAAGGGGAGAAGGAAAAAGAAAGAGGTAGGGAGACAAAGAAAGAACAGGAACACCGAAGGATAGAAAGTAGAAAAGCATATATGATGGAAAGAAAGGAGAGAAAAAAAGGAAAATTCTTACCCATGATTAGCCAAGGTATTAAAAAATGAGCAACTTCATACAATGTTAAGAGCCATAAAAATTGACACAAGATATCTGCTGCTAAATTTTTCAATATATCTCATAAGTGTGTATGTATCTCAGCTTTCTAGGAATTTGTACTAGACAAATCAAGGTTTGTATAAATATTTAGTGCAAGATGTTACAACATTGTGTTTATGGGAAAAAAGTTGCAAGCAATCTAAATGACTGATTCAAGAAGTTCATTGAGAAAATTATAGCATGTACATATGAGTTGCAATTTTTACAAATAATGCTGTTGAAAAGCAATGAAAGATCATTAAGATATATTACCTAGTGGAAAGTAAATGGTAATAATACTAATATAGCTTACAAAATAATTGCATATTTCATTTGATAGCATACATTATATATTATTTATGTGAAATTAGTAATACTGGTGTCTAGTACATTCATTCAGTTGTAACAAAATACAATGAACTCAATGGTTTATAAATAACAGAAATTTATTTCTCAGAGTTCTGGAATCTGAGAAATCGAAGATCAAGGGCTGACAAATCTTATGCCTGGTGAGGGGCACCTTTCTTGTACACAAATGGCCATCTTTTTACTGTAACCTTAAATGCAGGAAGGGACAAAGAAAGTATACTGAGCCTCAGCCCCTCTTTTATAAGGATGCTATAAAAGGGTTCTGTCTGCATAACCTAATTGCCTCCCCCAAACCACTTCCTAATACCATCACTTAGGGTTAAGATATCAATGTATGAATTTTGTGGGGACATAAACATTTAGACCATAGCAAGTTGTTAAAATGGAATGGGATGTTCTGGCTTATTTTTCTACACTTTCCTTGTATTTTTTTTCTATTAGATATTCACTACTCAAGTTTTAGGCAAGAAAGTTGCCTTGTGGGTTTTGACAATTTGTCGACAGAGATTTTGTACATATACCTTTAGTTTTTAAATGTTTTTCTATTAGCTAATAATTTTTCTATACGAATAGCCTATTCTTATTTTTTATATCTCAAAATTTCTAAACACTGGAATGTGATATTATATCCAGGTACCTGCCACTAGAGGTATAACTGGAAGTACAAATATATGTTTCTTACTAAAAAGACATTTTATAGCTAATAATGATAGTGGATATTTATAGAGTACATATATATATACTATGCATTAATCAAAGTACTATATATATATACACACACACACACACATATATTTTTTTGTTTTGTTTCGTTTTTGATGGAGTCTCACTCTGTCACCCGGACAGGAGTGTAGTGGTGCGATCTCAGCTCACTGCAACCTCCGCCTTCGGGGTTCAAGCAATTCTCCTCAGCCTCCTGAGTAGCTGAGACTACAGGCGCATGCCGCTATGCCCAGCTAATTTTTTTGTATTTTAGTAGAGCCGGGGTTTCACCGTGTTGCCCAGGCTGGTCTCAAACTCCTGGAGCTCAGGCAATTTGCCTGCCTCTGCCTCCTAAGTGCTAGGATTACAGGCGTGAGCCACCGCGCCCGGCTCTGTTTTCAATAGTTTATAAACTATAACTTTATTTTTCAGTCAATACGATTTCTTATTGCTATTTATTATAAAATTATAACTGTGCTTCCAGGAAATATATTGTTTTCCCAAATGTTATAAAGTTACACTCAAGAGTTGAATAATTTTTTTTTAAAAGTTAAACAGTAATGTTAGCACTCAATATACTATGAGCCTACCCTCAATACTGTCAATAATTAATCAGAGCTACATTTTAAAAATAAGACCAAAGAAGGAACACTGGCTAAGGAAAACACAGGTCACAATGTATACTGATCCATATTCCCTTCCCTTACTAGTTATTCTCACTCTAAAATTAGTATCTCTAAAACGAACATTTCACAACTTGACAGTTTTTCATTTTCCTCAGGACCCCTTTGCACTTCTGACTACCTGTTTTTCACGAGTTGTTTCCTCTGCCACTTAGATTCAATGGCCTCTTTTTATTAATTTTTGCCCAACAGCAAATAACTGTATACTTTCTTCCTTTAACCTTGGATGATACTAAATCGAAGCTCATAGAGAAAATGACTGACATGTCGTGTTCTTGGTTCATAACAGATGTGAACGACAGCCATTTCTGAAATCTGAATATAGAGTGACTAGTCACTGGTTCTAATAGGTTAGCCTAACTTTCATTCAATACTGTCAAACGATCAGGATTCTACTAAATCACAGAGAAGACTTTCCAAGTGATTTAATTTTTATTTCCTTACCATTCTTTATCCCAGTAGGATTTACACATTCCTCTCAAAGAGCGGTTAGTAAGTATTTCAGTATCAAAGGCCTTTTTGAGAAATGAATTTAAAAGTGTGGAAACCCTCACCATAACAAATACACTTCATCACTGAGAAATATGCTAGGATAAAACAAAATCTAAAACTTAAAAGAGGTAGAAGATTGTTTCCCTTTCATGTAACAATTTGGATATAGGCAGACTAGGGGTAATTTGACGTTCACATGAGGTTTTATCTTATGGCTTTCTGTACATGGTTTCCATTTCCAGGGCTGCTCATGGTATCAGGAAGAGCTGGAGTTCTTGTCATTTTGTATATATTCTATCCAGCAGGAGAGAAGAAAAGATTATAAAAAGGATATTTCCCTATCCTTTTAAAGGCACGTCACAGAGATTTCATCTTACTTCTACTCAAGTCTCATTGGCTGGAACTTAATTGTATGACCACATCTATTGCAAGAAAGACTGGGACAAAAATCCAAGAGTGGGAGGATAGATTTAAAAGAATGCCAGCAGATGCTGCCACTGGCACTTCACACATATTCACACATTTTGCACTCAAATTCAAGTAGTTTATGAAGCCCTCCCATGAGGCCTATGCCAAAAATCCCTGTCACACAGATCCGACAATAAGAAACCCCACTCACACAGTGAAAATTCTTATGGTCTAGGATGCCAGGGTTATGACTTGATAGTCCTCTTGGGCCACTCTTTATAACAGAGACTCCACCAGAAGCTCTTTGGTAGTCACGAATTATCTGTAGGTAATTTATGTTTATTCTCTGCCTTTGACTTCATCCTGTGTGGCACAAACTTCAGCCTCACTAAAATATCCTTCTTATTTCTAGTAGAATACAGGATGTGTTTCACGTGTACTTGCCATCAATTCCTTTTGGCCATTACCTGATGATTGCCACTTTTTTCCTCCTATTTTAGCGTTTTGTTTTGATTTCTCCTTCTGACATGAAAAAGCTTCTCTGAAGGGTCATTTTAACTGTCTTCGTAGCAAATGATTTTTTAAGGGGTTTGAAGGATTTGATGGCTGATCCAGGGAAAATATATGATCATGAGGTTGCTTTGACCAGTTTGCAGGTGGGGGAAGTGCAGAGGTTATGGTGAGGTGGTTTGGGGGTACAGGAGAGAGATGGGGACATTGCTACCTGGAAGAAGTAGAGAGCAAGGGAACTCTCAGAGGCGTGGCAGGTCAAAGAGAGGTCTTAGATGTCTAGGTGATGTGGCTTAAAAGGATGGTGGGAAGTCTCTGGACCTGAGAAGCTATAACTGCTAAGCCCTATCTTATCATTAGATAATAGCTGTCATGTGAGACTTTATGGAGTGTGCAAAACAAGCAGACTGTGAATGACTACAAATTTGCTTGTTTAGGCAATATTTAAAATAATTTGATGTGTAAGAATTTGAGTTTGGGGCCATTAGGCTTTTGAGCTAAGGGAGTCTCAGCTTGCAGTGAAGAAATAACCTAGGGGCCAATGTACAGAACCACAGAAGCTATTTGTGGTTCATTTATACTGTTAACTGGAGGGGAAAAAAGCACACCACAACTTATAAATTTAGAAAAGGAGAGGAGACTTGATGTCTTATAAGGGGTTACAGCCTTTAAGGTGGCAGCCAACCTGCAGGTTGGGAAAGGTGCCTCCTGCAAAGACCAGGGACAGGCCCTGCCAATTAGTAGGGGTTAGGGTAGAAGGTTTTTGCTAAAAGGGCTGACTAAACATACATTTTCTTTTTCTTTTTCTTTTTCTTTTTTTTTTTTTTGACACGGAGTCTTGCTCGGTCGCCCAGGCTGGAGTGCAGTGGCCAGATCTCAGCTCACTGCAAGCTCCGCCTCCCGGGTTCACGCCATTCTCCTGCCTCAGCCTCCCGAGTAGCTGGGACTACAGGCGCCCGCCAGCTCGCCCGGCTAGTTTTTTTTTGTATTTTTTAGTAGAGACGGGGTTTCACCGTGTTAGCCAGGATGGTCTCGATCTCCTGAGCTCGTGATCCGCCTATCTCGGCTTCCCAAAGTGCTGGGATTACAGGTTTGAGCCACCGCGCCCAGCGTACATTTTCAACAGGTTACAAGAAGAGCTATGAATATTTATGAAGGTGGTCCTGGTGCATGCATATTGAATAAATGTTCATGTTACAGACAACTCATGTTCACTTTTGGGTGGATATTTAACATTTAAATATATTACAGTTAGGCCTTTTATGTCAAAAGATTTTCTCAGGACTTGAAGGTATATGAAACATGCAACTTCTGTAAACCAGCCAGAATCAGTCCATTGTCGGAGGTCCTTCTTGACAGGAGAAAGTTATTGAAATCAGTCTCTTATCCAATCATAGCTGTAGTTATGGCTGGTGAAAAAGGGGCTGGAGTTCAGTGTCTGGAGGTGGATGAGTTGAAAATCATTTTAATATTACCTAACTTGCTTATCTGGAGGCCAGGGCTTGTTTCGTCTAGAGAAAAAGAAAAGCTTCGTAACATAGTTACAATGTAGTTTATTCTTTAAGTGCACCTATGCCAGACTAAACCCTTGCCTGGCATGGCCTTAGGTCTTGTTTGTAATTGAGTATCTTATTGCAACAAAGAGTCTGTTCTGTTGGTCTTATGATCTCTATGTTAACATTAATGCTGGTCAGTTGTGGGTAAACCATGAAAGGGAGGGGATATAACAAAGCATATCTGACCTCCCATCCTGTCACCAACTCAGTTTTGTTTTTTTCTGGGATCCCTTTGGCCGCAAGGAACTTAGTTTTAAGTTTTGGGTTTTTTTTTTTTTTTTTTCTGGGGGCCCTTTGGCGTCTGTACAGCACGTGGTAGGAGGCGGGACAGGAGTTAAGATTTTATTTTTAGTTTACAATGCAATACTTTTCAACCTCGAATTAGACACTGCCTTTGCAGTTGAGAACTGCCCTTTCCCCTGGAGAGAAGTTAATGAACTCAGTCTCCAAGTGCCCAAAAGGAAGAGAGTTCTTCAGAGTCCTCAGGCTATTTATGCCAATTGGTGTTCTGAGTGAAAATGGGGAGAATACTGATGAGTAAGGGGCTGATGCAATGGCCTTATGTACCACACAGTTCAGGGTAGAATCAAGAGGCAGAAGGGTTGGCAGGTGCCACAGTTCCCCAGTCTCTGAATATCCATAGAGTCACATGGGTAGGAAGGGCATGATTATGTGCGTTATCGTTTTGTACTCCAGGAAAGAAACTTTGCCCCCTGCCACTTTCTCTTTTTACAGTTGCTCTGACAGAGCATGTAGAATGAAAGTCATAGCAGCAGCAGGCTGCAATCTATTCTCTCCTTACTAGAGAATGCTTCCAAAAAAAAAAAAAAAAAAAAAAAAAAAAAGGCCTGATGAACGTTAAATGTGGTATCAAGTTCACTATATCAAACAATGGGATCTGATAAACCTGAAATGTAAGGGCGAATTTCAAGAGAACTTGATTAAATGCTGAAACGTTTAAAGATAAGATGTTTCACCTGCATTTCTGAACCATTTCTGAAATCCATGAAATGAATGCTAAAGCTGACCATCAAGACCTGAGAAGGAGCAAAATGGTGTGATAAAGATAAGATTTGTATGCCTGCAACAGGAAACCTACATTACAGTGAATTAAATGATATGGGAAGCTTGCATATATTTCTAGATTGATAATAACGTGCTTATTTGCTTTTGAAAATGCTGCTATCAATTTTCTTTGAGCTTTATAGAATATCTTTTCCCTGAACTTCACAGGGTATTCTAATAATTCAGTCACTCATCTTGAGTACACAATTATATAATTATGTTTAAATTTTTCTTCCTTTAAGGACAATATTATGTTAATTCTGCCACAATCTATTTACTGATTCTGAATTTAGGTGTATTTTTTTGGAAATATAGGCATCTACACGGATTGAAATTATACCCTTATTTCCTTTATCTGGAGAAGTAAAGGCTTGTACAGCCTCGGAGACTAACAGGGGCCAGAATTTCTTAGGAATAATGAGCAGGGAATGAAATGGTTATTCGGAAAAATATATACAGATACATTTCTCTCACTTTTCTGCACGTCCAAGAAAAGTTCTGTTAGTGTTTTGATCTCCTGTCTTATACTGGGCCAAAATAGAAGTCTTATGGTAATAAGTAGATCTAGGTGCAATGCAATATGGACCAGAAAAGTAAAGTATAGCTTATAGGTATCAGCATTGGTTGGCATTAAATAATATGTAAGTTTGCATAGATATTCTTTTCAAATGTCATTGCTATGCTGCCAGTAACTTTCCGAGTGCTGAAATGTTGTCCTAAATTTATTCTGACATTTTCTGTTTTCTACATATCTTATTAATGTAGGTACATTATTTGGGATAAGACTATTTTTAAGTAAGTATAAATAGAAATATGATTCATCAGAAAGAATTTTTGGCTAAGTGTTTTTTTCTGAAAAATACCATACTTCAATTATTTAGATAATCCTCCAACCTTATTTTCACACATATTGCCTCGGTAAATGCTAACGTAGTATTCCACACGCTAGCCTGTGTGCTCTTTGACGTCGGTGAGCATGTCCTCTTAATCTTCCCAATCTGAGCACTTAATATAGTGCCTGGCCTCTAGTAGTATTCAATAAACATGATATTACATATAAGAGTGGAAACATATTATCAATTCTAACCCCAATACAAAAGGGATAGACGTCTGTGCTGTTTACACAAAACAGAGTCTAGCAAAATAAATATTTCCTAAATGAATAAATGAAGTTGCATTAATTAGGTGTATATTCTGAAGTTAATTTTTAATTTCTAAGTACTTTGGTCTTAGAATTTTTTAAATATCCTCATAACCAAGATTGATGGCTGTAGTTTTCAGTAAATATAATTTACTAGAAAAAACTAAGAGGTACCTGCTGACATCAATTTAAAGACTCTGCATTATGTAAGTCCTCAATACATTCTGATACTGGGTGATAAATATACAGACCCCAGGTTCATGGTCAGAGCAATCCCCCACTTGCTCTGACAATTGGGAAGGAATTGGTGAGAATATGGAATCCAAAAGTGTTAAATAAATAATACTCCAAACTTCCAGATATCAGACTGAAATAGTATGCAATTAGTCTAACAGGGTCAGCCTGTAGCCCAATGTTAGTAATTCAAGTTGCAATGGTCTGCTGTATCGACACAGAACCTTGACTTCAGACAAATTTTACCTGGAATTCCAGTCATTCTATTACTGAATTATAAGTGATATTGCTATTCTCTCATCATTGTGTATAAATTCTGTATTGAAATGAAAGCATTTCCCAGACCTTTTGCATAGTGTTGACCTTCTTTATGTTAGAAAGAGAATTACCAAAAACACAAATTCAAACCAATAATGTTTATATTCAGCCAGACTAAGAAAAAACAGTAGTGGACAAAAGTACTAAAAATAATCAGTAATGCCTTTTAAAATATTTCTGGTTTTGCTTTATTTTCTCTATCTTTAATTATTAGGTAACAAAGTATTAGCTGTGTTCATTTTCCACTCTTTAGTTACCTATCCTTTAATAAAATCTTTACAGTTTTGTGCACAGAAAAGAAAACATCAGAAATATTTGCCCTCTTTCTACATATCCCTAGCCTGGCTCTCCATGTCATTCATTAATGGTGCTGAAACTAGGATGTGAGTATAATTTCTGCCACTTTGCCTAAGAAATAAGCTTTTGGAACAGCATGCATTCATTGATTCATTTATTTGCGCTAATGATATTCCAGACATTGTGCTATGGGATGGTGTTACAGTGTTGAGCAGTAATAGAACAGAGCTCTGTGTTGGCAGTTGTGATGAGTATCACAGTAGTAAGTGTCCTTGCTTCTGTAAATATAGGTATCAGGAATTGGCTTGACAGAGGAGACGTCCTTGAGGAAAGACAAAAGATATCACAGAGCTGAGAGCTAATATAAGATGAAGGTGGTAGGAGGAGCATTTTTGGTAGAGGAAAGAAGAGAGGACAAATCCCCATTACAGAAGGAATATGTCACTGCCAAGAAACTGGAGGAAGATCAGTGTAGTTGGAGCACAGAGAATGTGGGAAAATGGCAAGACTGTGGGCTGCTCTTCAGGATTCATTTTTCTTTCTTTCTGTTCACAGAGTAAATCTTATTTTTCAGTCGTTCTTGGTGTTTAATGTTGGTAATATGACTGGAACGGGTCAATGGAATATGAGTATATATAACCTGCGCTGTTTCCTCCTCAAAGATTTTAAGAAGAGGTTGTAGCTTTTCAGGTTGTCGTTCTCCTCATGTTTGGGCAAAATGGTGACAAGACTTTGGGACTGATAGATCTACGAGAGAAAATGAAATATGTGTCTCTAAATTAATGAATAGGAGAGAAAAGCTAGCCAATCAGAATGCCCAGTTTGAGCTGTTATAATTGAGAAATATGTCTCTGTGATGGTTGATACCATGTATATTTTGGTGATTATATGTTATTGTAATTTAGCCTAATATAACTAGTATGGAAATGTGAAGACTGAAGTGAGGTTTTGCTCTGACAGAACTTAAATATATGGTCCTGAGGAGCAATCAATGATATGTTTTGCCAGAAAGCTAGAGATTTCATGTTATGCAGTGGCAACGTATATGGTTAAAATATTGTCTAACGTTTTAGGAAAACAGGCTATGTGTCTTTTGAGCCTCTAAATTCAGGAAACCTGTTGGAAAGAAACAAATTTTAGTGCCGCCTTTTGGCTTTGTGATGCTTATAAAAAAGATATTAAAAGAAAGAGATGAACTCAACCAAGGAATTTCTGGCTTTCAAAGGGAAATAAAGGGGAATAGAAAGTTCAGAAATTTGGAGGCTCACAAAATTTGACTGCTTCTGAGAATTCCAGAGTAGGAAATAAGACTAGGAGTTTAAGCAGCAATGACCCATTAAAATTTCTCAGTTTTACAAAGGAACTCAGCTTTGTGACAAATAGAAAAGGATAAAGCCTTGTCAGCCATGCCTATTATTTTATATAGCCCAAAGGTAGTCATCAATAAATTCAGGGAGAGACAGACATCAGGGAAGGGAGCAAGGAAATAAAATAGGGTTAAGAATTAGGCTCAGAAAGAACTTTGCGAGTTCTGGAGATGGCAGAAATCTAATGAACCAGATGTCTGAAATGTTTTTGGGAAAGTTCACTGGAAAAATAAAGGCTAGAACATCATTTGATTGTTTGAGCTATACAATAATCTTTGAACTCCAAGCAGTGTTTGAGCAAGATATAGGATACAAAGATGTAAGCCCCCAAATTGGGCATGCTCTTCAATTTTCAACTTATGTGTTCATGGTAGAAAACAAACAAGGATGAACCTCTGTGAAATTGGTGTCTTCCACAGAGCACATTCTATATGTAGTTGAGGAAATCCTTCCTCTGCCAAGGCTGGAAGTCTTCACAATGCCTCATGCAGAGGTTTATGTCATTAGTATAGACAAGTGACTGCTGTATATTTTATATTGTTAATGTGTTTATTTATTTGCAATATTCCTGTTTCTGCTCTGGTATTATAAATTTGCACTCTGGGTTGTGGAGGGCAGGCACAAACAACTTGTATTTGATTGACTACACCTACCTAGACTATGAGGAAACATAACCTCATTGAATAGGCAGAATTCTGCTTCTTCAAGGCTTCTTGAACTTTGAAGTAGATGTAACTATTCTGTACACATTGTACGTGATTTGAGGTTGTTGCTTTTTAGGAGGTGATAAATGTGTTTATATTTGAGAAGATTAAAAACATTATATTTGGTCACCAGAGGACAACAAAGATTAAACAATGTATCACTTTTGCAGAGGCTTTATGTGCTCACCAAAATTCATATCTTCCTTTTTTTAGCTGCATTTAAAACTTTCTTTGGACGTCTATGTGTCCATATGACTAGGTTCTTAATAAAAGGTGAATAGGAGTAATATGTGCCCTTTTTATAGACTAAGGCTTTTATAAAACAGATGTGTCTCCTTCTACCCAGCTGTGTTCCTTCCAAAGCTGGATGAAGGTGTCAACAAGGTCTTTAGGAAAAGCAAAGTCACAAGAAGAAAAACAGCATGAGTCTCTGAGTCATTGCATAGGGAAAAACCACTCTCTGATGAAGAATACCCACCTTGGTGAGTTGAGTGAATCAAAATTAATGTTGAATAAAATTAAACCATTATATTAGCCAATTTTTTCTACAGACATGATAACTTACCCTATTATGACTAATAAAGAGGACATAATGATACAAAAATATGGGACTAAACAGGCAAAAGACCATGGGGACCTTATAAATTAAAGTGATGATATGTTCCCATTTGCCTGGCAGAATTTGAATTTAAGCCCAAAGCCCTAGAGTCTTATCCAGTCTAACTTTTGCCCAGATCTTTCATTCTTAATGAAGTTTTGTTGATAACCTCTGATGAGTTTGGAAACTTCTACTTGGTACTTCCAGCATCTGCCATGTATTAGTGTTATGTAAGAAGCACAGACCATCAGCAGAGTCTTCCTTTAACACCTATTTAAGCCTGAAAGATAACCAGCAATAAGCAGGAAGTCTTTGCTACATTTTCTCAACATGTAATATTACAGAGTCCTCTTTTTACAGACATTACAGAGGGTGTTCACTTGTAAAATGAAGTGTGCTCTGTCACAAGCAGCTAGGGAAAATTTCCTCAATCTTCTGTCTTTGGGTGAACTCTTCAACACTGCTTCTCAAACCTGGCATTTAGCATATGAGGCATTTTCATGACAGCCCATGACATCAGCCTGTGAAATGCCTAAAACTGTCAAGCAGTCAGTTGAGAAAATCAGTGAGGGCTATGGGAAATGTATAAATTTGCAAACATGTAATATGTGTTGAAAAAAGAAAGTGAACAGCCCTGCTCAGATTCACATTAAAACTAATCTGAACATTCTTGCTACAGTGGTTTTGTTATTTATTTTATAGTATAAGCCCACAATTGTTTCTTAATTTTTTGTTTGATAATACTATTTTTCTTTCCTAAAACTCTTTTAGCAGCAATGAACTTAAAAATTTCATGATTAATAAAAATCAATAGGAATTGAAATTGTGTTACTGACATAAAATGTAGTTCCAACTTTCCCATTCACCATGGGGGTTGTGCTGATATCACTGGGCACAAAGAAACCAAAAAAAGGCAAATCTGTTCAGACAGCATTAGTAGCAATTCTAAAAGTTAACTATCTAGAGATGATTGTACCTGACGATTGTGATTTAACACATGCTGCAGTAGAGGGTGTATTTATGCATCACTGTAGGGTCTAAAATTTCATTTAGATCAAGTGATTATTCATATAAATGGAATTTTCATATCTTTAATTTCAAGAAAAGCTGTTAATATGTTTACTATATTAGCAAAATAAAAAAATTAAACAGTGAAATGAGGCTAGTTTTATATAATTTCATCATGTACTTTGAACAGAATTTAATAATTGGATTTCTTCATCCAAAATATGGAAATACAGTAAAACATTAAGAAGTTTATTCACTCAAAAGTGAATCCATCTGATATTATGACTGCTATGTAAACTCAGTTTAAAAGTTTCACCTTGAAGAGAAGAGAACAATATAATTTTAGATGAAGTACATGTCTTACACACACACTGCTTGGGGCCAAGAATTGTTTTATACCTCAAACAAATAATGTTCTAGACTTTTGTTTATTTCCAGCAAAATTCTGCAAAAGCAATTTAGGCACATGATCCTTTTGATTCCAATCATCTCCATGTACTACAACTAACTACTATTAAAGTCCTTTTCTATCTGAGATAATGGGAGCGTCTTCAATCCAAAGCAGTAGATTCTGCCATTCCCAAAGACTGGTTGTAACCTGCTATCATCAGCAGATTGGGGATGTAATGGGCATAACCAGTGCCTAGAAAATGGGACCACCTCTCATAGGTTTGCCCAAGGACTGGCAAGCAGCACACCTTCTTCTCCCTCATTATGCATAAGCGTTCCCTGAGACCAGGATATCATCTTAAGGAAAAGGAAGACAGAGAAGGAAAAAAAAAAAAAAAAAACCCAAGAACTTAACTTTAATATGTGAAATATTTACATGCAAATATCAAATTATACTGAAGTGGCAATTTTAAAGTAGGTCTTATTTTTCATCTGTGAAAATTTGAACTTCAAAGCCTGTAAGAAATTCATAGAATGTGAGCTCTGAAATTGTTTTACATTGAATAGAATGTGTTACATTATCAATGCAAGTATATCACTCACATATCTCTCCATAATAAAGGTCACCACAAGCCAACTCCTGCATAACCTGTGACTCTGTTGGGTATATATTTATATTTCCCACAGAGAACACTTAAACTCAATCTGTGAAAGATGGCTTTTTCCAATTCAATATATTAAAAAATTACCTCCAGGCTTTTCTGATTACCTTCAACTGTATTCTGCATAAACTGGTTGCTTTTCTATCACTCATTTTTTCCACCAATACCACGGAGCCTGAATTCAGGCTATGCATTAGTAAGTAGAGTTAACCATCCTCATATGCAACACTGAGCATTGATCTCCCAAAATGTAGCAAGAATGGTTAACCAGTCAATACACAGATTATTCCAGTTGCTCATGCCAAAGTTCTCAGAATCATTGCTTACTTTTCACTTAGGTTCATAATCAAGTCCATTTCAAATCCTGACAGCTCTACTTTGAAATGTATTTATATTCTGACTACTTCTCACCAATCCTAGAATTCCTATCATAGTCTAAACTACAGTTAGTTTTCACTTGCACTATGTTATTAGCAAGCATCCCAACTTGTGCTGTACCTCAACCAGTCACAGGATGAAATTCTTCATTTGATTTGCAGCAATCTCAGCCCTTCAGCTACAAGAGATAAGAGTCTCTTTGGGGGATACAGAGAAACTTTCAGTTCACTTATGCCTTGCTTGAGCTAGAAATTCAAATCCCTGAGTTCATTCTTTTCTTTAACCACTTCATCCAGCAACATTAAGAGCAACCAGCGAATCTCATTATATTCATTAGTTTTCCAAAAATTTTTGAAAATATCATATACACGTTCACCTGGCACCTGCTTCTTATAAGTGTTTTTGAATATTTCTATAGCCAGATCATGTATGGAATATTACTGTTCTCTTCAGTATTAAGAAAGAGTATTAGCATCTTTAAATTTAAACGGATTAGAGTCAATTCCAGAAATTCCAGAACAAATTCAGAAAACTCATCCTTAACACTCTGTTTTTCTATAAGCACTCTCAGAACTAAAATCTATATTAGAATTTTCCAGAAAAATATAACAAGCATATTTACATTATAAACCAATTTATTCTGAGGAATTAATTAGCTCATGCAGTTATGGAGACTGAGAAGTCCCAAGATTTTCAGCTGGCAAACTGGAGACCTGAGAAAGCTGACATTATAGTTCCAGTCTAAGTCTGAAGGCTGGAGAATCAAGAAAGCTGATTATGCAAGCTCCAGTCAGAGTCCAAGTCCAAAGGCAGGAAAAGACTACTGTTTCAGCTTGATTCTGTTCAGGCAGAAAAAGCAAATTCTCCCTTACTCAGCCTTTTTGTTTTAATCAGAGCTTCAACAAATTGGATGACACATTAGCAGGGCAATTTGCTTTACTGAATCGACTGATTTAAATAATAATCTCATCCAGAAACACCCTCATAGACATACCCAGAATAATATTTAGCCAAATATCTGGGCACACCATAGCCCAGTCATGTTGACACATAAAATTAATCATCGTAATCACATACAACCTGAATCCCTGATTGCCACCTCTTGGATTTTATCACATCACTTTTTTCTATGCCATCCTCCTTGCTGTTCCTATGTACATAAGATATATTACCACCTCAGGGTCTTTGCATTTATTATTTCCTGTAGCTATAATATTCTGTCCTCAAATATACATATAGATTGATCCATTACTTAATTTTGGTCTGTGTTCTAATATCAACCCCTCAGAAAGAACTTCTCTTATCATCCTGAAATATAGTAACAACTTGCACTAATTGCTTACGCTGCTTGATTTTAAACCAGGCACTTACCACTACCCTACCTTATTCATTGGTTTGTTTATTACTAGTCTCTTCCCATTAGAAAGTAGCTGTATGATAGCAGGAATAGAGATTAGTTTTTAGAATTCACTCTAGTATTATTTGCTCTTACAGTTTCTGGCACAGGGGAGGAGCTAAGTTAAAATATGTTGAAGGAAGGAAGGAAGGAAGGAAGGAAGGAAGGAAGGAAGGAAGGAAGGAAGGATGGATAACCTCATTTGTTCTAATGAATGTATTAATACATATTTGGGTTTATTCTCTATTATTCTGTAAGCAGGAAAGCTAAATTCCAGGTCCATAAAATCAATTTATTCTATTCTGGTTTTAGACCATTTTATGATACTAATATCTTAGTCACAGATCTATATTCTCAGTTTCAGGAGACATTAGGATTTTTTCCCCTCCCTCTTTACTACTTGTTTCTCTCTCATAGAGCTCTCCTGAGGAATTGCTGCAGAGGGAGAAAGCAGAGACTGCTTGAAAGGAGAAACAAGAATGGCAAGATAAGGAGTAAGGAAAGGATCCAGTTTCAGCTTTCTACTTATGGCTAGCCAATTTTCCCAGCACCATTTATTAAATAGGGAATCCTTTCCCCATTTCTTGTTTCTCTCAGGTTTGTCAAAGATCAGATGGCTGTAGATGTGTGGTATTATTTCTGAGGACTCTGTTCTGTTCCATTGGTCTATATCTCTGTTTTGGTACCAGTACCATGCTGTTTTGGTTACTGTAGTAATTCAAGATGGATTAGAGACTTAAATGTTAGACCTAATACCATAAAAATCCTAGAGGAAAACCTAGGTAGTACCATTCAGGACATAGGCATGGGCAAAGACTTCATGTCTAAAACACCAAAAGCAACGGCAGCAAAAGCCAAAATTGACAAATGGGATCTCATTAAACTAAAGAGCTTCTGCACAGCAAAAGAAACTACCATCAGAGTGAACAGGCAACCTACAGAATGGGAGAAAATTTTTGCAATCTACTCATCTGACAAAGGGCTAATATCCAGAACCTACAAAGAACTCAAACAAATTTACAAGAAAAAAACAAACAACCCCATCAAAAAGTGGGCAAAGGATATGAACAGACATTTCTCAAAAGAAGACATTCATACAGCCAACAGACACATGAAAAAATGCTCATCATCACTGGCCATCAGAGAAATGCAAATCAAAACCACAATGAGATACCATCTCACACCAGTTAGAATGGCGATCATTCAAAAGTCAGGAAACAACAGGTGCTGGAGAGGATGTGGAGAAATAGGAACACTTTTACACTGTTGGTGGGATTGTAAACTAGTTCAACCATTATGGAAAACAGTATGGCGGTTCCTCAAGGATCTAGAACTAGATGTACCATATGACCCAGCCATCCCATTACTAGGTATATACCCAAAGGATTATAAATTATGCTGCTATAAAGACACATGCACACGTATGTTTATTGCAGCACTATTCACAATAGCAAAGACTTGGAATCAACCCAAATGTCCATCAGTGACAGATTGGATTAAGAAAATGTGGCACATATACACCATGGAATACTATGCAGCCATAAAAAAGGATGAGTTTGTGTCCTTTGTAGGGACATGGATGCAGCTGGAAACCATCATTCTCAGCAAACTATCACAAGAACAGAAAACCAAACACCGCATGTTCTCACTCATAGGCAGGAACTGAACAATGAGATCACTTGGACTCGGGAAGGGGAACATCACACACCGGGGCCTATCATGGGGAGGGGGGAGGGGGGAGGGATTGCATTGGGAGTTATACCTGATGTAAATGACGAGTTGATGGGTGCAGCACACCAACATGGCACAAGTATACATATGTAGCAAACCTGCACGTTGTGCACATGTACCCTACAACTTGAAGTTTAATAATAATAAATAAATTTAAAAAAATAAAATAAAAAAAAAAGGAAAAAGAAAATACAAAAATTAAAAAAAAAAAAAAAAAGAATGGCAAGATAACAAAGATTCACACATCGTTCTACCACACCCAGATTCTTTTCTCCAATGCAACCACCCTATTCTGATCTCTAACCCTGGCAGTGTCAAACGGATGATGCTTTGTAGAATGAATATCTCTCGAATTCATGTGGTATATTAGATGGTACCTAACTGGGTATTGCTTCACAGTTTGTTTACTGTTGGGAGTTTGTGGAAATCCAGATTCTTTTTCTCCAATCCTTAGAACACTGTCCATGGGAGTAATTTGTGTCACCAGGCAGCCCCTTGCATAGGTGTGCAAAGGAGATAGAGAAAATAAGTCAATTCTTCTGTTTTGCTCATTTACCTTTATCTCGCATCAGGTTATCTGAGTGAGATAAGGAAATCAGACTAGTTTTACATATGAAATTATTGCTACAGATGGATTTTTTTTTTTTTTTTTTTTTTTTGAGATGGAGTTTCACTCTTTTTTGCCCAGGCTGGAGTGAAATGGCATGATCTTTGCTGACTGCAACCTCTGCCTGCCAGGTTCAAGTGATTCTCCTGCAGCAGCCTCCCGAGTAGCTAGGATTACAGGTGTGAGCCACCACGCCTGGCTAATTTGTATTTTAGTAGAGTCAGGGTTTCACCATGTTAGCCAGGCTGGTCTCAAACTCCTGACCTCAGGTAATCTGCCTGCCTTGGCCTCCCAAACTGCTGGAATTACAGGCGTGAGCCACCACACCTGGCCAGATTCTACACATACAAGTTAGTTACATAAAATATAAAGGTCACTGTAGTTAAGAACAGAGGGAGAAGAGCAAAAGCAGATATCAAAATGTGATTTACTAGGTTGTGTTTTTAAGTAAGAGTTACTATTTAATATGATTTTGTAACAAAAGTAGAATTGCCTAAACTACATAAAATAGTTCATTTAATTCTCACAATACAGATAGATATGATATCATGAGGAACTGTGCATCAGAAACATGCTGCCATTTCTTCAAGTTTACATAGCCAGTGAGAGACAGAGCTATTCCTAAACCTATTTCCATTTGACTCTCTAAGTCTTTCATTTTCCACTATTTCACATCACTTCCAAACACTTATATTTGTCAATTAGCCAAACCAGGACTGTTGAAGCATGCATATTCTATATGGCCCTTGAGTTGAAACCACTGCTGACCAACAATACGCCTAGTTTGAGATTAGTTTTTTTCAACAACCTTTGCAGGAAAATAAATCAAATAATTTACACATGCTGTTCCTAGGTTTCTCCCAATGTATATTATTATTAGTCATTCTAACTTCTGAAATTTTGCATTATATTCTTGGAAGAAATTCTTATGCCCATGTTGATTGTAATTAATTAATCTTTCAGCAATTCAAGTAGTACTGTCAAGTTTCAACTGAGAATATTCTAGTCATGTGGCCCAATCATTCATTTTGCTGTAGCATGACATTTGCCTGTGCTAACCTGTCTGCATTCCAAAAACTTCCAGTGAAATATGCTACCACCAACCACTTCCTAGTGTGAAATTTCAAAGTGGTTCTGCATACCCCTAACAATATCCTAGAAAATATTTCGATGAGTAACCCATTACTTATAATAAACCAAACAACACATTTCAATTGACATCTATTCTTTTTCACCCTTCCTGAATCACTCATGATATTGTAGCCTATTTGTGATTTTATATGCCTAGTAAATCCTAAGCTTCTTTAAGGCCAGAACACTTGAAATACTAAAGGCTGGATGAAATTTCCTATGCCGCCGCCACCACCACAATCACCACTACTGCTACCACCTGGAATCGTAATACACACAGCGTAGACTCTTCAAATTCTTAGTGCTACTTCCTTTATTTCTACTTCAACCAATTATTCCCTTCAATTCTAGTCTCAGACATGTAGTAAAGATCTTCCCTTGCCAGGAATAACCTTCTCTGTCTACCTACTCAAATAGTATAAAACGAAATTAGGGTCCCAGGTCAGACTGCAGAGCCCACAAAAGCATGAGTTGTAACAATTTGCTTATTTGGTGCCAAAATCATACATGATTTACCATGAGATCAAAATGTAGTCATTTCATTGAAAAATTAATATAGTATCCAGATACGAAGTCCACAAAATTTAGTGGACCTTTTTTTTATAGTTATTTACTGTGTTAGTCTGTTCTCACGCTGCTGTGAAGAAATACTCAAGGCTGTGTAATTTATAAAGGTAAAGAGTTTGAATCGACTGACAGTTCCACAGGATTGGGAGGGCTCAGGAAACTTACAATCATGGTGCAAAGAGAAGCAAACACGTCTTTCTTCATATGGCAGTATCAAAATGAAGTGCAGACTGAAGTGAGGGAAAAGCCCCTTATAAAACCATCAGATTTCGTGAGAACTCAGTATCACAAGAACAATGTGGGGAAAACAGCGCCCATGATTCAATTATCTCCAGCTGGTCCTGCCTTTCACATGTGGGGATTATTACAATTCAAGATGAGATTTTAGGCAGGGACACAGCCAAACCATATCATGTACCATCAATTGCTGTTTTCTCATTCTGTAATAAACATAGACATAGCTGCTCAAAAGAGCACAATACATATAGTAGAATTTCTAACTTCCTTAGAGATATCTCTGGAATTACAAACATTTAGCAATGAGTTGTCCATAGTGTTTAATGATTTAATTACCAGTATTTCTTGCTCTGATTTTTTTTTAATATAATTGAAACTTAAAAGTAAATTTTAAATGCAGGCTTCATCATACAAATGTTTAACTTACAAGAGAGCTTCAGGGTTGGATTTTCATAGCTTTTTCATTTCTGACTTTTGTTTAATGAGCAGGTTTTATTTATTTATTTATTTTTAACTTTTATTGTAAGTTCAGAGGTACGAGCCCAGGTTTGTTACATAGGTAAACTTATATCATTATAGTTATTTTTAAAAGAGAGAAATCATGATGGAAACAATAGAAAATAGGCAGGAGTACCGCTGGATAGCCTGGGGAATATAGTCGAGATTTTCAATATGACCTTTTCCAGACCATTTATAATTTGCTCCAACTTTCATATCTAAAATGAAAGCTATTGTTGGTTGGTTTGTTTTGTTTTTGCAGGGTTTTCTGAGGTTGTTGTTTCGGTAGCTTATTGTCGCTTTTTTCCTGAACCTGAGGCTCCCAAATGAATCCAAATATTTGTTTAATGCAGGATGAATTTTATTTTTCTGCAGGTACTTTTTGGATATTGTGTCTTTAAATGAAGGGATGAATGGAAATTTAAAAGTGAAATAAAAACATGAAAGATTATCAAGTCTCAAACTGAGATGTATCTTACTGAACATAAATTTCAAGATCAACAGGAATTTGTAGAATATTACCCGTCTCTCTATATTTATAACCCTGATATTTTTTCCACACGAATGAAAATGCATTGAGTCTGATTAGCTCTTGACATTAAAATTTAAATGATCACATGTGTAGCTCACTTTTAAGATTAGCTTGTTTTGATGATTTCTGCTCTTTCTGGCTTGTTTCTTGACTGATATTATTTAAAATAATTTCTAAAATATTTATGAAGGAATGGACCTGTAACACCTCTTTTCTTTCTACTGAAAAAAATTAGAAAGTTGGCCCCTAATATTTCTTTTTCCCTCTAGGTGCACAGGTTTTAAAGTAGCAGTCTTTAAAAGATAAGCAAACTGAGTGATTAAAAAGTAAGGAGGAGGTACTATTTTACTATTAAAAATTTCATTTTTAGCCATTTTTAGTAAATGGCTAAAGGTGGCATATATTTCCAAAGGTGACATATAATATTTGTTCATTCGTATTTAAAAAATAGGCCTAATGCTGTTAAAAAGAAAACAAAAGATTGCATATTTTAGAAAGAAATGTGTAAGTACAACGTCACGCCTGTAATCCCAGCACTTTGGGAGGCCAAGGCGGGTGGATCACAAGATCAGGAGATCAAGGCCATCCTGGCTAACATGGTGAAACTCTATCTCTACTAAAATTACAAAAAATTAGCTGGGTGTGGTTGTGGGCGCCTGTAGTCCCAGCTACTCGGGAGGCTGAGGCAGGAGAATGACGTGAACCCGGGAGACGGAGCTTGCAGTGAGCCGAGATCGCGCCACTGCACTCCAGCCTGGGCGACAGAGCAGGACTCTGTCTCAAAAATAAATATATATATATATATATATGTGTGTGTGTGTGTGTGTGTGTGTGTGTGTGTGTGTGTATAAATTCTGAAATCCAGAGATTTTATTTTACATAGTTTTCAGGGAAGTTGAACTTCTAAAAACTGATGGTCTATAAACAAGGAATTGTCCAGTCTATGATTATAAATTTGACACCCACTGTTAACATGCTATAATTGCAAATATAGAATTATGAGGTTATTAAAAGAGGATGGATGTGGTGTTGTAATTCAGGGCCAAAGGTTAAAACCAAGTGCTCATGAAGAAGAAAAAATATTATTTCATGGATTCCAGGTAGTACAAGAAGAGCAAAAGTCATCTGAGTTGTCAGAAGACCATCTCATTTATGTCTCATTTGTTCATTGAGCAAGTAATCATTTAATGCTTACAGTATGCAGAGCATCTTACTAATCTCTTCTATAAGTGTATGAACGAAAGGTCATAGTCTCTAAAAATTAATAGCAAAGGGCCCTGATCTGGTATATGTGGGTTGGGAAGATTTTCCCAAGGTAGAAACGTTTAAATAGAAATATAAAGAATATATAGGAGTTACTGTATGTTCTGATATGATGGAGAAAGGTCTTCCAGTTTATAGAAAGATTCTAAGATACAGAATCATGAAGCGTTAGAAAAACTAAAGGAAGTTCATAATAGACAGAGTGTAGACTGGGCAGGGGGAGGTGGTAAGGCTACTGTGCTGATTTTTTAAAAATATATTTCACAAAATGACATTAATGACTCATGAAGCAAATCTTTGAAAATTTTTGATAGACTTCAGTTTCTACAATAATTCTAATTCTAGATGTCTATTCTTCATGGTTGGTATTTGAAAAGCCCTGAATACAATGCATAGCCTTAAGTTGGAAACATTATTTTTAATAATTAAAATATATCTCATACTTATTTATAATAGCTTTCTCTCTCTTTTTCTCCTTACACACACACCCCCCCAAAAGAAAGAAAGAAAGAAAGAAAGAAAGAAAGAAAGAAAGAAAGAAAGAAAGAAAGAAAGAGAAAGGAAAGAAAGAAAGAAAGAGAGAGAAAGAAAGAAAGAAAGAAAGAAAGAAAGAAAGAAAGAAAGAAAGAAAGAAAGAAAGAAAGAAAGAAAGAAAGAAAGGAAAGAAGGAAAGAAAGGAAGAAAGAAAGAAAGAAAGAAAGAAAGAAAGAAAGAAAGAAAGAAAGAAAGAAAGAAAGAAAGACGAAAGAAAGAAAGAAAGAAAGAAAGAAAGAAAGAAAGAAAGAAAGAAAGAAAGAAAGAAAGAAAGAAAGAAAGAAAGAGAGAGAGAAAGAGAAAGAAAGAAAACTGAATTTTGTTGTCTCATCTTTCCGGGAGATTCAAGTCAACTTTGCTGTCTTCCTTTTCCCCATTGTACTATATTTAAAGTAAACGTCAATTTAATTAGAGCAAATGCATTCCAAATTCCCCAACAACCACAAAACTCCTTGAAAGCTGAGAGTAAGTGAATATACACAAGTTCCAGTTGATTTTATTTCTTCAGGCTTGTGGATTTGATCCCTGTCTAGAGAGTTTCATGGTGTTTGCATGTTCATTTTTAAGACTCTAGGTATTGATCGTGGAAATATTACAGCTTTATGGGGAAGGAATGTGAGTGGAAATGTCTGCACACCAAAAATCACACAGTCGCATTTTATGTAACAGTTACACAAACAAGATTATTTTAGTGGTAATTTTTAAAATATCAGCTCTATTTCTCTTATATCTAGATATAAACTGCCCGATAAATGTGGGTAAGAGGATATAATAAATGTGTTAGATAACAGAAAACATGTGGAAACTGCTCTTTGATGTTATTCTGTTCTTTAAAAATTATTCTTGAAAGTACACTGTGTGCCAATGTACCAGATGCTTCTCATGTGTGACATTATATAATTCTTAACATAATTCTAAGAAGTGGATATTATTGTTCCCATTTGATACATGACAAAAGATGAGGCCTACAAAATTTCACCAATTAGCACCAAGTTCATAGGTGACAGAACCGAGATTCACTTGCAAGACTTTCTAACTCCAAATCCCTTGTCCTTAATGCCATTTTTTTTTCTAGAAGAGCTCCATTTCTTTTGTTTTTGATCTTAAATTTTAAACTGCTATGATAATTGTAAAGCAGTTACTCTACCCAAAAGTTAATCTCACTATAAATAATATGTAGTATATTAGTGTACAATGGAGGACTATATTAATTCTCTTTAAAAGAGATAATTCACTGGTCCTTAGGAAAAAAAAAAATGCTTCTTTTTCTGCCAAATTTGTCATTTCCTCTTTGTCCTTCTTCTTCCTAAATGCAGGAATTATTATTCCTTCACTAACTCTGAACTGTTCCTTTTAATAATCATATCCAAATACATGGTTCTAAATGTGACTATAATAAAAATCAGTCCAAAAACTCTACCACCAGTCATCTGTCCTGGATTTTAGTCCACTATTTTAAGTCACTTGAATGCCAACCAGATTTATAACCTTTAAGTCATATTTTATTCCTTCTTTCTTGTCACTTTTTGATAGCAGTGATAGGACTGCCATCAATATTGCTTGCTCTATTTTTATTTTAAAAGAAATCCTAAATTTAATTCAAGGAAAAGTTAGTACATTATCAGTTAACTATATGTCAGTTTTTTAAACAGATTATCATAATTCTTTATAAAACAGTAAGTATTTATATTAAAGTACACATCCCATCTTGACCGTGTACTTTTTATAATCTTTTTTCTTTATGATTTCCAATAATGGTAGAGCGATGCCTTTGCTGAATCTATGACCTGGTAGTTTTTTAAAAAAACAAAAAATAAGAATTTTTGGTCCAGTATAGTTCTATGATTGGAATGTAATTTGTCTTACATATTCGTTGAAAGACTTTCCAGCATAATCAATGGCTCTGATTTCTTACGCTCATGACCCTTTCTCCTTGTTCAGTATTCTTATATTTGATAAAGCTGGCTTCTCATCATTTTGACAGCCCCCAAACTGCTCTCTGTTCCTGCAGTGGATATATATTTAGCGGCTTGGCCACATTTTAGTGTACGTCTATTACTCAGCACTCTATTGCAGACTGTGGAAATTTTTAGGAGGATTATAGGTGAAGGTTTCCTACTCTCCCCACAGTGAAGTGGTGTGCTTGTAATGGTCAGGAAGTTATTTTTATCCTACCTCATGACACTTCCATGGTTCCTGGGAGTTCCTGTTCCTAATTTGCTCAGTCTTCCTATCAATTCTGTGAGCTAACCTGAGACTCTTTAAATATGTTCCTTTTTGCTAAAGTTAGAATTCTAAAAGACACACCTCTCTAGAATGTCCTCTGTCATGCATTTTGTGCACAGCTGTCTTATTTATCTTCTCATTTATAAATATAGTCAAAAGTTTAACACTTTACAGGACTAAGAGTAAAATAGTACTGGGAAACAGGATATATTAAATGCAAAGATAGAAAGATATGTATGAACCTATGACCTCATAAAAATATATTTTCATCTTTCTCAATAAAATTGACTTAACAATTGCAATGCTAGTGTTCACCTTCAACACTAGTAAGTACAAATTGTGCTTAGATTTTCCTAATAGCATTCTCCACTAAAAGAGAGGAAGAATGATTCCATTTTTTGATGTAGGAAAATTCAGAGTAGGTCTGGAGCTTCCAATTGTTGTAAATTTAGGTTGCTTTAAAGAATGACAGAGAAAGTACTGAAAGAGAATGTACCCCCTTTAAAGAGTCTGCTCTGAGCCAAATTAAACAATTTAATTTTTTATTATCAATTATTAAAAGTAATTAAGTCTATGAAAGAATATGTAATGCTACTGACACAACAAAATTTTAACATGAAGTACTCAAAATAATAACTGAATATATAAGAATGATGACTATGATAGATATACTTATGCTCTCATTCTTTTTAATAAGAAGAAAGTTGTACATTAACAGGAATTTTAAAAATATTTTAAAGACACTTTGATGTGTATATGTAAATTTATAGATTTATATATGCATACAAATATATGTGATTTATAAAATGTATTACCTCTATAACTGTGGCAGGTTAACAGAAAATTATTCTGAATAAGCAATTGAAAATATAAGCACTGAACCAAAAACAAGAAAGAATGATTAACACGGATCACACAGAGTATTTCAGAGATATTATATTAGTTTGCTAGGACTGCCATAACAAAGTACCACAAACTAGGTGGCTCAAACAACATAATTTTCTGTTTCAGTTCTGAAGGCTAGAAGTTCAAGATCAAGGTGACAGCAGGGATGGTTCCTTCTGAGGGCTATGAGGAAGAAGTTGTTTCATATATCTCCTCTAGCTTCTGTTGGTGTGCTGACAATCTTTGGCAGTCCTTGGCTTATGGAAGCAATACTCCAAATCTGACCGTGATCTTCTCCTGATGTTCTTCCTCTGTGTGTGTGTCTATGTCCAAATTTCCCTAATTTGTCTAAGAACAGCAGTCATATTGGATTAGGGCCTATCCTAATGACTGGATCTTAACTAATTACATCTTCAAAATACTATTTCTAAATGAGGTCACATTCTGAGGTACTGGGATTGGCATTTCAGCATATAAATTTTGGGAGGCACAGTTCAACCTATAACAGACATTCAGTGCCATGATATATACAAAAGGAACAATATTTGAATAAACTGAATGCTGAGCATGTTTAAGTGTGTGGACATATCAAATTAACAAAGTAGAATGTGGAGCAATTAAAATTGTAAAGATGAAGAGCCTCCAAAATGAAATTATTTATTTAAAGAAACATTTTTGTTACTGATAGAACCATAAGAGCTACATATATGTGATAAATGGTTGAAGGAAATATACACAAGTAAATCTAATTAGGGAATTAAGGCCAGAAATTATTAGAAATAACCTACTAATGAAACTACTACACAAATTATCATCCTGAACTACTTAGGCCAATTCACAACTGGATATGCTCTTTATGCTGGCTAATTACATGGACATAGTACCAAGATAAAGGAGACTGTCATTCTAATACAATGTTGGAAGATGACTTAATCTTACTTTGGACTGGTATTTTCACCAATAAATGAGGCACAATTTTGGCAATGATGTCAAGATGGGCAACTAAAAATTTTTGAATCCTGAAAGATCTCATGTACGGACCAAAATAGACAAAATGAAAAATCTATAAAGCAGTAGACAACAGATAAATCATAATTACTGGGGAAGAATGGTTTTGAAAATAGTTTGTCCCAATTGGCCCTTTATGTTTAAAATAATAAAGATGGGTTTATGACCACAACATACAATAAGGACTTCAGAAGGAAAACGATAGTTAGCACACCATTTCTTTCATTGCAATTATACACAATTTACTTTTAATGTTAGAGCTCTTAAAATGGAAACAACTTGACAAAATATTTATCATGAAATTTTGAGACCACTAAGACAAAATATAATGAAATGCAAGAAAAGATCTTCACAACACTTAGTTAAGGAGGAATAAAACAACTGAAAGATCACCATCTTAGTACAGTGTAGTTCTCTTATTTAGAATTGGGTTATTAGAGCCATTGTTAACACTGCTCAGAAAAACACTGAGAACAAAAAGTTCATTGGAGATAAAGTGATTGAAACCTTATCTAAAAGGTACTTGTTATCTTAAACATTGTTTGAAAGAATATAGAGCAGGGGAAAAATACATTTTCATATGTAGTTTTGATTTTTTTTTTTTTTTTTTTTTGCTCTAAGTATAATCTGTGAAGGATTTTATAAAAAATATTGAGAGGTCTTTTGTAAACATTATTCAATTTAAATATTTTATAATAATATTTAGAAAAACAAAAAGCTGTGTTATATTACCTAAACTTTGAAACAAAGACAAAATGTACAATCCGTGACCCAATCAACTCGCCGTATTGATTGATCTATATAGTACACTTGCATTATGGCTGATTAACTGTGAATGACATAAACCAAATGTCAATATCTAACCTTAAAGATAAATTTCAATCATTTTTCAGATCCTTGACTTGTGTGCCAACATGCAATTTAAAAGTTTTAAGAAAATCTAAGAAAAAATTATTACATTACATAAGATTCTTGTCTTTATTTTTCTTCTTTTTTCTTAATTTTCCAATATTCTCCAGTCAACATGTATTACCTTTTAATCTGATAAAGAATGTAACATTTTTACAAGTTGTCATGCGTGTTGTCTAGAATATTATAGGTATTTATTTAATAATTGGTTGCATTTGTTAGTAGCAAATTAGATTATCTGCTAACATGATCAGGAAATATGAGGATATAAGCAATCCATATACCTATTTCTAATAGACTTGTTTAGCATGTTTGCCTGAGACTAATTTCTTTTTAGAATATTTTATACTTACTCATCATCCAGATATTTTCAAATAACAGCCTGTAAGACAATGTGTTGGAGAGACTGTACTATATTCAGGGAGGTGCTTTTCAAACTGTACAACAATTTGAAATACCAATTTGGAACATCCTCTGAAAATAAATTCTGCAGTAAAATAAAATTTGTTGAATTTTATTTCCAATCTTTTGATGAAGCTCGGCTTTCTTCAGAAGAATTCTAACTCTTATTCACCTATAAAAATATCTATGAAAATCTTTAATATTTTGAAGCGTGTGTCTCTCAAAAATCTGTTTCTCTATAGGACCTTTCATGCATGATAAACAACTACTAACATCCCACAAACTGGTGTTCTAAAACATGTGCCTTACAAACACTGACTCTGAAGGGTGGCGACAAGAAGGAAATGAACCGTCTTGGACATTTTATGAAAAGTATTTTATCTTGTTGATAGTCTATCTATACAAAGTAACTGAAATAATATACAGTATACATTTCATCAAAGTGTTAAATGTTTGAGTGACATTTAATATTCTATTAAATTTAATGTGAAGTAAGCAACTGATTGTATCAATCTCTTAGGAGTCATTCTCAGTCATATTTGTCAAAGCAGCAGCCCTGTGTAGAACTCAATATATGAGAACAAATCAGCATTGTGAATTGTAAGAAGTTTGGGAGATGGCCATTATAAATCTAAATATTAGTGTGCTTCTATATTACTGGACAGTGTTCAACATTGAACAGAATTTTAGTTAAAATGCAGAAATGACGGAATGGTACAGACCAGGTAATTTTATACTTAATCACTATAACCAAGAGCTTACAGTCATCATTGGCAATCCTTGCATTAAGAGATCAAATTGGTTTTTGAAATAAACACTTTCATTTTGTTCTTCTAAATACTTCTGTGTTAGGACTAGTATGTGCCAGACTTAGCAAAGGATTCACCTTAATCAATACCACTGTAGCAGGAGGAAGATTGGTCCAGTGATTAATTTCATGTTGTACTCATGGGAACAAAGCAGTTGAGTATATTTGTCTCTATAATCCCTTTTCCCAGATGTAATTACAAATGGAATTGATCAACCCATGTGTTTCTAGTGAGGCTGAAGCAAGCATATTAGAACTGCTAGGGTACATAATAACTTAGTACAGATCATCAGTCCTTGGGGCTACAGGGAATTGGATATTAGAATCTTATTTTAAAAGAAAACAATTTTTATTTTTCAAGTTCCTTCCTTCTTGTCAAGTTTCAACAAATTTCTCTTCTAGCGTCTCGGTAGAGTCTTGTGAATGAAAGTTAATAACTGTATGTTTATCAGCAGCATGATAGAGCTAGAAGAATAATAGGTTTTGAAGACAGACAGACTTTCTTGACAATATTCAAGTTGCTATAAACTCGCTTTCTTGGAGCATCCACTGCCTCATCTTTATAATGTAAACAATGATATTTAGCTAACAGAGCTATTAAAAAGATTACACAAGATCATCTTTCTAAAGCAACCAGACATTTCCAGAGAAATGCAGAGCAATTAATAAAAGCAACTCTTCAAACTTTATATACTATTTTTGCTGTGTAACTGCTAAGCATATTTTGATGAAACTTTGTACTTAATATATATGGCTTACTGAGCAGTTTTAAAACTCAACACCCTCAAAATATGTATCCTAGACATCAATTTCTTAAGCTTAGCCTGCATACCAAATGAATAAGGAAAAAAAAGTCATTGAACTACATAAAAATCTGCCCTTGATGTCTACAATCTCCTTAGAAGCATATTCATGCCAGTATAATTATAGATACTGAAATCACACATATCAGTCTTCACCCAAGATTATGAGCAATGGTAGGTGCAAAATAAAGGACTAAGATATAAGTATTTTCACTAATATGCATTTTTGAAAATTAGAAATGTAAAAGAGATCCAAGTATCTTGATTAATCCGTATTTTTGAAAATTTAAACTTATGAGTTTTTTGAATATATACATACTTCATTTAATATTACTTTGCTCATCGTTGATTCAATACAATGCTCTGAATAGTTTCCTAGGATATTTGTGTGTGTGTGTATCTTGTGAATGTTTTCCACAAGTTTTAGGGACTAGCATACTCCCTCATTTAATGACTGCCAAAGCTAGCATGGCAGATAGTGCTGTAAATTTTCTACCAAGGAACTTTCATGTACCATCTACAAACATTCTCAGCCAACGAGCAATTCATCACCCAAGGTGATGTGAGCATGTTCTGCAATGTGTGTTTTTACACCACAGTGGCTTTACTTCCTGTCACTTATTTTGCACTCTCCAACAGCTTTGATTTCTCATACCTGACAAGAGTTGTGCAGATGAGAAGTTTTATTTGCCACAAGTAACAATCACTCTGTGTGTTAAAATTCAAGTCGTACAAAACTTCGTAATGTCTGTAAAATAATTACTGATGAAGTAAAGAAAAAATCAGTAGGCAATTAGGTAGAAGGTAGAAACACTCTAACATTGAGAAGGGAAATGTAAATTTTATTGAAATTTAACATAAGATAGATTAGCAAATATACAAAGACAATGTAGCCTGTTGTGGTCTCAAGGAATCTGAAGAGAATATTACATTTTTTTTTTTTAACATAGACAAGCTTTGCCTCTTCCTTAATGGATGACTGTCCTAAAAGATGCATTGAGTTTAAAATGCCATTGATTGTAAAACCTAACATCTGGGATGAGAAAAGTAGCCAATTAAATTATGGAACAGCATTAGTTATAGCATGCCTCCTGATATGTGAGATAGTACAATGGGAGAAAATTGTGCTTCTTACAATTGATGCTATAAGTAGGGTATAATTTATATTGGGCTATATATAGTAACTGTTTAGGCCATGCATTTTAGAATCAGAGGGATCTGGGTTTGAGACCCGAATTTTCACATACCAGTAGTTTCACCACACCAAATTGCTTACCTTGTCTTTGGTTTCCTCATATATAAGAAGTAAAATAATATGTTAATGATATAGGGTTGCGAGGATTTAAAACAGCTAACACACAAAAGCCCATAACTCATAATAACTATCACTTAGTCAGCATTCAATAATCTTAACTGTTATTGGAATTAATTTGGATATATATAGTCCAAATAGATTAAAAATATGAAGATATTCAAACACATTTCGAACCAAGACTTTGGAATGCTAACTCTCCTATGCACAGGCTTTTGAATTATTATCTAACCACCTTCTTTATATGAAAGGGTTGCCATAAGCCATTATCCATACACTGGTCATTCTACTTCAATCATTATTCATATTATTTATTCCTCCAAAAATTACCCTTCCTCTTTCATCACTGTCTTTTCCAAATTTGTATACTCTCTTCAGATTTCCTCCTTCTTCATCTTCCTTAAACTTCTTGGGGTGGTCATTAGATGTGTTCACAGATATTCCTTTTCTCCCTCTTCCTGGTACATAGGATGACCACACCTGCAGGCCTCTTTGACTTTAGGAATGCCTAGATATTGTGTTTTGATCAAGGAAATGTAAGCAGAAGGTCAATTTTGAGAAAATGTTATGTTAGGGCCAGGGAGCCTTTCACCAACTCCCTTTTCTTACCTAGTTTTTGTAAAAACCTGTAGAGGCAAAGCTTTTGTCAGCACTGATGCCTGAGTGAATACCATGAGTCAAGAGTTCCCACATCCAACATAGATTGGGAGTGAGAAACATACTTTCGTTGTATAAGGTCTTTGAGATTTATGCGTTGTTTTTGACCATAGCTAAATCCAGACCAGTAGTTCTCAACCAAGGACAAATTTGCTTCCCAGAAAACACTTGACACTGTCTGTAAACATTTTGGGCTGTCACAACTGGGGACAGCGGTGCTACTGGCATGCAGTAGAGACCAGCAATGCTACAAGGCACAGGGCAGTCCCAGAGTTAAGAATTATCTGGAGCAAAATATAATCATTGTCAAGACTGAGAAATTGTGATATAAGCTATCTTGGCTAATATATTTTCTGTTTAAAATTAAAAAATTCTTTAAAATTCCTAGATTAATGCAATAAATTGATACTTTAATAAACGTTCATCTATTCAAAGTTTATCCAAAAAATTTCTTTTGGATATTCAGAATAAAATACTCTTAATAATTTTTAAATTGTAGTTATTTATGCTTTCAAGAAGCACAAACAGAATAAATTTACTTAGGAAGTTTAGGCTGAAATAAACTTTAGAGCTCCACAATAAAATCAAGCAAATATAAATGCTGAGCTGAAGACTATGTTACACTTTAGGGAACTATGCTGGGACCATAATTTACCAAACATTGGTCATGTGCAGTTTATAGCCTTATAAAAATCAGAAGTAAACTAAATTAAAGTAAATGCATTTAACAGTGCTATATAGTGGCCTTCCTCCCTTTAATTTCTGTGAAATACTTTTCAGATAATTTCTTCTTTGAAATACCTAGTTTGTCTTCTGAAATTAGTGAAAAGGGACACATATTTTTCTGTTACCATAATGTACTTATAACTTGAGCCTCACAAAATAGACATTCAGTTGAAGAAATTTGAAGGGATGTTTTATCTTCAAAAGCAGTTTTCAACTGTAAGGATTAATTTTTTTAAGTTTCTAGCTTTTAAGTAACCATGACAGCCGATTGACAGAGTTTCACTGCTCCCAGGGGAAGGTGGGCAGAAGGGTGAGTAGCAACAAAAATAAGCTTCACTTAGGACCATATGACCCTAGTTTAATGTATGTTTTATATTAATTCATGAACATATATGTTACACAATGTATGAGTTCAAGTTTGTGTCATGCAAGAAACTGTAACAAATAAATACCAAATCAACAGTATTTGTCTAAAAAATGCAACCCATTTAGTTCTTTTAAATTCACATAACTGTTTCTCTTCTTTTGATAAACTCTTCCTTCGCCCACTCCCATTTCACTACTTTCTATCTAAAGCAGTGGTGTCAAATAGAAATATAAGCAAGCTGCAAATACAAGGAGCAGATGTAACTGTAAACATTCTAGTAGTATCATTAAAAAAGTACAATGAAAGAGGTAGAATTAATTTTAATAATATATTTTATTTAACTCAATATATCTAAAATATTATTCAATGTGTAATCAATGTTTTTTAAAATATTGAGAATGTTACATTCTTTTTTCATACTAAGTCTGAAATGGAGTGTGTACGTTACAATGTAGGACAACCCAAATGGAACGTAGTGTATCTATGAGAACAACTCAAATAGAATTAGCCACATGTCCAGTACTGTATAACCATATGTAGTTAGTGACTGCCATATTGGATTGTACAAATCTAGAGAAATGATTAAAGAAATTTGCTTGTTTTGGATAATAGAAGGAAAACTAAAGGGGAAAGATCAATCTTCAAAAATACAAGATTTTTGTTGTAAGTGAAAGAGAAACAAAATATATTATTCTAAACAATAGAACTTCATAGAACAGTTGATGGATATCACTTGAATAAAAAAGAATTGCTTTACTTGCTAGTGTTATTCCAACAATAAAATGGTTTGCACTTAACTAAAATGTGGGAGGAATTCAAGCTAGTCCAAGTATCTAGAAAAAGTAATATCTAACCTAAAAGTTTAAATAAAAGCTTAACCCTGTCCATTGTGACTGTATTACAGCAATCACACCACCATAACAAGTTTTCATAAGCTTTGGCTAGAAACCATGTTAAGTGTTTTACATCAGGATCTGAATTCTTCATAATTTTAATTAACAGCATGCATTCTGTGTTCTCATGTTGAGGGATCAGTAAACTGAGGTTTCAAGAGGTTAAGAAAATAGCCCAAAGACATATGGATAGTAAGTGGTAGAGTCACAATCTGAGATTAGTTGTCCTAAATCTTTACCTTTACCCATTTTGCTATCAGAACGTTGATTCACTTATAGCCCCCTTCTTACATATGACTCTGCCTCCTGACCTAAACACACACTAAAGGCAATTTCAAAGACTAGGCATACTACTACCCCAACTTCTTCTATCTTGGACCAAGATGATTTTCAAAACAACCCACTTAATTGTGTGGAACACTTCACTTTCCTTTATTTTTTCCTCAATTTTAGCCTTTGGATCCTCTATAATTTTATCCCCAGGAGAAATATAAGAAATCTATAATTTAAAAGAGAAGAAAATAAATGTGCACTTAGTGTAACTATAAAGAATTTGTGTTGAGGTTGGATTACATTTAGAGCTTTTTAAAAGAAAAGTATCTTCCACTTTAAATATATGCTATTTGGTTTAATGCTGAAAAAATTCTTAAAAAATAATTGACTTATGACTTATGTTGAGTATAATTAGTATAATTTTATTAAATTTAACACTTGTTTTTAATCCCCCTATTCCAACATTATATATCAGGTAAACCCACTCTCATGAGAATATTAGTTACCTTGTTCTACCTTCATTATTGTCCCTGTGGAGTGTGATAATTATTTTTCTTTATCAGTTCATTCTGCACGGTTCTGGTATCACCTCCAGCAGTTTGGGAACACATCATTCCTCTTAAAACCCTCCTGTAATAATCCATTTATTCTCTTTCCCTTTAGAAACTTACCCTCTGAGTTGTTTCCAAAGTTAGCCAGCATCCATGACTCTCCTCCTTGCCAGACCTATGCTACCTTCATCTTGTGGAAAATGTGTAACACATGAAGGCATGGGGTTAAATGTGATTCTCATATAGATAGAGGATAGTAAGACAGGGATCTTCTGAGAGAATGGGATGATTGATTTTGAGAGTTATCTCAAATGACTTGAAATGAATTGCTTTACTACAATTACTTAAGCTAAGGAAGTCTCGTCCTCTTTACATTATCCTAAGGTATTGTGTTGTTTGTTTTGCTCAAGCCCTTCTTATTACTGAAGTGCTGAGTAAAAATATTAAAAAGAATTGTATGCTTTCTATTTGTATTTGTTGACATGTCAAATGTTTTGGAAAGGAATGCCTCTCTGCAAACATCCATAGATCCATGTTACATATGCATCATTTGTTCATAATCTTGAGGGGACAACAGAGGCCTCTGAAACATTATCCAATTACACACCCACATCTGATGATAACCCTTCAGTGTGTGCTTATTATGTAGAAAGAGGCTTTTAATGATGTCTATATTTTATTTCCCTTCAGAGTACTAAAATATAATGCAAAACGAAATGGTAATGTAGATCTCAGAGAAAATCAACACTTCAGTCTTGCACTTCTGATAACCTTATCAGCCACATTCACAACAAGACATTATAGTGCAATAGACGAAGACACTTTCTGCAACTAAAATGAACTGCTGTGTATTTCTTTTAAGTCTTGTCATCTGTAAATCGTGTAAGTTGAATATTTCCTCTAACTCAAAATCACACTTTACTCTGACAAATTGCCTTGCAGGTGATTTCTTCATTTCATGAATAATTATTTCATCTCTGATTTTATTGTTACCTAAGTAGAGCAGAGCTTGCTTTATTTTGTTTTTCTTTCTCAAAGGAATAAAGGAACATCATTCCTTCTCAAAGGAATGAAACAGTATAATTCATGCTCTTTATTAGCAAAATATGACCTTACATTCTGTAATAGATAAAAGGTAAGCTATGCTCACGGTTGGACTGAGGGTCAAGGAGTAGAGAAACTTTAAAGATTTAGTATTTTAATAGGAACAGAATTAGTCTATAAACCTGAAATAGAAAATGTATTCATAATACATTTGCATCTGTTCCCTAAGACTGCATTTCTCACTATGATCTTTTCTCATTCTGATCTCTTTTAGAAAAAAGTGTTCTAATTTAACAGCAGTGACAGAGGAAATTAAATGAAGAAAAATATGCAAATTGTTGCTTACAGTCTAATGGGACCTTAACATTTAGGGCACATTGAGTAAGTGTTCTTCTTTGGACTCCAAAAGACTATGCTATAAGAAAAATATATCTATATTCTGAGTCTGGACCCAGGCAGGATTTTCGGAAGAGCCTTAATGCATATATCTTTTAGAAATGTTCTCAGCAAAGAAAAATATCACCAAGGCCTTAAATAAATAAAGAGTGGATTTGTCTTACTCAGAAACATGTTCAAGAGTAGGCCATCCAAGGTGTGTATGAGAGGTTAGTAATGTTATTAAGGGTCTTGGTTTTTACCCAGATCTACCTATGATTTTGGTTCTACCATATGTAATGTGTAGTACCCTATCCACCAATATTGCTTTCATCATGAGTTGGATGCTGTACCTCTGGGTGTTATATCCATATTCCAAGAAATAAGATGATAAAGGGGGAAAAAATCACAGGATGCCTACAGTGGAATCTGTTGCTTTAAAAAGGTTTTATAGAAGCATCACTGTAGAGGACTGTGTGCTCGCAAACGAGATGTTCCTGATAAGCCCTGCTCTTGCAAACAAAGCAGGACATTCCTTCTCTGCAAACAAGAAGGATAAAGGAGCCAGCTGTAAACAGTGGGCTCTGGGAACTGGTCAATGTTTTACTGATCTTGCGAGTCAAGGAGAGGTCAGAGAAGCAACACATGTCCCGTGAATTGGCAACATTCCACAAACGGCTGGATAAAATAAAGCAGAGTGTGCCGTTCGGGGCGGCCGCCATGTATGTCTTGTCCTGTGTTGTCTTGTGTGTTCATTCCTTTGTTTAGGAAACACGCGGACTCCAACACATCACCAAATGACTTTCTTATGAATCTTAATGATCCTCATATATACATGTGTGTACATATATACATAGTATTGGTTCACATGATTGTGAGATGGCTCACGTGATTACAGAAGCTGAGACATTCCACGATCTTCCATCTGCATGTTGGAGACCCAGGACAACCAGTGGTGTAGTCCATAGTCCAAAAGTGAGGCCTAGAGAGCCAGTGGTATAGATGACAAGTTGAGTCTGAAGATCTGAGAACTAGGAGCACCAATGGCAGAAAATCTATGTCCCAGCACAAGCAGTCAAGCAACTGGAGGGTGAATCTAACCTTATTCCACCTTTTTGTTCTATTCAGGCCTTAAAGGAATTGGATGACGCCCACTCACATCAGGGAAGGTCACCTGCTTTACTCAGCCCAGTAATCTAAATGCTAATGTTTTTCAGAAACACTCTTACAGACATACCCCAAAATAATGTTTAATTAGATATCTGAACATCCCATGGCTCAGTCAAGTTGACACACCAAATTAATCATCACACCCTATCTGAGTCACACTGGAGAGATAAGTTATTTATCGACCCAGATTCTGTCATAAAAGAAGGCATGATAAAAGGGATAGCTTTTTAGTAGATTTTTTAGCAGATTGAAATGACAACCATTTATTATTACTCATGGATTGAGTCAGTAAGCAGCCGTTTTGCTGATCGGGGCCAGGTTCAGCTTATCTCAGCTAGACTTGCTCACATGTTTAGGGCCTCAGCTCTGCTCCACATGGTCTCTCATTCTCCAGTAAGCTAGCTTGGACTTGTTTTCATGGCTGCTGCAGAGCAGGTTAAAAGAGAGAGACAGACAGAAGAAACACAAGATAACCTCTTTAGACCTGGGCTTGGACCTGGCACATTCCTTCTTCTGCCATACACTATAGGCTATCGCAAGTTCCAAGGCCACCTAAAATTCAAGAAGTGGAAAAATACAGTAACATTTGCATCTTGAAAGAAGGAATTGCAAAGTTACATTGAAGAGTGTGGATCACTTTTTGCAATCAGTCACAATATGGACTGAGTGTCCCAGCTGGGGGATCTAGTCCCAACTGTGTCACAAATTCATCAAATAACATCAACCAGTTCATCAAAGGTCTCTGCCCAGTTTCACTGCTAGTCCAGTGAAAATGATAACCCCTATTTTACCTTTCTCATAAGCTCGATTTGAATAAATCATATGTAGGAGAGTAACTTTAAAAGCAAAAAAAATAAAAAAACAGTACTGAACTGTTAGAAGAGTTAACTTGCATTAAATTTTGTTAGAGCAAGAGGCATGTTGCATATGTTCCTGATTATCTAGAGAAATGTTTAAAAAAATGAAAAAAAAAAACCTACACCATTATATCTCTTCCCCACATTTAAGTAGTATATACTTCTGTGAAAGTGTTTCTATTAAAATAAACAGAAATAAGTAAGTCCAATGGCTTTTAAAATTTTGTATGCTATAGAATCACCTGGAAGTCTCATTAAAACACAGTTTGTTGAGCCTCACAGTTTCTGATTCAGAAGGTCCAAATTAATCATGGTTTGGGGATTGAAAATATGCCTTTCTAAAAAGTTCTCAGATATTGCTAATGCTGCTATTCTGGGCCAAAATTTGAGAACCAATAACAGGCCTGTTTCCTTCAGACTACATATACATTTCTCTTTAGGATGATTCTCATTCTCACTCAAAGACCCAGGTTAACAAAGACTCCACTACTAGTATCTGGTAGAAAGAAGGAAAGATGGGGAATTGCACACCAGTTTTTACATGCTTAGGACTGAGAGTAGAATATGACATTTCTGCTCATGTATCATTAGCGAAAGCAAGTTGTAAAGCCATATTTAATCAAGAAGAACTAGAGAAATAGAATCCTACTTTTCTTAAGAAGAGAACCTTAAATATTTAGTGAAAAGCATTAATATCTACTGAAAAATTCAAGAGTACTATGTAGCTAAATGGTATTCTTTTAGCTAAATGGGATGGAGGTACAGGAAAAATATTATCTCAAGATGTAGAATTTGTCTTACTTGGAGAATGACTGAGTCACCGATAAAAATAAAGCAGGCAGAAGTTGCTTTTAGTAGGAAGATGATAAATCAATTTAAGATATTCTCAGTTTGAAGCAACATCTGTATAGAGAACTAAATGGAAACATTCAACATTTTATGGGAGTTACAGCCCTGGAGAGGTTAGGAATAGAGATGTGGACTTAAGTGCCATTGGGATTGAAGATATAGTTCAAGCAATAATAATGGATAAAGTCTCTGAATATTAGAATATTAAAAGATAAGTACAGAGAGAGGTGAGGACTAAATTTTGGTGGTTTCTCACAACTAGGAAAATTAGAAGGGGAATAAGAACCAACAAGAAAGTCCAAAAATAAAAAGCTAGAGAGGTTCTATAGAAGCCAAGTATGAAAAGGGTTTCAGGAAAAAAGAGGAAAAGTATCACTTACTAGATACAAAAATGTCCAAGGAAATTAATAACTGGGAAAGAGTCCTTAAATTTGTCAATTAGTTAATAACTAATGACCATTGATAGAAGTTTCAGGAGATGATTAGAATTAAAAGATCAGCATACCACAAGTTAAGAGATTGGGAAAAAGGTATATTCTTCAAAGATAAACGAACTTTTTTTTACCTAGGAAAGTTCACAGACACAGTAAGCATTGCCCTGCGTAAGGATGAATTGTAAAAATTAACAAATGTGTGAAAAGTTTCAAGGTGTAATTGACTTTATTATTCCCAAGTTTCTAAATGCCAATGTCCACAAAAGCACCAAAATTTTATAATTGTAAAGTAGCACATAACATCATTATTAAGTGGTTATGTTCTTCACCTTCAGAAAGTAAAATAGAAAATATACTAATAATTCATATAATTAGTTTACTTTGTAACACGCACACACACACACGCACCCCTACACACACAAAGTGGTAGCAAAATAATAAATGGAGTCATGGGTCTTTGACTGTTACTCTAATACTTTAGTAGATTATCTTACCTTACCTTAACTTGCACTATACTGTGTTCATCAGTTACTTTTTGTTGTGTAACAAACAACCACAAAAATTTCAGTGTGTTATAACAAATATTGATTTCTCACTCTCACACCTGTCGATTGGTTGACAATTGACTCACGTAGGCTGGGCTGAGTTGAGCTTGATTCCAAGTGATGGGTCCTGTATAGGTTTGCTTCACCTGCTTTCTGTTCTCCTTAGGCAGGTGCCATGTTTTTGGTAATGACAGAAGCAGCAAAAAACAGCAAACACAAATGCACAAGCACGTTTCAAGCACCTACTTGTGTTATGTTCACCATCATTCTATTCACCAAGGCAAGCACAAGATCAAACCCACCCTCTATGTGTTAGGGAAGTAAGATCTGCTGCTAGTGGGAGGTTTTAAAGAGATATTTCAGAGAAGAGGGATGGTGGTGTGCTGGAGCCAGCTTGCTCCAACTCATAAAAGCTAATCTCTTCTCAACTCTGCATTCAGGGATATCATATAAATAATCTGAAATGGGCCATGTTATTATTATTTACACCATGCAAATCAACAAGTGCTAAAAATTGAGGGGTTGTTTATGTGTTTGTTTTTTAGAGCCAGTTGGCAAACATTTGCCAGCACACTTCTAGGAGTAAGTACAGTGAATAGTAAAAAATTGGGAACATTAATACTATTTATTGATATTATAGTACTATACATACTCTATATCTTTATTTATTAATTTTTTCTACTTTATTCAGTGGTTACTATGTTACCAGGTAGTAAATACTGTGTTAGCAGGGTGTGAGGATGCAGTGATGAGTAAGACTTTAGTTCTATTCTTGTGTTTTTTCACTGAGAATAGTGGAAGAACTATATACACATACACATACACACACATTCACGCACACATTGCCAAGTTATTTTAAGTGCAATGATAAGCAAAATGTACAACATACTACACGATCCTAGAGGAAAGAAAATTATATTTTTCTACTAAATCCTCAAAATGCTAAGAACAGAGTAAGATTTGAAGCCAAACATAGGTCTAGAACATTGAAAGCTCAGAATGTACTGGAAGAGATACCTTGGCATTCCTATATGCAGGTCTCCATGTATCTGTGACCCTTTGCAGCAATTTTAATCATCAGTGACTCTATCCAGTATCTCAATAGCACTAACAGCATGGCTAACAAGAAAATAGCAAGGAATGCTATTTTAATTACCCTTTATTAAAATAAGCAATTAAATGAATCCAACTGGATTGGTTTTATTGTATTATTGTTGTGCTGTATTATCATAAAATATTTCTGTGATTTTTGTTAGATTCAATCAGCTTTAAAAGGATTCTACGTTATACATGGTTTTCCCATGTTATGGGAACAGCTGTGTAACAGCTGTGTAAATTATTTTCAAAGCTGTACATGAAAATCAGCAAGGGCAGAAGTACATTTTGCTTCTTGCTTTAAGACATCCAGTTATGAGCCAGTTATTTAGGAACTTCAATTTGTCAGGTTTGACAACATTGTAATTGATTGCAATAATAAAGTCCTTACCAAAAGCTCAATTACTTTCGGGAAACTTGCCTTGTTTTCTTAAGTGTTTTGCAAGTATGATAAGTAGGTTGTGGTGCTTTTCTTGACATAAGTGCATAAGAGATATATGATCTCCCTCAGTGCACATAGTGACAAAAGATCAAGCTGTTGGGCTGCAGGCTACAACAAATTGAACCCATTGAATTTCAGCTGTGATCTAATGCAGTCTTAGGTTTGTTTCAGTCCATTCAAGTGATACCTTTCTATGCAAGTGCCATAACTGTATCCACAAAACTGATCAACGGAGGAGTGACGTTTCATTATTTAAGAAGGTTTTTATTGTTTAAATGGGATAAGGCTTTATTTATTTGCATTACAAATTACTAAGTGGGATTTAAATGATAAATCTCCAGCTTGAACCACTTTATAAGAGATCTAGAACAAAACTTTATAATGCAGTTTCCTATGCTAAACAAAATGGTGTCAATTTCAATAATTCTAGATAGCCTATTCAAGTCAGACAAATAAATCAGTGAGCAATTACTGTGACATTTATTTGTATTTAGATTTTTCTAAAAATAAGAGATATTGGTGTATAATTGTCCTTGAATTTTAGTGGTATATTTGAAATGATAAAATACTACCAGTTGACCTTGAGGGATAGACTTATAATCTGATGCAAAGTAGCAATTTTCTTGCTTGCAAACAGTTTCATGTGTGAATAGAGGAAATAATTTATTGTATTAACTGCTAAGCCTGGATTAAAAATGATAAAAGTTTCATCTGAAACTTCAATAAATATCTTAAGAGTCTCTCTTAAGGGGGTCTAAGCAGATTGTAAAGGTACAAGATACAAAATCTTAGGGAGTATTTTCCATAACTATTTGCTATCTTTAAAAACTGCAATGCTTTACATCAATAATGGCTCTAACCCGTCAGTAGCACTCTTACACAAAGTCACTAAACCTAAAGAATCTCCCTTCTAAGGAAACATTTTATTTTTCTAATTTCAGCGCCTAATTCTTGATATAAAGAATCATACCTTTCTCTTATACACATATTTTAAGTCCTAAATGCATCTAATATTTGTGTGATAGTAAGGAGGAAACTTCATAATCCTGAATCTACCATTCAAATTCACTAAAATAAGCTGTTTCAGAAAAAGTTTAAGTCTCATTTCTGGAGAATTACAGGAAGGAACAGTGAAATCACTTTTCTAGTGTTTGAAATAGTATTTTTAATTCTGCTACAACAAGGAGCCAGATAACGTGTTAGTTTCTTTCAAAGTCTGATATGATTTTATGATTCTATAAAGTATACAAAATTATCAACAATTAGGACACCTGAAAAATGTTTGAATCTAATCATCTAGATATGCACTAAAATACTAAAATAATAGGCATAATATCAGAGAATCTTGATAATTAATTCTTCCATTACATAAATTTAATCTTTCAAGAAGTCTCCTGTGCTATCTATTTGACTATTGCAAATAATAGCACAGTTGGGTAACAATCAATGAAGCAGTGCCCACCTAGTGGGAAATTTCTAGTCATATTTCATAGGGCTTTCTGTTTTAACTTATTAGCTATGACTATTTCCACCCCTTTAATCAACGACTTTGCAGTATATATAAAAACATAAGTGAATGGTATTCAACTGGATGCTACAAATAACATGTAAATAATAAAACTCAAGATTCAAAACTAAATAGGCCAAAATATTGGAGAATAATAGGTAAATTAAAACTTTATTAGGAAAAATTAAAATTCATGTGGAAAGAAGCATGAGGAAACTTTCTATGGTAATGATAATGGATTTAAATCTTGATAGGAGTTAGAATAATATCTTGAACTCAAGTTCCTGGTATACATGCTGAGTTATTTATGAGTGTTTGTGAGAGGTTTATGCTACCATTTATTTAAAATGCATCAAAAAATAAGATAGTTTGGTGAATGAATAGATGGATGTATAGAAAGATATGTAATAAAGTAAATACAAGCGAATGTTAATTGTAGAATCTAGGTTGTGTACATGTGGTTATTCACTATATAATCTTTTCAATTTTTCATTACGTTTCAAAAGTTTCCTAATATAAGTTTGTGAAAAATTTATGTTTTAATTATATTGAGCAATATTGAAGAATTCCTGGAACTTAATAGTATTCTAATAAGTTTATACGGAATAAATGAATAAATAATTACATGAATAAATGAATGGTTTAAAAAGTGAATATTAAAAATGGAAAAAGTCTTAATGGCAGCTTGTGTGTAAAATATTCTGGGGTTTTTGGTAACCTGTTACTTATTTTCCAAGTAATGTGCCAAGACACCAAGGAATCAAACACAATTCCAGATGATAATACAATAAACACAGTGTTCAAATTAAGGGGATAATAGAGCCATTCTGTTCTGATCAGAGCATATCTAAATTGTCGCATTCTGTTCCAGACACTCACCTTTATAAAATTGTAACAGAGAAATGACTACCAAGAGGAGAATCACTGGGAAACAGTGAGCTCCAAAATTCGTGCCAGATAGGAAAACATTAAAAGACGTGGAGATTTTCAAACTGGAGAAGAAAACCTCAGTGAAGAACCTTAGAGTGGATACATTCCCACCATTCTGACTCTAACTCTTTTCACAGTTCTAATTTCAGCTCATTTTGAACTATTTCAGAATGCTTTATATTACAGTCTTAATTTAATTATTTTTTAAACAAATATGTAATTTATTACTTTGTTTATTTTGTACATAGTCCAGGAACCTTACACCAATTGTTGTTCTTGTTCTTACTCCTGCTTGTGCACATACACACATGCACACACACACACACAGTCTTAATTTTCAGCAAAAATCTAAGCCTCTTGAGGGAATGGACTCTGTTATATACATCTCTGTATTCCTCAAATCAGCACAATTGTGCTCATTTATTTTATAAACATAGTGAAAAATGTTTTTGCGCTAATCACTGCACTGAGATTGGAGCTTAAAAATTTATTTTAACACCTCTTCCCCCGGCTCATAAGCAGCTCATAGTCTAAAATTGGAAATGAACATAAAACGCAATAATACAAATCACTGTAGTAAGTACAATGTCAGCAACATACATAAAAGATTATGGAAACCAATATGAAAGTTGCATCTAACATCCTGGAGATGAGTAATGGGAGAAGCAGGAGACCTAAGCAAATCTTAAAGGATGCACAGAAATTACTATTAGTATGAGTGTGATGAGAAGAGAAAGAGGAGAAAATCTGTTTTAGAAGACTTCACATTACAGGTAGAGTCATTGCATGAGATAAAGCATAAGGGAAGAGTGGTCGCAAGGCACAGTATGCCAACTCCTTTAGCATACACTTTTGCAAAGAGTATTTGGCTTAGTAATAAAATGTGTTAATCTTAATCCTTTCATGCAATCAACTGCTCTAAATTAGAATGTCTCATCGACTAGATGGATTTCAGGATCCACTTAAAACTCTCTCCTGTGAAAAATAACCAATTCTAGATATTGCAGCTGGTTACTGAGGGAGCGGGGGAAGGCATTTTTTGAAGCAGAATCTTTGTTATGATAAATAAATCGATCAATTGTAGTTGCTGCAACACAAAAGTTATAGCAGTCTCTAATACTGTTTACCCAAAGGCAACTTGTCTATCTATTTAGTAATCTGCAAAGAGTACGGAAGTTCTTAACATGGGGGTCATGTACTCTAGATTTAAGAGGTCTGAGAACTTTAATTAAAAAATTACATATTACTAAGCTCTATGTGAAATTAGCATTTCTCTTCATTTTAAAGGGAGGCAACAAACCATAGTAGTATTAGTAACACATATGAGTGGTTGTCAATACAAATCCTTTATATTTTTGTGTAATATTGCAGTTAGTGCTGATGCATCAAATACTATTTACTTCATTCATGCCTTTGAAATTACAGTTAATATTAGAATAACTGCTAGAAACTTGTTAGTTCATTGAGGATAAATAATTATGTTATTGCTATGTCATAAATTTTTAAGACTGCTTTAATAGCTGTAAGGCATATAACTGGTAAGCTTTAAAATGACATATAAATCATATTATATGGCTAACATATAATAAAGGAGTCTAAAAAGGGAGCCAAAGGCGTAATCAATACTCCGTGTACAAACATAAGAAAGTAAAATAACATTTTAATGTTAATTTTAAAAAATAATAAGAAGAGATTGTAGAGGATTCCTGATTCCTAGTGGGGTCACCTTTTTTTATTTCATTTTGTTGTTTTTCTCTCTACTTCTGGAACTCTTTCTTGTTAACCTTTTCGTAGGTTATTATATTATGCCATTATGCATTAAATCATATTTGTTAATACTGTTTATAAAGTTCTTTATCAATGCTAAAACTATTTGCAAGGGAATAGCCCATTGCTGCCTAAAATTGGATTTTTTAAAATTGGGGGATAGAAACAAGTCAAATGTGGTCCAATTCACCTCTCTCTGTCAAGCTCACCTTTGGCCGTCTCCACTGAGAAGCCAAGACTCTCAGATACAATTGCTTATACACCTTTTTCCAGAGTGAGTTGTTATTTTCTTCACTTTTATCAGAGAGATAAACTGCAGAGTATTTGATTATTACTTTCCTGATGTTTCTTCTTGGCTGGCTTTGGGGTTCACTCAATGCAAGTTCATGGAGGTGGTAAGTCATCAAATGCCTGAGTCACTGCAATGCCAATGCCATTTTTATAGTGATGACAGCTCCACTTGGCTTTTTACAGCCCTCTCTTGACTCCATTTCATTTGGCCTCAGAGCAAGACTGCCTTAGGATTGGTAAAAAGATGATCCCATCTCATTGCTGACCTTAAAGGTCTTCGATTCTCAATGGATAAAGAAGTGCAGATAATATTAGCAGTGCCTTTGGTGCCTCTATCGGCACATCCATCCACATTTAAATACACGTTTTTATGTTTAGCCATTTATCCCTCTCTGAAATATTACAACGGCTTAAACATTAGCATACTAATCCAGGCCTGAGGTCTGGGAAAGATTTATGGTAAACATTTTTGGTGCCATTATTCACACTATGTGTGAAGCTGAGTAAGACTTTCTTCTGAATCACAGTAATACCAGATTCATATCCCACTGGCTGCTCTGCTAAAAATCTAACTATTTTAACTTAAGTTATATTTCAATGCAAAAGAATAGTTCATGCCAATGATTCAGCATGGCACTTGGAAATATAAATAGTTATAGAGTCAAAGAGAATGATGTTAAAATCCTGGTTCTGTCATTTTCTAGCTGTGTGACCTTGAGTAAGGACTTAACCTCATTTAGCCTCAGCTTCCTTTACTACAAAATAACTAATATTGTGAGGACTAGATAAAGAAATAAGAGAACAAAAATTAAATGAAAAAATGAATATAAAGCCTGCTATGCAGTCTGTGCTCAATGAAAGAAAACTATTATGATAATGATCGCCATTAATGACTAGTGATGCACAATAAGATTTAACCTTTCTCAGCCCAGATTGAACAGGAGAAATGTGGAGACATTGTCAGTGATGGACAAAATGTCCAAGCTCATCGATTCTACCTACTTCATCTTACAAAGTAAGAAAGTAAGACATCAAGAGGTTATGGAGCTTATTCGAGGACACTTTGTTATTTATCCAATGGAAAAGCTAGGGCTAGATCTATTTCTTCTGGCCTAAATTCTATTCTTCAAGTGTAAAGATTTGAACTCTATGGCAGAAATGCCAAGGAGACAGAAGTAGAGCACTTAATAATAAAATAACAAATCTCCATCTCTTGTGTACAGAGGGAAAGTTCAAGAAATTACAAGAGCAATGAGGCCATAAAAGAAAACAGCTGCCCTTCTGAATCAAAGAGTTCCTCCTTTATGTATTTTACTCCCATGGAGCAGGGACCCACTGCTAAGGTGAACTTGGTTTCAGATGTACCTCATCTTCACATAATATAAGGAGCACAGACTGGATGAAGATCGTACACAATTCTCATCCTGGACATTCCATTTCAATCTTTCTCTAGCTCTAAGGCTTTTCCCACTCCCTTTAGTATCCACATCTGCTTTTTCTGTCATCCATCACGTCTTCTTTCCAGCCTTTCTCTACTCTCCCTATTCCGTATTCCCATATTCCCCATCAGACACTCAGAAAAAGCTAAAATGTCTTACTAGTTTTTTTCCTTAACATGTTCTGCTCCCCCGACACTCTGGTCAGATTGTGAGATCTGTACATGTAAATATATTCTCTCTTCATTTTTCCATCTTCATTGTCAAGAAAAGTCCCTAACAATAATACACACTCAATAAAATCATACCTGATTTCAGATCTGCTGCCACAGAGCAAATGAATCAACCAGATCGACACTCCATTACTTGAAACATATCAATTGTTTCACATTGCCTTTAGGACAAGTAGCAACATTCTAACGTCTACTACACATTTGGCAGTACTCTGAACTCTTCCTACCTCTCCAGTCCCAACTCCCAATACTCACTCTCAACTCTACAGCCACTATTTTGCTGCCTTGAATGAGCCAGTATTTTTCTCACATCGGAAACTTGGTGATGCTGGTACATTTACTAGGACACTTTTCACTCTTCATTACACTATCTCAGAGTCATCCTTTGGGTTTCAGCTTAAATAATGTCTCTGTTTGACTCTTTCCTATACGCGGAAGTGTCATTTTTTTTTTTCAATCTCGACACTTGTTTTTCACTAGACTTTCAAAATAGCAGCACAGTGTCATGTCTCTTTTCTTCCCACAGTATTTTTTATTCAAATGTCTCAATCCTTATTCATCTGGCCCTAGTGGCTTCCCTGGTTGTCCAATCACTCCTCAAACTCTTCCCTTCCTTGATTTCTGGTCTGACCCATGGCCCACATTGGTAGCTGTGTATACTCACTTGAATTCTTCCTGAACTTGTACTTTTCTTTTCTTTTTAAATCTAGTTTGAGAGGCAGTTCTCAAATTTGCTCATATCCATGATAATATGCTCCTAGTAAGGACAATGCAGTGCTCCATACAGCTCAGTTTGTTCAATTTAAGGAATCATTTTGTCACTAGTGCACACTTCCAGTCATTCCACAAGTGTCTGTTCACCACCTATGTGATTGTTGCTGGGATGAGCACTACGGAAATAAAGAAGAGCAAAGGGAAAGGACCTCTGCCTCTCCTTCAGGTGAGCTCAGGCTATTGAAGAAGACAGGTACTACTCATCACACCCTATATTTACACACACGTGCATGTGCACGCACACACGCACACACACACACACACACCTTGTTTAAGAACTATGAAAAAGATTGCAACATAATTATTAAACTGACAAAGTCTGGATCGAGACTGAGTGGGTTTGAATCCTTGCTCTTGCCACTTGTTAGCTGTGTTACCTTAACTGAGCTTTGTAACTTCACCATGATTCAATTTCTTCATTTATAAAATGGAGCAGATACCACCACTTACTTTAGTGGATTGTTATAAAGACTGAGTCAGTTAATGTATATTAAAGCAGTGCCTGGCACCAAGTAAGTGTTATAAACTGGGCTATTATCATCCCTTTGCAATTCTGTCCTTCCAAATTTCTTAGAGTTATATTTCCTTTTATTCTCTGAAATTATGTAAATAAAATATGGCAATTTTTTTGTTTTTATTGTCTAATTCTTTTTAAAAATTTAATTCAATTTTATTTTAAGTTCTGGGATACATGTGCAGGATGCGCAGGTTTGTTACATATGTAAACGTGTGCCATGGTGGTTTGCTGCACCTTTCAACCCATCACCCAGGTATTAAGCCCCACAAGCATTAGCTATTTATCCTGATGCTCTCCCTCCAGCAGTGGTTTTTGAAATGGGCTTGTTTGGCAAAAGATAAATTGAGGAAACGTGTGTTCAGAGGATGATTTTACTACCTTAGACTTGGAAACATTCAGTATCCAAAATGCTTAACCTTGTACCCCAAGCCCTCTGTCATATTGCACTTGCATAATTCTTCCTCATATTCCACTGTTCTGGTTTTTAACTGTTGTGCAACAAAGCACCCCAACACTTAATCACTTGGAGTAGCATCCATTGCATTATAGCTCATGATCATGTAGGGTCAGGGATTCTGCTAGGAGTCAGCAGAGTGATTTTGGCATTGACTGGGGTCACTTGGTGGTATTCACCCAATGGCCGGTGTGGTCTGCAGGGTCCAGGATGGTTTTAGTCACATTTCTGTGACCTTACTGGAAATAACTAGATGTCAGATTCAGCTGGACTCCACAGCTTCTCCATGTAGTCTCAGGGCCTCTCCACATAGTTTTTAAATAAGGCATTTTATACGGCAGCTAGCTTCATCTACCATGAATTTCCAAGATTCGGAAAGAGGAGCTGCCAATCTTTTAAGGCCTGGTCCAGAAACTGTTACTGGGGCACTTCCACCATATTCTATCCATTCACAGACACAGAATCCTTGCTGTTGCCACCTGTTAGCTGTGTTGCCTTACAGCCAGATTAAAATGGAAGGAGACATAGAATCCATGTCTAAGTAGGAGGAGAGACAAAGACTTTGTGGCCATCGTTAACCTATCACGCCTGCCTGGTGTGGTGCATAAGTAATATTAAACTTGGCTCAATGTCTCACATTCTCCTTATTGCTCAATGCCTCAATGCTTCAGGAGGTCCTGACCTTCTCTGTGATGCCCCTTTTGCCTTTGTTCTTCTGGCTAACTTTAACTCACACTTCAAATTCTAGCTCAGACATCATCAACTCCTGCCCCAAGCCCCTAAATAGACTCCGATTTAATATCATCCTGATTGCATGCCTATCTTACCTCCTGCCATATTTTATTGGGACAATCTGTTTCCTTCAGGAGCATGTCAGCTCTGGGGTGGGAAAAGCTATCATGTTTTATTCATTTTTGTATTTCTAGAGTCTAGCACAATACTTGGTGTACCAATGTACGCAGGATGATCTGAATGACTGTCACCACTTTAAATTTTATTGAAAATGTACGAAGATTATTATATGAAATAAATGGATTTTAATTCAAATGACCACGGCACTTCACCAGAAATATTTAGTTTTCAAAAATTTTTACTAGATTAAATTGTAAAATATTAATTTTTATAAAGATATGAACAATATTTTAAAATATTCAATGATGAGACTTTTATACATCTTCATTTAATTACAATATTCATTTTATTTTCCTTTTGAGGGCTGAGTTGGCATAGCTAGATGAAGAAATAATTTTTACAAGTTAGACATCACCTAGAAGTCAATAAAAATGATGAAGAGGCTGTCTTGATGCTGACAGAGAAACAGAATTATATATGATCTTTCAAGTATAGAAAATTAATCTACATCGGGCTATAGATGTATTTGATCACAACCCAAAAATTAAAGTACAGGTAAGCTCCAAGGAATTTTCCGTTATTTCTAGGTATAACAAAACAGCTTCCAGAACTGCTCTACATTCAAGATTCTTCAGCCATTCTCCTCTTACACCTTTGATCTTTCTTCTTCTTTTCTCAGTTCTCTCTCATTGATGACAGAAAATATCTTCATGAATATGTATGGCAAAAATGTGTTAACATTTATTGAGCATTAACATATGCTAAGCACTATACTAAATGCTTTACATGAAATATCTCATTTATTAAGATGGCTCTGAAAATTACCTGTTATTTATAGTGAGGAAATGCAACTTCAGAGAGTGACTTCTCCAAGGTCACAGTGTTTGTAAGTAATAGAAACAAAATCTCTCTAACTCCAAAAATCCTGCTTTGAATCTCTATAAATTACTTCCTAAAGAAATTAAATCACAACATTTAATCAAATCTACATGGTTGCCCTCAAGACATACATTTTCCTCTCACACTGCTGAGTAGTCAGTGAGTTGAATAGAATATTCTTCATTTTGTTGAAATGAGGAAGACTATGGTGATATCAATTTAGGAACAGAGAGCCAAGATCAGTGTTTGGCATTGGACGTGTTGTGTTTTTAAATAAATGTGGCCTCTACAGAAATTTTAATACAGACTCTAGACCATCACTGATGATTAACTGGATTCAACACCAGAATAGGAAACTATTTACTATGCTTGCAAGTGGCATCATTATGAGGGACAGGAATCTTTTGCATATGGGTAAATTAACTCTGTATGTGTCTTTCTTGCCAGGTTTTACATGAGGAGGAGGAGGATGTCCTGCCCTCTTGGATCTGTTTCTTTGTTTGGCATGTCCACACCTGCCACCTTCTCCAGCAGGTTATTATTGGGAGGCTGGCCCTGCTTTCCTACTCAAAGGTCTGGGAACTACACCGAATGCCACCCCACCACCATGGTGGCCTGTACCCAGTCACTGACTGGTGTAGAGTCACCTCTGCATCAAAGTGGAATATTTACGACCAAAATCTTTCTTTAGAATCAAATTCCTTCCCTTTCATTTCCTACTACATTTCATCATGGATTTCTCCTTAGAGCCCTCTCAAAAAATCTCTTGCTCACATATTGCCTTCTCAGGCTCCACTTCTAGGAAACCCAACCCAAAACAACATGGATGAGGGCCATGTTGCTTCCAAACTGGAATGAAGTGAAGCTAATGCTCTATTTTGATAGTGTTGCTGCCCTTATTCATGAATCTATTTCATTCAACAAATGCCTTTCATGAGATAATTTGTGCAAGGTCCTAGGTTTCAGGGAAGATAAGCTTTGGGGTGATTATAATTATTTTAGGCTGATAAGCATCATTTAAATTTCAACAGCAATACCTGAATTAAATAAAAAGTTCAGGAGTAACACAGGTGATATATTAATTAATTGACAACAAATGATATGAGCAATACGTAGCATGATGCTGAACTATAATCCACACTCCTGGAATCTTATAAGGGCTGTTTCAATAAAGTCAAAAGCAGTGTCATACAAGCATAACAAATATTTAGCTCAAAGTAAAGGTGATGGAGGCAGAAAGGTTAGAGACAAAGACCTGAATCTAAATCCCATCCAAACACAAGTCCTGTGACTTGGAATAATTTTCTTATTCCTCTCTGAGTGTACATTTCTTAATCTAGAAAAAAAAAGAAAAAGAAAACAACAATTATTTTACCAGAAAGTATTGAACATTAAATATAAAGCATTCTGAACAATGCCTGGCTCAATGAATGTCTTCATAATGTCATTAGCTAAAAGGGAATTTAGGTCTGGCACATCTCCAAAGTGAATCAATGAGAACAATGAAGGGAAATTTCAATAAACTCTTGGTCAGAAGATATATACAAGATCATAAAAAGATGCTAATCATACTCCCAATCACCCACCTCAAAACCTTGCAGTAAATTTAGAAACCTGGCAACTCAAATCTTTGAAGCTTCTCAAAATTCTTGCCTCTGTTCCTTCTAGGCTTAACTACCACCATCGCTTAGCTCAGATGCAGAACACCTCACACCTGGAATATTGGAAGAACCAAATCGCTTTTTCTAGAATGTCACCTTATTCATATAATTCCTTTGATCTAAATGGTCTATACGAATATTCGATGCTCCTGGAATATTCTAGACTTCTTAGTCTGGTATTCAAGATTCTTGATGATCTCATGACAATCTACTTTTGCAGCATAATTTCCTACTGGCCCTTGAGATTAACCCCAGATTTCAGGCCATCTTGTCTTCTCTGTGTCCCTGCACTTGCTCTATCTTCTTTCTCTGCTCATAAGGAACAGCATATTCTCTCTCAATTGTCATCTCTCTAACTCTTATCAATGCAGCAGTGCCCAATATAAATGGCGTCTCTTCCACAAACTTTTCCGTATCATCCAAAAAGAAGTGACACTTATTTTTGTCTATGCAATTCACTGATTCACTACGCAATAGCAGTAATTTGACTCCATTGTCACAGTTATTTCTGAATATAACTTTATTGCATGTTTTTGAATTCATTATTCTTAAGAGATAAACATATATTCCTTACATATTTGTATTCATTACAGTACCTATCACACTGTAAGATGCATAAAGGGTGGTTGGTTAACATTTATCAAATAATTACATATATATAAATCCTTAGATTTTATTCTTCAGTAGATATAATCTGTTAATTTCCACATTTGCACAGAAATTTGAAATTTCAGAAAACTGAGCTTTTCTATTCTGTTTATAAATTCTGGATATTGATTTATTAATTTAGTTACTGGTGCAGTAAGATATATAAAGTGGATAATGGGTATTCAACTAATGTTTGTGAAATGAACAAATAAGTAATTGACTGTAAATTGAGGAATGTCTGCCTTCATAAATTCCTGGGAGAAAAATATAGTGCCATTTCATTCCAAAATAGTAGCTAATATTATTTAGGTTAATTCTATTTTTCCATGTGAAAATAATGCTTTGCGGTGGAAAATAAAATGATTAAAAAAGGAGAATGTTGCAATCTTAAAATCCATTGACTAACAAAAAGAAACTAACTCTTTAAATGCATACTTACAGGATATTAGACTTTCAAGTCATCATGGAAGAAAAGGTAGTTGTATAATAAGTTTTGGATGAGTTCAAAGTCTGCTCTTTCTTTGAAACATTTTGTTCTCAATAATAGACCCTCAGAGCCAGTTTTATCCTTCAGTATCAAATTTTAAAGGTGACTAAGAACAGACTATAACGTGACGTTGTCTGCAGACCCCACCGTGTTCTAAGCTGGCCACTCTCATTAGTGTGAGTGCACATGTTGATAAGCCCCAGGGGGCATTTATGTGACACCAAAGAACCTTTCATGACATGCCTTCAGTCAAGATTTTGCTCAGGCATTTTGAGTCCCTCTCTAGTGCTATTTCCTCTTTTTCTGTAGCTTTTATTCGCACTTGACCCTATGTTTTAGAAAGTGCACACAAGTCAGTATTCCAGACATCCCAGGGACTTGAAGAGCTGATCTAATGTCTGTGTTGCAAGATAAAAAACAGAGGAATTTTGTTGAACCCATAAAAAGGATGACATTTTGCCTGGCCCTGAGCTGTTCTGTTCAAAATTGAAGCTTTTGCAGCTTGCGGCTACTTGATTTGTGAGCTGGAGAGCATCATATCTTGGCCATTACTGAATCATAAAAGTTCTCTGCCTCTTCCCAGCTCATTTTATTTAAAAGGAAAAAGAGAAATCCTTTATCTTACAAAATGCATTTTCTTTTTATTTTCTTTCATTTCTGGAATGTATTCTGTAAAGGTCCAGTGAAAACATATGTAAATGGTAATTTGAAAAGACCATTGAGCTGATGCAAGAAAGGTTATTTGGGTGGTTAGATTGGAATACGAGTCATGGAAATAGGGCACTTTGTAGTACTTTTTTGTGCCATATCACCTGTGAACGGCTAGAACCCTGTACACATTAATTATTTTCATCATCTATAAAATGGTAATATAGAGTCACATAATACATCCAGGTCAGGGTCTGGTTTAACCAGAAAACATTGATTGGTTCAAGGTGGAATGAACTGAGCATGAAGGAGAAGGCTTCATTAAGAATTCCTCTGCATTTAACATAACTTGGATGAGAGAGAGACTCATGCAATGTTTCTAAACAGCATCTGAAGTAGTGATTTCCCAGCTTACCTGTATCACCTTATAACTGAACCCATCTCTACAGCATAATTATACCTTTATGTAACAACATGTGTTCAGTGCATTTGATAAGTCAGTCACTATCTTGGCTGCTGGAAAACAATAGCATAGTCATCCTTCTTCAAAGAGCTTTCAGTCTATTTATAAACATTTTCTTACGTCAAAGAGATAAGTATTATTTAAATGCTTATAGTAGGCATATTCTCATTGTTATATAGATAAAAGATAATACATCATTTTGTGAAAAGAATATCAGAAATTTGCACAAAAATAAGTGTGCCACACAATTAATTTCCAAAAGCACTCATTTTTTGTGAATTTTGTGATGTTTATTGTATTTGTGAGCTTTTCAAAATCCCTAATGTATCATGGTTTATTGTCTCATTCTGAATAAATATTCATTTCTGTACATAATTTTGTATTATTGTTCTTAAAGGATTCCTCCAAACTGTAGAAACTTGTGACCCCACACAACCTCAAGCCAGCTCTGATACAACATTGTTATCTGAGATGATCTGCACAAAGTCACAACATAGTACCTTGCATGAAATAGGAGCTTAAAGTATGGCAGGGATGATTATTACTGTAGTTCTTGACTAGTTCTCTCTTTGCCATTCTCTTTAGCTCTAGAAAAGCATTTCTCTACAGAATCAGGGAAAAATCACGACATCCATGATTGTCCTTATTAGTTCTGAGAATTGTTTCAGTGCATGACAAAACCATTTTTTTTTTCAGGAGCGCTATATGAAAATTAGATTTCTGTTTAATTTTGTATGGAATTTATTAGTTTGTGTAAGAAAGTATGAATCCTGGCCGGGCGCGGTGACTCATGCCTGTAATCCCAGCACTTGGGGAGGCCGAGGCGGGCGGATCATGAGGTCAGGAGATCAAGACCATCCTGGCTAACACGGCGAAACCCCCTCTCTAAAAACACAAAAAATTAGCCGGGCGTAGTGGCAGGCACCGGTAGTCCCAGCTACTGGGGAGGCTAAGGTAGCAGAAGGCGTGAACCCGGGAGGCGGAGCTTGCAGGGAGCCGAGATAGCGCCACTGCCCTCCAGCCTGGGCGACAGCGAGACTCCGCCACACACACACACACACACACACACACACACACACAGAGAGAGAGAGAGAGAGGAAGAGAGAGAGAGAGAGAGAGAGAGAGTATGAATCCTTTAAGAAAATAAGTCTGGAAACTGAAGCCACTTATAAATTGAAAGCACAGTCATAGGCAGATAGAGATGGAAACAAATACTCTACATAAATGTTTACTCTTCCTTCCTCCATTTTGAAATGTCTGTTGGAATAGTGGAGAAAAAAATGAATGTGAATTGAACAGTTCTTTAGTGAAGAAGATTCATAGGTATTTAACGTTCTCTATAGCATGATGTCCTGAATAGTAATTTCTCTTTTTCTCTTCTGAAAAAGATGGAGAAAGTATTCAGGGTTTCTCAGTGCTCAGAAAGAAAAACACAGTCATCGTTTTCACTGGCTTCAAATAGTCTAAATAGTGTCGACAAACCCACTGCAGCTGAGTCAGAAGGAAGATAGCCGCCTGTGACAAGCAGCCCCGGGTAGCTTTGAAACAGAGCCAGCTCAGAGACTGAGGACAGGCTTCAAGGAAGGACTTTTGACTTCAAGTTAATCACTTGGTGCTGATTGATAAGGGAAAAGGAAAGATTACTAGGCAAAGTTGACCTGCCTGGAAAGCATTTATTTCTTTAAAATGTGCTTTAGAATTGTCCATCTGTCAAGATATTTTTATTCAAGTTAATGTTGATATGGCCTTATATATTTAATAATTGTGTGGAAAAATTTGGTGCTCAATGCATTTGGGAGGAATCTGTTAAAGTGAAACAGAATACAAGAGTATTATGGTAAAGAGTGCTAACTCCAGAGCTAGACTGTCTGCATTGAAAATCCTGACTTCCTAGCTCCATGACCTTAGACAAGCTCCTGAACCTCTGTAAGACTTGGTTTTATGAACCAAAGAAATTAATGATAGCATCTACCTCATAAGACGGCTATGAGGATTAAATAAGATGATCTCTACAAGGATATCAGCCCAATGCCTGGCAGACAGTAAAGGCTTCCTAAAAGCAAATGCCTCATTAAACTTGAAGTCATCCATTCCCACTACTCCTCTAGTATATTGATCTTAGTTTCAAGAAAGTTTTGTGTTCCTTGATGTGGAAATGGCAGTTAATAGAAACTAAAGAATATTAAGAATTTCTTTGTTGGTTTAACAGTGTGTTTTACCTAAGAAAATCTCAAACGGTCCCTGTAGATGATGATAACATGTGGACCCGCCCCGAAACAGTTAAACTGGTTTTGTTGCTTGGGAGCTGATGAGAAACAACTGACACAGCTCCTCAAAATCGATCTGGTTCTACCTCAAAGAACAGATATCCAGGCAAATGGATTTACTTTATTTATCCCAACTCAGAATAGAAGTTATAAACTCTCAGGCTTTTGTGAGGTAGTTCCCTGGGGCTTTTTGTTATCTTTTCTTCATGGTACAATAAGGAAAGATGCAGATGAGTAGCATCAACAACCAAGCAAAGATGATGAGTTACTATCTTAGAACCACATTACTTCAATGTCAAGGTGTGTAGAGAATCATAGAGTTAGATACTAAGGGTAATAGCTTGACCTTGGCAAGTTGTGTAAGATTATATGACATTTTGTTGAATAAAGAGAAACACGTTACAGATAGCTGGATTTTCAACATACTTGCAAGGGAAAACAGCCAGAGAATATTTTTCAGTTATTTTGTTGTGTTAGTTATCCTTTACCTCCTAAATTAGTTTTTGTCTATCAATTGTCTATTTGTCTATCTATTATCTATTTGTCTATTTATTGTCGATTGTCTATATATTGTCTTAGAAATTATGTTTTCAGGGGGTTGGGGGGTTTTTGGTTTTGTTTGTTTTAGTTTTGGCACTATCTTGCCTTATCCCTGTTTCAAGATGACAATTTCTAACTCAGTACAAGAAAGAAAAGTTGGGGTCATTCTTAACAAAACATCCTATTAAATTTAAACAGGCTATTGGGAACTTGTGCCAAGGTATCACCACAAGTGAAAAGAGTTCTAAATGTTGGCCGGGTATGGTGTCTCACGCCTGTAATCCCAGCACTTTGGGAGACTGAGGTGGGCAGATCACAAGGTCAGGAGATCGAGACCATCCTGGCTAACATGGTGAACCCCGTCTCTACTAAAAATACAAAAAATTAGCTGGGCATGGTGGCGGGCACCTGTAGTCTCAGCTTCTCGGGAGACTGAGGCAGGAGAATGCCATAAAACCAGGAGGCGGAACTTGCAGTGAGCCGAGATCGCGCCACTGCATTCCAGCATGGGCAACAGAGTGAGACTCTGTCTCAAAAAAATAAAAGAGTTCTAAATATCAACTTTTATTTTATTGATCAATAAATACACACATTTGAAAAGTCTACTCAAAAACTAATATAAGAGCAACATCAACCTGGTAGAGCATGAAGTGATTACTGTCTTCGTCCTGTACATATGTAAACAAGTTCCTTAACACTCATCCTCCCAGTGTTCTTTTTGATTTTATAAAAAAATTCACTTTTGTGATTGTCATATAATCTTTTTTCAGTCTTAAGCTCAAAGCCAACTCTTTTCTTCATAAGATGTCAGTAGATGAACCTTTGTTTGGATCTTTCAAGATGCTGAGGTTTCTAGGACACTCTACTTCCAGGTATTAATCTTCTCCTATTTCTTTTGGTCCAGGCAATTGCAAGAATATTCTTGGCTGCCCCGGCTCTTTGCTATGTCAGCCTCTCACAGGCCTCTCAGAGTCCATCCTAGTCTATAGCATAGATAGCAGTTCTTCTCCAGAAAATATCAAATTAAACTACCTTTCAAGTTGTTAGCACTCCTTTTTTGGGGGGTTGGGGAGTTAGTCAAAATCTAGCACAGTATTGGCAAGTAGTGTGTGCTTAATAAATATAATATTAGATGATGGTTTTAAAATAGCATTCTGAGAATAGACCTCACACTCTCCCAAATCCCCAGTGGACGATCAAAAAAAAATATAAAATAGAGAAAATATTCAGTATCACTGGAAACAAGGGAAAAAAATGCCAGTACTCCCCATCCCTGATGCTAAGAAAGATAAGTATCATCAAGAAGTAGGAGGAATTGACTGTGGCTGAAATTTACTAATAATACCAAAATCACAGGAACTGGAGTTAAAGAAAGTAGAAAAAGACAAATAAGAATTATATCGGGGGGGGACAGTTCCAAGATAGCCAAATAGGAACAGCTCCAGGCTACAACTCCCAGTGTAAGCAACACAGAAGATGGGTGATTTCTGCATTTCCAACTGAGGTACTGAGTTCATCTCACTGGGGCATGTCAGATAGTGGGTGCAGGACAGTGAGTGCAGCCCACCGAGCAAGAGTCGAAGCAAGGTGAGGCATCACCTCACCCAGGAAGTGCAAGGGGTAAGGGAATTCCCTTTTCTAGCCAAGGGAAACTGTGATACACAGCACCTGGAAAATTGGGTCACTTCCACCCTAATACTGCACTTTTCCAAGGGTATTAGCAAACGGCATACCAGGAGATTATATTCCATGCCTGACTCACAGGGTCCCATGCCCACAGGGCCTCCCTTATTGCTAGCACAGCAATCTGAGATCTAACTGCAAGGCGGCAGCAAGGCTGGGGGAGGGGCACACGCCATTGCTGAGGCTTGAGTAGGTAAACAAAGCAACCCAGAAGCTCGAACTGGGTGGAGCCCACTGCAGCTCAAGGAGGCCTGCCTGCCTCTGTAGACCTCACCTCTGGGGACAGGGCATAGCCAAACAAAAGGCAGCAGAAACTTCTGCAGATTTAAATGTCCCTGTCTGACAGCTTTGAAGAGAGTAGTGGTTCTCCCAGCATGGCGTTTGAGATCTTAGAATGGACAGACTGCCTCCTCAACTGGGTCCCTGACCCATGAGTAGACTAACTGGGGGGCAGCCCCCAGTAGGGGCAGACTGACACCTCACTCGGCTGGATACCCCTCTGAGATGAAGCTTCCAGAGGAACGATCAGGCAGCAACATTTGCTGTTCAGCAATATTCACTCTTCTGCAGCCTGCTCTGCTGATACCCAGGCAAACAGGGTCTGAAGTGGACCTCCAGCAAACTCCAACAGACACGCAGCTGAGGGTCCTGACTGTTAGAAGGAAAACTAACAAACAGAAAAGACATCCACACCAAAACCCCATCTGTATGTCACCATCATCAAAGACCAAGAGTAGATAAAACCACAAAGATGGGGAAAAAACAGAGCAGAAAAGCTGCAAATTCTAAAAATCAGAGCACCTCTCCCCCTCCAAAGAAACGCAGCTCCTCGCCAGCAACAGAACAAAGCTGAATGGAGAATGACTTTGACGAGTTGAGAGAAGAAGGCTTTAGACGATCAAACTTCTCTGAGCTAAAGAAGGAAGTTCGATCCCATTGTAAAGAAGCTAAAACCTTGAAAAAATATTAGATGAATGGCTAACTAGAATAACTAATGTAAGGAAGTCCTTAAATGACCTGATAGAGCTGAAAACCATGGCACAAGAACTACGTGACAAATGCACAAGCTTCAGTAACCAACTCGATCAAATGGAAGGAAGGGTTATCAGTGATTA